>NW_026970342.1:0-308645 GCF_028390025.1 Pseudophryne corroboree | reverse complement strand
TGGGAGTGTGTGTATGTTGGGCACTGTGTGGGTATGGAAGTGTATGTATGTTGGGCACGGTGTATGCTGGGCACTGTGTGGGTATGGGAGTGTATGTATGCTGGGCACTGTGGGTATGGGAGTGTATGTATGTTGGGCACGGTGTATGCTGGGCACTGTGTGGATATGGGAGTGTATGTATGCTGGGCACAGTGTTGGTATGGGAGTGTATGTATGCTGGGCACTGTGTGGGTATGGGAGTGTGTGTATGTTGGGCACGGTGTATGCTGGGCACTGTGTGGATATGGGAGTGTATGCATGTTGGGCACGGTGTATGCTGGGCACTGTGTGGGTATGGGAGTGTGTGTATGTTGGGCACGGTGTATGCTGGGCACTGTGTGGGTATGGGAGTGTATGTATGCTGGGCACTGTGGGTATGGGAGTGTATGTATGTTGGGCACGGTGTATGCTGGGCACTGTGTGTGGATATGGGAGTGTATGTATGCTGGGCACAGTGTTGGTATGGGAGTGTATGTATGCTGGGCACTGTGTGGGTATGGGAGTGTATGTATGTTGGGCACGGTGTATGCTGGGCACTGTGGGTATGGGAGTGTATGCATGTTGGGCACAGTGTATGCTGGGCACAGTGTGGGTATGGGAGTGTATGTATGCTGGGCACTGTGTGGGTATGGGAGTGTATGCATGTTGGGCACAGTGTATGCTGGGCACAGTGTGGGTATGGGAGTGTATGTATGCTGGGCACTGTGTGGGTATGGGAGTGTATGTATGCTGGGCACTGTGTGGGTATGGGAGTGTATGTATGCTGGGCACTGTGTGTGTATGGGAGTGTATGTATGCTGGGCACTGTGTGGGTATGGGAGTGTATGTATGCTGGGCACTGTGGGTATGGGAGTGTGTGTATGTTGGGCACGGTGTATGCTGGGCACTGTGTGGATATGGGAGTGTATGCATGTTGGGCACGGTGTATGCTGGGCACTGTGTGGGTATGGGAGTGTGTGTATGTTGGGCACGGTGTATGCTGGGCACTGTGTGGGTATGGGAGTGTATGCATGTTGGGCACGGTGTATGCTGGGCACTGTGTGTGTATGGGAGTGTATGTATGCTGGGCACAGTGTTGGTATGGGAGTGTATGTATGCTGGGCACTGTGTGGGTATGGGAGTGTACGTATGTTGGGCACGGTGTATGCTGGGCACTGTGGGTATGGGAGTGTATGCATGTTGGGCACAGTGTATGCTGGGCACAGTGTGGGTATGGGAGTGTATGTATGCTGGGCACTGTGTGGGTATGGGAGTGTATGTATGCTGGGCACTGTGTGGGTATGGGAGTGTATGTATGCTGGGCACTGTGTGGGTATGGGAGTGTGTGTATGTTGGGCACGGTGTATGCTGGGCACTGTGTGGATATGGGAGTGTATGTATGCTGGGCACTGTGTGGGTATGGAAGTGTATGTATGTTGGGCACGGTGTATGCTGGGCACTGTGTGGGTATGGGAGTGTGTGTATGTTGGGCACGGTGTATGCTGGGCACTGTGTGGATATGGGAGTGTGTGTATGTTGGGCACTGTGTGGGTATGGAAGTGTATGTATGTTGGGCACGGTGTATGCTGGGCACTGTGTGGGTATGGGAGTGTGTGTATGTTGGGCACGGTGTATGCTGGGCACTGTGTGGATATGGGAGTGTATGCATGTTGGGCACGGTGTATGCTGGGCACTGTGTGGGTATGGGAGTGTATGCATGTTGGGCACGTGTATGCTGGGCACTGTGTGTGTATGGGAGTGTATGTATGCTGGGCACAGTGTTGGTATGGGAGTGTATGTATGTTGGGCACGGTGTATGCTGGGCACTGTGTGGGTATGGGAGTGTATGCATGTTGGGCACGGTGTATGCTGGGCACTGTGTGTGTATGGGAGTGTATGTATGCTGGGCACTGTGTGGGTATGGGAGTGTATGTATGATGGGCACGGTGTATGCTGGGCACTGTGTGGGTATGGGAGTGTATGTATGCTGGGCACTGTGTGGGTATGGGAGTGTATGTATGCTGGGCACAGTGTGGGTATGGGAGTGTATGTATGCTGGGCACTGTGTGGGTATGGGAGTGTATGTATGATGGGCACGGTGTATGCTGGGCACTGTGTGGGTATGGGAGTGTATGTATGCTGGGCACTGTGTGGGTATGGGAGTGTGTGTATGTTGGGCACTGTGTGGGTATGGAAGTGTATGTATGTTGGGCACGGTGTATGCTGGGCACTGTGGGTATGGGAGTGTATGCATGTTGGGCACAGTGTATGCTGGGCACAGTGTGGGTATGGGAGTGTATGTATGCTGGGCACTGTGTGGGTATGGGAGTGTATGTATGCTGGGCACTGTGTGGGTATGGGAGTGTATGTATGCTGGGCACTGTGTGGGTATGGGAGTGTGTGTATGTTGGGCACGGTGTATGCTGGGCACTGTGGGTATGGGAGTGTATGTATGTTGGGCACGGTGTATGCTGGGCACTGTGTGGGTATGGGAGTGTATGCATGTTGGGCACGGTGTATGCTGGGCACTGTGTGTGTATGGGAGTCTATGTATGCTGGGCACAGTGTTGGTATGGGAGTGTATGTATGCTGGGCACTGTGTGGGTATGGGAGTGTATGTATGCTGGGCACTGTGTGGGTATGGGAGTGTGTGTATGTTGGGCACAGTGTGGGTATGGAAGTGTATGTATGCTGGGCACTGTGGGTATGGGAGTGTATGCATGTTGGGCACAGTGTATGCTGGGCACAGTGTGGGTATGGGAGTGTATGTATGCTGGGCACTGTGTGGGTATGGGAGTGTATGTATGCTGGGCACTGTGTGGGTATGGGAGTGTGTGTATGTTGGGCACGGTGTATGCTGGGCACTGTGTGGATATGGGAGTGTATGTATGCTGGGCACTGTGTGGGTATGGGAGTGTATGTATGCTGGGCACTGTGGGTATGGGAGTGTATGTATGTTGGGCACGGTGTATGCTGGGCACTGTGTGGGTATGGGAGTGTATGCATGTTGGGCACGGTGTATGCTGGGCACTGTGTGGGTATGGGAGTGTATGCATGTTGGGCACGGTGTATGCTGGGCACTGTGTGGGTATGGGAGTGTATGCATGTTGGGCACGGTGTATGCTGGGCACTGTGTGGGTATGGGAGTGTATGCATGTTGGGCACGGTGTATGCTGGGCACTGTGTGGGTATGGGAGTGTATGCATGTTGGGCACGGTGTATGCTGGGCACTGTGTGGGTATGAGAGTGTATGTATGTTGGGCACGGTGTATGCTGGGCACTGTGTGGGTATGGGAGTATGTGTATGCTGGGCACATTGTGGGTGTGGATGGCGTTATAGGCATGGTGTGGGTATGGAGGTGTGCATATGCTGGACAATGAATTTGCCTATTACTTTGATTATTAAAGTCCAATCATAGTTTAGTAGTGATAAGGGGATAATGTGGTCCTTATACACAGGTCCCACAGCTATAATGCAGGCAGTAAGAAACACTTTCTCAGCCCAAGTCTTTGCACAAGCGGAGGGGAATAGAGGTTCACCTAGAAATGGGCACAGATTATCAGCAGGTCCAAAGTGTGATCGTTTTTTAAAGTAAAGAGGTCTGAAACTTTCTTGTGCAGGGCGCGCAACTAGTTGCTCCTGTCACTGCAAAGATCCCCTGTGTACATAGACGTAGATGGTAAATCCCGCTGCTCCCACCATGTCAGCCCTGCTACACACATCCTCTCTAGGGCAGCAAGAGATCCCGGAGGTTCCGCTCCGACCGTGCAGCAATGACCCCGCCGCAGGTGTGACCTGTCCCTGCACAGCAGCCAGTGGCCACTTCTAAGGTCTGACGGGCTGAGCCAGCACGCAGTGCACGGGAAAGCATACGGCGGGCTGCTGAGGAACACATGTCCCTGATGGGGCAGAGAAGGGGTTACAGCATGGAGCCCGCATCACGGGCTTTGAGTGCAAGACAAAAAACAACAGGAAACACTCACCAAGTCGTGCATGGTGTTCCAGGGCGGATTTCAAGGTGACTGAGAGACGCCGTTGGCCGCTATTGGAAGAGGAGACACTGAGGGGCAGCGATTGGATGGCAAGACGCACATGTCGTTAGAGACAGCGCGTCCTGCGGGACCCGCTCAGTTTTAAAAACGGAGTCACTCACTGCCTGTGCCGCGTAAAAATGCGTTATAGCGCGTATTTTGCGATCACTGCCTGGTGTTACTGTATAATGTCCCATTCCAAGCAGTCACCTCTCCAGTGATCACCCAGACACATCCCCTAGTGTTACTGTATAATACCCCATTCCCAGCAGTCACCTCTCCAGTCATCACCCAGACACGTTCCCTGGTGTTACTGTATAAAGCCCCATTCCCAGCAGTCACCTCTCCAGTCATCACCCAGACACGTTCCCTGGTGTTACTGTATAATGCCCCATTCCCAGGAGTCACCTCTCCAGTCATCACCCAGACACGTCCCCTGGTGTTACTGTATAATGTCCCATTCCCATCAGTCCCCTCTACAGTCATCACCCAGACACATCCCCTGGTGTTACTGTATAATGTCCCATTCCCATCAGTCCCCTCTACAGTCATCACCCAGACACATCCCCTGGTGTTACTGTATAATGCCCCATTCCCAGCAGTCACCTTTCCTGTCATAACCCAGACACATCACCTGGTGTTACTGTATAATGCCCAATTCCCAGCCGTCACCTCTCCAGTCATCACCCAGACACATCCCCTGGTGTTACTGTATAATGTCCCATTCCCAGCAGTCACCTCTCCAGTCATCACCCAGACACATTCCCCGGTGTTACTGTATAATGCCCCATTCCCAGCAGTCACCTCTCCAGTCATCACCCAGACACATCCCCTGGTGTTACTGTATAATGCCCCATTCCCAGCAGTCACCTCTCCAGTCATCACCCGGACACATCCCCCGGTGTTACTGTATAATGTCCCATTCCCAGCAGTCATCTCTCCAGTCATCACCCGGACATGTCCCCTGGTGTTACTGTATAATGCCCCATTCCCAGCAGTCACCTCTCCAGTCATCACCCAGACACCCCCCCTGGTGTTACTGTATAATGTCCCATTCCCAGCAGTCACCACCCAGACACATCCCCTGGTGTTACTGTATAATGCCCCATTCCCAGCAGTCACCTCTCCAGTCATCACCCAGACACCCCCCCTGGTGTTACTGTATAATGTCCCATTCCCAGCAGTCACCTCTCCAGTCACCACCCAGACACATCCCCTGGTGTTACTGTATAATGTCCCATTCCCAGCAGTCATCTCTCCAGTCATCACCCAGACACGTCCCCCGGTGTTACTGTATAATGTCCCATTCCCAGCAGTCACCTCTCCTGTCATCACCCAGACACATCCCCTGGTGTTACTGTATAATGCCCCATTCCCAGCAGTCACCTCTCCAGTCATCACCCGGACACATCCCCCGGTGTTACTGTATAATGTCCCATTCCCAGCAGTCACCTCTCCAGTCATCACCCAGACACGTCCCCTGGTGTTACTGTATAATGTCCCATTCCCAGCAGTCACCTCTCCAGTCATCACCCAGACACATCCCCTGGTGTTACTGTATAATGTCCCATTCCCAGCAGTCACCTCTCCAGTCATCACCCAGACACATCCCCTGGTGTTACTGTATAATGCCCCATTCCAAGCAGACACCTCTCCTGTCATCACCCAGACACATCCCCTGGTGTTACTGTATAATGCCCCATTCCCAGCAGTCACCTCTCCAGTCATCACCCGGACACATCCCCCGGTGTTACTGTATAATGTCCCATTCCCAGCAGTCATCTCTCCAGTCGTCACCCAGACACTTCCCCTGGTGTTACTGTATAATGCCCCATTCCCAGCAGTCACCTCTCCAGTCATCACCCAGACACGTCCCCTGGTGTTACTGTATAATGCCCCATTCCCAGCAGTCACCTCTCCAGTCATCACCCAGACACATCCCCTGGTGTTACTGTATAATGTCCCATTCCCAGCAGTCACCTCTCCAGTCATCACCCAGACACATTCCCCGGTGTTACTGTATAATGCCCCATTCCCAGCAGTCACCTCTCCAGTCATCACCCAGACACATCCCCTGGTGTTACTGTATAATGCCCCATTCCCAGCAGTCACCTCTCCAGTCATCACCCGGACACATCCCCCGGTGTTACTGTATAATGTCCCATTCCCAGCAGTCATCTCTCCAGTCATCACCCAGACATGTCCCCTGGTGTTACTGTATAATGCCCCATTCCCAGCAGTCACCTCTCCAGTCATCACCCAGACACCCCCCCTGGTGTTACTGTATAATGTCCCATTCCCAGCAGTCACCTCTCCAGTCACCACCCAGACACATCCCCTGGTGTTACTGTATAATGTCCCATTCCCAGCAGTCATCTCTCCAGTCATCACCCAGACACGTTCCCTGGTGTTACTGTATAATGTCCCATTCCCAGCAGTCACCTCTCCAGTCATCACCCAGACACATCCCCTGGTGTTACTGTATAATGCCCCATTCCCAGCAGTCACCTCTCCAGTCATCACCCGGACACATCAACCGGTGTTACTGTATAATGTCCCATTCCCAGCAGTCATCTCTCCAGTCGTCAACCAGACACTTCCCCTGGTGTTACTGTATAATGTCCCATTCCCAGCAGCCACCTCCCCAGTCATCACCCAGACACGTTCCCTGGTGTTACTGTATAATGTCCCATTCCCAGCAGTCACCTCTCCAGTCATCACCCAGACACATCCCCTGGTGTTACTGTATAATGCCCCATTCCCAGCAGTCACCTCTCCAGTCATCACCCGGACACATCCCCCGGTGTTACTGTATAATGTCCCATTCCCAGCAGTCATCTCTCCAGTCGTCACCCAGACACTTCCCCTGGTGTTACTGTATAATGCCCCATTCCCAGCAGTCACCTCTCCAGTCATCACCCAGACACGTCCCCTGGTGTTACTGTATAATGTCCCATTCCAAGCAGTCACCTCTCCAGTCATCACCCAGACACATTCCCTGGTGTTACTGTATAATGTCCCATTCCCAGCAGTCACCTCTCCAGTTATCACCCAGACACCCCCCCTGGTGTTACTGTATAATGTCCCATTCCCAGCAGCCACCTCCCCAGTCATCACCCAGACACATTCCCTAGTGTTACTGCATAATGTCCCATTCCCAGCAGTCACCTCTCCAGTATTCACCCAGACACGTCCCCCGATGTTACTGTATAATGTCCCATTCCCGGCAGTCACCTCTCCATTCACCACCCAGACACATCCCCTGGTGTTACTGTATAATGTCCCATTCCCAGCAGTCACCTCTCCAGTCACCACCCAGACACATCCCCTGGTGTTACTGTATAATGTCCCATTCCCAGCAGTCACCTCTCCAGTCATCACCCAGACACATCCCCTGGTGTTACTATATAATGTCCCATTCCCAGCAGTCACCTCTCCAGTCATCACCCAGACACATCCCCTGGTGTTACTGTATAATGCCCCATTCCCAGCAGTCACCTCTCCAGTCATCATCCAGACACATCCCCTGGTGTTACTGTATAAGGCCCCATTCCCAGCAATCAACTCTCCTGTCATCACCCAGACACATCCCCTGGTGTTACTGTATAATGCCACATTCCCAGCAGTCACCTCTCCAGTCATCACCCAGACACATCCCCTGGTGTTACTGTATAATGCCCCATTCCCAGCAGTCACCTCTCCAGTCATCACCCAGACACGTCCCCTGGTGTTACTGTATGATGTCCCATTCCCAGCAGTCACCTCTCCAGTCATCACCCAGACACATCCCTTGGTGTTACTGTATAATGCCCCATTCCCAGGAGTCACCTCTCCAGTCATCATCCAGACACATCCCCTGGTGTTACTGTATAATGCCCCATTCCCAGCAGTAACCTCTCCAGTCATCACCCAGACACGTCACCTGGTGTTACTGTATAATGTCCCATTCCCAGCAGTCACCTCTCCAGTCATCACCCAGACACATCCCCTGGTGTTACTGTATAATGTCCCATTCCCAGCAGTCATCTCTCCAGTCATCACCCATACACATCCCCTGGTGTTACTGTATAATGCCCCATTCCCAGCAGTCACATCTCCAGTCATCACCCGGACACATCCCCCGGTGTTACTGTATAATGTCCCATTCCCAGCAGTCATCTCTCCAGTCATCACCCAGACATGTCCCCTGGTGTTACTGTATAATGCCCCATTCCCAGCAGTCACCTCTCCAGTCATCACCCAGACACCCCCCCTGGTGTTACTGTATAATGTCCCATTCCCAGCAGTCACCTCTCCAGTCACCACCCAGACACATCCCCTGGTGTTACTGTATAATGTCCCATTCCCAGCAGTCATCTCTCCAGTCATCACCCAGACACGTTCCCTGGTGTTACTGTATAATGTCCCATTCCCAGCAGTCACCTCTCCAGTCATCACCCAGACACATCCCCTGGTGTTACTGTATAATGCCCCATTCCCAGCAGTCACCTCTCCAGTCATCACCCGGACACATCAACCGGTGTTACTGTATAATGTCCCATTCCCAGCAGTCATCTCTCCAGTCGTCAACCAGACACTTCCCCTGGTGTTACTGTATAATGTCCCATTCCCAGCAGCCACCTCCCCAGTCATCACCCAGACACGTTCCCTGGTGTTACTGTATAATGTCCCATTCCCAGCAGTCACCTCTCCAGTCATCACCCAGACACATCCCCTGGTGTTACTGTATAATGCCCCATTCCCAGCAGTCACCTCTCCAGTCATCACCCGGACACATCCCCCGGTGTTACTGTATAATGTCCCATTCCCAGCAGTCATCTCTCCAGTCGTCACCCAGACACTTCCCCTGGTGTTACTGTATAATGCCCCATTCCCAGCAGTCACCTCTCCAGTCATCACCCAGACACGTCCCCTGGTGTTACTGTATAATGTCCCATTCCAAGCAGTCACCTCTCCAGTCATCACCCAGACACATTCCCTGGTGTTACTGTATAATGTCCCATTCCCAGCAGTCACCTCTCCAGTTATCACCCAGACACCCCCCCTGGTGTTACTGTATAATGTCCCATTCCCAGCAGCCACCTCCCCAGTCATCACCCAGACACATTCCCTAGTGTTACTGCATAATGTCCCATTCCCAGCAGTCACCTCTCCAGTATTCACCCAGACACGTCCCCCGATGTTACTGTATAATGTCCCATTCCCGGCAGTCACCTCTCCATTCACCACCCAGACACATCCCCTGGTGTTACTGTATAATGTCCCATTCCCAGCAGTCACCTCTCCAGTCACCACCCAGACACATCCCCTGGTGTTACTGTATAATGTCCCATTCCCAGCAGTCACCTCTCCAGTCATCACCCAGACACATCCCCTGGTGTTACTATATAATGTCCCATTCCCAGCAGTCACCTCTCCAGTCATCACCCAGACACATCCCCTGGTGTTACTGTATAATGCCCCATTCCCAGCAGTCACCTCTCCAGTCATCATCCAGACACATCCCCTGGTGTTACTGTATAAGGCCCCATTCCCAGCAATCAACTCTCCTGTCATCACCCAGACACATCCCCTGGTGTTACTGTATAATGCCACATTCCCAGCAGTCACCTCTCCAGTCATCACCCAGACACATCCCCTGGTGTTACTGTATAATGCCCCATTCCCAGCAGTCACCTCTCCAGTCATCACCCAGACACGTCCCCTGGTGTTACTGTATGATGTCCCATTCCCAGCAGTCACCTCTCCAGTCATCACCCAGACACATCCCTTGGTGTTACTGTATAATGCCCCATTCCCAGGAGTCACCTCTCCAGTCATCATCCAGACACATCCCCTGGTGTTACTGTATAATGCCCCATTCCCAGCAGTAACCTCTCCAGTCATCACCCAGACACGTCACCTGGTGTTACTGTATAATGTCCCATTCCCAGCAGTCACCTCTCCAGTCATCACCCAGACACATCCCCTGGTGTTACTGTATAATGTCCCATTCCCAGCAGTCATCTCTCCAGTCATCACCCATACACATCCCCTGGTGTTACTGTATAATGCCCCATTCCCAGCAGTCACATCTCCAGTCATCACCCAGACACATCCCCCGGTGTTACTGTATAATGCCCTATTCCCAGCAGTCACCTCTCCAGTCATCACCCAGACACATCCCCAGGTGTTACTGTATAATGTCCTATTCCCAGCTGTCATCTCTCCAGTCATCACCCATACACATCCCCAGGTGTTACTGTATAATGTCCCATTCCCAGCAGTCACCTCTCCAGTCATCACCCAGACACATCCCCCGGTGTTACTGTATAATGTCCCATTCCCAGCAGTAACCTCTCCAGTCATCAACCAGACACGTCCCCTGGTGTTACTGTATAATGTCCCATTTCAAGCAGTCACCTCTCCTGTCATCACCCAGACACATCCCCTGGTGTTACTGTATAATGCCCCATTCCCAGCAGTCACCTCTCCAGTCATCACCCAGACACATCCCCTGGTGTTACTGCATAATTCCCCAGTCCCGGCAGTCCCCTCTCCAGTCATCACCCAGATACATCCCCTGGTGTTACTGTATAATGTCCCATTCCCAGCAGTCACCTCTCCAGTCATCACCCAGACACATCCCCCGGTGTTACTGTATAATGTCCCATTCCCAGCAGTCACCTCTCCAGTCATCACCCAGACACGTCCCCTGGTGTTACTGTATAATGTCCCATTCCCAGCAGTCACCTCTCCAGTCATCACCCAGACACGTCCCCTGGTGTTACTGTATAATGTCCCATTCCAAGCAGTCACCTCTCCTGTCATCACCCAGACACATCCCTTGGTGTTACTGTATAATGTCCCATTCCCAGCAGTCACCTCTCCAGTCATCACCCAGACACATCCCCTGGTGTTTCTGTATAATGTCCCATTCCCAGCAGTCACCTCTCCAGTCATCACCCAGACACATCCCCCGGTGTTACTGTATAATGCCCCATTCCCAGCAGTAACCTCTCCAGTCATCACCCAGACACGTCCCCTGGTGTTACTGTATAATGTCCCATTCCAAGCAGTCACCTCTCCTGTCATCACCCAGACACATCCCCTGGTGTTACTGTATAATGTCCCATTCCCAGCAGTCCCCTCTCCAGTCATCACCCAGACACGTCCCCCGGTGTTACTGTATAATGTCCCATTCCCAGCAGTCACCTCTCCAGTCATCACCCAGACACGTTCCCCGGTGTTACTGTATAATGCCCCATTCCCAGCAGTAACCTCTCGAGTCATCACCCAGACACGTCCCCTGGTGTTACTGTATAATGTCCCATTCCAAGCAGTCACCTCTCCTGTCATCACCCACACACATCCCCTGGTGTTACTGTACAATGGCCCATTCCCAGCAGTCACCACTCCAGTCATCACCCAGACACGTCCCCCGGTGTTACTGTAAAATGTCCCATTCCCAGCAGTCACCTCTCCAGTCATCACCCAGACACGTTCCCCGGTGTTACTTTATAATGTCCCATTCCCAGCAGTCACCTCTCCATTCATCACCCAGACACATCCCCTGTTGTTACTGTATAATGTGCAATTCCCAGCAGTCACCTCTCCAGTCATCACCCAGACAAATCCCCCGGTGTTACTGTATAATGCCCCATTCCCAGCAGTCACTTCTCCAGTCATCACCCAGACACGTCCCCTGGTGTTACTGTATAATACCCCATTCCCAGCAGTCACCTCTCCAGTCACCACCCAGACACGTCACCTGGTGTTACTGTATAATGCCCCATTCCCAGCAGTCACCTCTCCAGTCATCACCCAGACACATCCCCTGGTGTTACTGTATAATGCCCCATTCCCAGCAGTCACCTCTCCAGCCATCACCCAGACACATCCCCTGGTGTTACTGTATAATGTGTAATTCACAGCAGTCACCTCTCCAGTCATCACCCAGACACGTCCCCCGGTGTTACTGTATAATGTCCCATTCCCAGCAGTCACCTCTCCAGTCATCACCCAGACACATCCCCTGGTGTTACTGTATAATGTGCAATTCCCAGCAGTCACCTCTCCAGTCATCACCCAGACACGTCCCCTGGTGTTACTGTATAATGTGTAATTCACAGCAGTCACCTCTCCAGTCATCACCCAGACACGTCCCCTGGTGTTACTGTATAATGTCCCATTCCCAGCAGTCACCTCTCCAGTCATCACCCAGACACATCCCCTGGTGTTACTGTATAATGTGCAATTCCCAGCAGTCACCTCTCCAGTCATCACGCAGACACATCCCCTGGTGTTACTGTATAATGTGCAATTCCCAGCAGTCAAAATCTCCAGTCATCACCCAGACAAATCCCCCGGTGTTACTGTATAATACCCCATTCCCAGCAGTCACCTCTCCAGTCATCACCCAGATACATCCCCTGGCGTTACTGTATAATATGTAATTCACAGCAGTCACCTCTCCAGTCATCACCCAGACACGTCCCCTGGTGTTACTGTATAATGTCCCATTCCCAGCAGTCACCTCTCCAGTCATCACCCAGACACATCCCCTGGTGTTACGGTATAATGTCCCATTCCCAACAGTCACCTCTACAGTCATCACCCAGACACGTTCCCTGGTGTTACTGTATAATGTCCCAGTCCCAGCAGTCACCTCTCCAGTCATCACCCAGACACGTTCCTTGGTGTTGCTGTATAATGTACCATTCCTGGCAGTCACCTCTCCAGTCATCACCCAGACACATCCCCTGGCGTTACTGTATAATATGTAATTCACAGCAGTCACCTCTCCAGTCATCACCCAGACACATCTCCTGGTGTTACTGTATAATTTCCCATTCCCAGCAGTCACCTCTCCAGTCATCACCCTGACACATCCCCTGGTGTTACTGTATAATGCCCCATACCCAGCAGTCACCTCTCCAGTCATCACCCTGACACGTCCCCCGGTGTTACTGTATAATGCCCCATTCCCAGGAGTCACCTCTCCAGTCATTATCCAGACACATCCCCTGGTGTTACTGTATAATGCCCCATTCCCAGCAGTAACCTCTCCAGTCATCACCCAGACACGTCACCTGGTGTTACTGTATAATGTCCCATTCCCAGCAGTCACCTCTCCAGTCATCACCCAGACACATCCCCTGGTGTTACTGTATAATGTCCCATTCCCAGCAGTCATCTCTCCAGTCATCACCCAGACACATCCCCTGGTGTTACTGTATAATGCCCCATTCCCAGCAGTCACATCTCCAGTCATCACCCAGACACATCCCCCGGTGTTACTGTATAATGTCCCATTCCCAGCAGTCACCTCTCCAGTCATCACCCAGACACATCCCCTGGTGTTACTGTATAATGTCCCATTCCCAGCAGTCATCTCTCCAGTCATCACCCATACACATCCCCTGGTGTTACTGTATAATGCCCCATTCCCAGCAGTCACATCTCCAGTCATCACCCAGACACATCCCCCGGTGTTACTGTATAATGCCCTATTCCCAGCAGTCACCTCTCCAGTCATCACCCAGACACATCCCCAGGTGTTACTGTATAATGTCCTATTCCCAGCTGTCATCTCTCCAGTCATCACCCATACACATCCCCAGGTGTTACTGTATAATGTCCCATTCCCAGCAGTCACCTCTCCAGTCATCACCCAGACACATCCCCCGGTGTTACTGTATAATGTCCCATTCCCAGCAGTAACCTCTCCAGTCATCAACCAGACACGTCCCCTGGTGTTACTGTATAATGTCCCATTCCAAGCAGTCACCTCTCCTGTCATCACCCAGACACATCCCCTGGTGTTACTGTATAATGCCCCATTCCCAGCAGTCACCTCTCCAGTCATCACCCAGACACATCCCCTGGTGTTACTGCATAATTCCCCAGTCCCGGCAGTCCCCTCTCCAGTCATCACCCAGATACATCCCCTGGTGTTACTGTATAATGTCCCATTCCCAGCAGTCACCTCTCCAGTCATCACCCAGACACATCCCCCGGTGTTACTGTATAATGTCCCATTCCCAGCAGTCACCTCTCCAGTCATCACCCAGACACGTCCCCTGGTGTTACTGTATAATGTCCCATTCCCAGCAGTCACCTCTCCAGTCATCACCCAGACACGTCCCCTGGTGTTACTGTATAATGTCCCATTCCAAGCAGTCACCTCTCCTGTCATCACCCAGACACATCCCTTGGTGTTACTGTATAATGTCCCATTCCCAGCAGTCACCTCTCCAGTCATCACCCAGACACATCCCCTGGTGTTTCTGTATAATGGCCCTCATTCCGAGTTGTTCGCTCGGAGTTTTTCATCGCATCGCAGTGAAATTCCGCTTAGTGCGCATGCGCAATGTTCGCACTGCGACTGCGCCAAGTAACTTTACTATCAAGAAAGTAAGTTTACTCACGGCTTTTTCCTCGCTCCGACGTTCGCATTGTGATTGACAGGAAATGGGTGTTACTGGGCGGAAACACGGCGTTTTAAGGGCGTGTGACTCAAAACGCTACCGTTTCCGGAAAAAACGCAGGCGTGTCTGGAGAAACGGTGGGAGTGCTTGGGCGAACGCTGGGTGTGTTTATGACGTCAGCCGGGACCGAAAAGCACTGAACTGATCGCACAGGCAGAGTAAGTCTGGAGTTACTCAGAAACTGCTAACTCGTTTGTGATTGCAATATTGCGCATACATCGGTCGCACATTTAAGAAGTTTAGATTCACTCCCAGTAGGCGGCGGCTTAGCGTGTGTAACTCTGCCATAAATCGCCTTGCGAGCGAACAACTCGGAATGAGGGCCCATGTCCCATTCCCAGCAGTCACCTCTCCAGTCATCACCCAGACACATCCCCCGGTGTTACTGTATAATGCCCCATTCCCAGCAGTAACCTCTCCAGTCATCACCCAGACACGTCCCCTGGTGTTACTGTATAATGTCCCATTCCAAGCAGTCACCTCTCCTGTCATCACCCAGACACATCCCCTGGTGTTACTGTATAATGTCCCATTCCCAGCAGTCCCCTCTCCAGTCATCACCCAGACACGTCCCCCGGTGTTACTGTATAATGTCCCATTCCCAGCAGTCACCTCTCCAGTCATCACCCAGACACGTTCCCCGGTGTTACTGTATAATGCCCCATTCCCAGCAGTAACCTCTCGAGTCATCACCCAGACACGTCCCCTGGTGTTACTGTATAATGTCCCATTCCAAGCAGTCACCTCTCCTGTCATCACCCACACACATCCCCTGGTGTTACTGTATAATGGCCCATTCCCAGCAGTCACCACTCCAGTCATCACCCAGACACGTCCCCCGGTGTTACTGTAAAATGTCCCATTCCCAGCAGTCACCTCTCCAGTCATCACCCAGACACGTCCCCTGGTGTTACTGTATAATGTCCCATTCCAAGCAGTCACCTCTCCTGTCATCACCCAGACACATCCCCTGGTGTTACTGTATAATGTCCCATTCCCAGCAGTCCCCTCTCCAGTCATCACCCAGACACGTCCCCCGGTGTTACTGTATAATGTCCCATTCCCAGCAGTCACCTCTCCAGTCATCACCCAGACACGTTCCCCGGTGTTACTGTATAATGCCCCATTCCCAGCAGTAACCTCTCCAGTCATCACCCAGACACGTCCCCCGGTGTTACTGTATAATGTCCCATTCCCAGCAGTCACCTCTCCAGTCATCACCCAGACACGTTCCCCGGTGTTACTGTATAATGCCCCATTCCCAGCAGTAACCTCTCGAGTCATCACCCAGACACGTCCCCTGGTGTTACTGTATAATGTCCCATTCCAAGCAGTCACCTCTCCTGTCATCACCCACACACATCCCCTGGTGTTACTGTATAATGGCCCATTCCCAGCAGTCACCACTCCAGTCATCACCCAGACACGTCCCCCGGTGTTACTGTAAAATGTCCCATTCCCAGCAGTCACCTCTCCAGTCATCACCCAGACACGTTCCCCGGTGTTACTTTATAATGTCCCATTCCCAGCAGTCACCTCTCCATTCATCACCCAGACACATCCCCTGTTGTTACTGTATAATGTGCAATTCCCAGCAGTCACCTCTCCAGTCATCACCCAGACAAATCCCCCGGTGTTACTGTATAATGCCCCATTCCCAGCAGTCACTTCTCCAGTCATCACCCAGACACGTCCCCTGGTGTTACTGTATAATACCCCATTCCCAGCAGTCACCTCTCCAGTCACCACCCAGACACGTCACCTGGTGTTACTGTATAATGCCCCATTCCCAGCAGTCACCTCTCCAGTCATCACCCAGACACATCCCCTGGTGTTACTGTATAATGCCCCATTCCCAGCAGTCACCTCTCCAGCCATCACCCAGACACATCCCCTGGTGTTACTGTATAATGTGTAATTCACAGCAGTCACCTCTCCAGTCATCACCCAGACACGTCCCCCGGTGTTACTGTATAATGTCCCATTCCCAGCAGTCACCTCTCCAGTCATCACCCAGACACATCCCCTGGTGTTACTGTATAATGTGCAATTCCCAGCAGTCACCTCTCCAGTCATCACCCAGACACGTCCCCTGGTGTTACTGTATAATGTGTAATTCACAGCAGTCACCTCTCCAGTCATCACCCAGACACGTCCCCTGGTGTTACTGTATAATGTCCCATTCCCAGCAGTCACCTCTCCAGTCATCACCCAGACACATCCCCTGGTGTTACTGTATAATGTGCAATTCCCAGCAGTCACCTCTCCAGTCATCACCCAGACACATCCCCTGGTGTTACTGTATAATGTGCAATTCCCAGCAGTCAACTCTCCAGTCATCACCCAGACAAATCCCCCGGTGTTACTGTATAATACCCCATTCCCAGCAGTCACCTCTCCAGTCATCACCCAGATACATCCCCTGGCGTTACTGTATAATATGTAATTCACAGCAGTCACCTCTCCAGTCATCACCCAGACACGTCCCCTGGTGTTACTGTATAATTCCCCATTCCCAGCAGTCACCTCTCCAGTCATCACCCAGACACATCCCCTGGTGTTACGGTATAATGTCCCATTCCCAGCTGTCACCTCTCCAGTCAACGCCCAGACACGTCCCCTGGTGTTACTGTATAATGTCCCATTCCCAGCAGTCACCTCTCCAGTCATCACCCAGACACATCCCCTGGTGTTACTGTATAATGTGCAATTCCCAACAGTCACCTCTACAGTCATCACCCAGACACGTTCCCTGGTGTTACTGTATAATGTCCCAGTCCCAGCAGTCACCTCTCCAGTCATCACCCAGACACGTTCCTTGGTGTTGCTGTATAATGTACCATTCCTGGCACTCACCTCTCCAGTCATCACCCAGACACATCCCCTGGCGTTACTGTATAATATGTAATTCCCAGCAGTCACCTCTCCAGTCATCACCCAGACACATCTCCTGGTGTTACTGTATAATTTCCCATTCCCAGCAGTCACCTCTCCAGTCATCACCCTGACACATCCCCTGGTGTTACTGTATAATGCCCCATACCCAGCAGTCACCTCTCCAGTCATCACCCTGACACGTCCCCCGGTGTTACTGTATAATGCCCCATTCCCAGCAGTCACCTCTCCAGTCATCACCCAGACACGTCCACTGGTGTTACTGTATAATTCCCCATTCCCAGCAGTCACCTCTCCAGTCATCACCCAGTCACGTCCCCCTGGCGTTACTGTATAATGCCCCATTCCCAGCAGTCACCTCTCCAGTCATCACCCAGACACGTCCCCTGGTGTTACTGTGTAATGCCCCATTCCCAGCAGTCACCTCTCCAGTCATCACCCAGACACGTCCCCTGGTGTTACTGTATAATGCCCCATTCCCGGCAGTCACCTCTCTAGTCATCACCCAGACACATCCCCTGGTGTTACTGTATAATGTCCCATTCCCAGCAGTCACCTCTCCAGTCAGCAGATGAATGATCTTGTTGGTGAGTTCAAGGATCTTCTGGTCAATGTGTCTTTCATGTATCAGTGAGTGAGGTGGAGGCACCGTAATGGAGCTCTGGGTTCTGCTTAGTCCTTCTGACAAACGGGAATGGCTGCTGGGTGTCTCACACTCATTGGATGTCTTCTTCACTACTGTGCAATCCTGCGAAATGGGGGAGGCATCAATATCCCTGTAAATACTGCCAGATCCCCTCACCTCCCAAGTCATGTCCCTGTATTATCACTATAGATATGTGATGTCACAGTGACACTACCAGATCCCCCTCACCTCCACAATCATGTCCCTGTATTATTACTATAGATGTAAGTGATGTCACTGTAACGCTCTTAGATCCCCTCACCTCTCCAGTCATGTCCCTGTATTATTACTAAAGATATGTGATGTCAGTGTGATGCTCCCAGATTCCCTCACCTCCCCAGTCATGTCCCTGTATTATTACTATAGATATGTGATGTCAGTGTGATGCTCCCAGATCCCCCTCACCTCTCCAGTCATGTCCCTGTATTATTACTATAGATATGTGATGTCACTGTGACACGCCCAGATCCCCTCACCTCCCAAGTCATGTCCCTGTATTATTACTATAGCTATAAGTGTAGCTCCCTAGTATGATGCTATGATTTGTATGAGTGTAAATAAATGAAATTTATATGGTAGTTATATGCCCTTGAGGGTGATCCTATTTCAATGCACCCTGTACAATGGGATCAGCAGAACAATGGGAGTAGATGGGCACGACGGGACTGGAGAAAATTCTACTAGAATCCCACGCGCCAGGACAAAGTGGTGTTTGCGTGCTGGGGGATGAGGATACAGTGTCCAAAGAGAGAGACCGTTAACTGGAAAAAGAACTGACCGGTAAACGGAGTTTAGAGGCGGTGTGGTGCAGAAGGCGGAGAGTGGACGGGTGGCAGTGGGTGAAGTCCTGAGTCCCTGAGCCTGGCCTGAACTGGTGGTGTGACGGCGGCCTGGATACAAGCAGAGGCAGTTCGGCAGAAGAAACGGGGAGTGACTTGACCGCGGAGACCGGAAATTCGGACGCGCTGCACCGACCGGGCGTACCGCTAGTTAGCGACGGCAAGTGACGGCTCCTCTAGGGTCACTGGGTGTCCTTTTATACATAAGCAGCGGTGGCGGACAGTGAAAGACGTGCCCATCAGGTGGGTGTTCCTACGCAGTACAAGATGGTAGAGTTGCAGCCTACGAAACGGGGGATGTGATACAGGAGGCGACCAGCGTTGCTCAGTAAGGAGGAGGCAGAAGGCGTGGGGGGAGTAACGAATGGACATCCAATTCGCATATGAGTCGTAAGTGAAGCTCCACCCCAGTACTCAGTACATGCCCAAGGAATGTTAATGGGATTTGGAGCAGCCCTAGGTGTAATATAGGGACGAACGCTGTGCACACACCCCTTAGTCCCGCTGCTGCGGAACCCGTAGTGAGACTGCTATTCATATACAGATAGGTCGGCACCATCTACGGTATCTGCGGAACCCGTAGTGAGACTGCTATTCATATACAGATAGGCCTGCACCATCTACGGTATCTGCGGAACCCGTAGTGACACTGCTATTCATATACAGATAGGCTGGCACCATCTACGGTACCTGCGGAACCTGTAGTGAGACTGCTATTCATATACAGATAGGCCGGCACCATCTACGGTATCTGCGGAACCCGTAGTGACACTGCTATTCATATACAGATAGGCCTGCACCATCTACGGGACCTGCGGAACACGTAGTGAGACTGCTATTCATATACAGATAGGCCGGCACCATCTACGGTACCTGCGGAACCTGTAGTGAGACTGCTATTCATATACAGATAGACCTGCACCATCTACGGGACCTGCGGAACCCGTAGTGAGACTGCTATTCATATACAGATAGGCCTGCACCATCTACGGTATCTGCGGAACCCGTAGTGAGACTGCTATTCATATACAGATAGGCCGGCACCATCTACGGTATCTGAGGAACCTGTAGTGAGACTGCTATTCATATACAGATAGGCCGGCACCATCTACGGTATCTGCGGAACCCGTAGTGAGACTGCTATTCATATACAGATAGGCCGGCACCATCTACGGTACCTGCGGAACCCGTAGTGAGACTGCTATTTATATACAGATAGGCCGGCACCATCTACGGTACCTGCGGAACCTGTAGTGAGACTATTCATATACAGATAGGCCGGCACCATCTACGGTATCTGCGGAACCTGTAGTGAGACTATTCATATACAGATAGGCCTGCACCATCTACGGTATCTGCGGAACCCGTAGTGACACTGCTATTCATATACAGATAGGCCGGCACCATCTACGTTATCTGCGGAACCCGTAGTGAGACTGTTATTCATATACAGATAGGCCGGCACCATCTACGGTATCTGCGGAACCCGTAGTGAGACTGCTATTCATATACAGATAAGCCGGCACCATCTACGGTATCTGCGGAACCCGTAGTGAGACTGCTATTCATATACAGATAAACCGGCACCCTCTGGGGTATCTGCGGAACCCGTAGTGAGACTGCTATTCATATACAGATAGGCCTGCACCATCTACGGTATCTGCGGAACCCGTAGTGAGACTGCTATTCATATACAGATAGGCCGGCACCATCTACGGTATCTGCGGAACCCGTAGTGAGACTGCTATTCATATACAGATAGGCCGGCACCATCTACGGTATCTGAGGAACCTGTAGTGAGACTGCTATTCATATACAGATAGGCCGGCACCATCTACGGTATCTGCGGAACCCGTAGTGAGACTGCTATTCATATACAGATAGGCCGACACCATCTACGGTATCTGAGGAACCTGTAGTGAGACTGCTATTCATATACAGATAAACCGGCACCATCTGGGGTATCTGCGGAACCCGTAGTGAGACTGCTATTCATAAGCAGATAGATCTGCACCCTCTACGGTATCTGCGGAACCCGTAGTGAGACTGCTATTCATATACAGATAGGCCGGCACCATCTACGGTATCTGCGGAACCCGTAGTGACACTGCTATTCATATACAGATAGGCCGGCACCATCTACGGCATGCATTCCCAACCACGGTCCTCAAGGCACACCAACAGTGCACGTTTTAGTGATATCCAGGCTGCAGCACAGATGGTTAAATCAAAATAACTGAGGTACTAATTACGTCACCTGTGCTGAAGCCTGGATATCACTAAAACCTGCACTGTTGGTGTGCCTTGAGGACCGTGGTTGGGAATGCCTGATCTACGGTATCTGCGGAACCCGTAGTAAGACTGCTATTCATATACAGATAGGCCTGCACCATCTACGGTACCCTGCGGAACCCGTAGTGAGACTGCTATTCATATACAGATAGGCCTGCACCATCTACGGTACCTGCGGAACCCGTAGTGAGACTGCTATTCATATACAGATAGGCCGGCACCATCTACGGTATCTGTGGAACCCGTAGTGAGACTGCTATTCATATACAGATAGGCCTGCACCATCTACGGTATCTGCGGAACCCGTAGTGAGACTGCTATTCATATACAGATAGGCCGGCACCATCTACGGTATCTGCGGAACCCGTAGTGAGACTGCTATTCATATACAGATAGGCCGGCACCATCTACGGTACCTGCGGAACCCGTAGTGAGACTGCTATTCATATACAGATAGGCCTGCACCATCTACGGTACCTGCGGAACCCGTAGTGAGACTGCTATTCATATACAGATAGGCCTGCACCATCTACGGTATCTGAGGAACCCGTAGTGAGACTGCTATTCATATACAGATAGGCCGGCACCATCTACGGTATCTGCGGAACCCGTAGTGAGACTGCTATTCATATACAGATAGGCCTGCACCATCTACGGTACCTGCGGAACCCGTAGTGAGACTGCTATTCATATACAGATAGGCCGGCACCCTCTACGGTATCTGCGGAACCCGTAGTGAGACTGCTATTCATATACAGATAGGCCGGCACCATCTACGGTATCTGCGGAACCCGTAGTGAGACTGCTATTCATATACAGATAGGCCGGCACCATCTACGGTATCTGAGGAACCCGTAGTGAGACTGCTATTCATATACAGATAGGCTGGCACCATCTACGGTATCTGCGGAACCCGTAGTGAGACTGCTATTCATATACAGATAGGCCTGCACCATCTACGGTATCTGCGGAACCCGTAGTGAGACTGCTATTCATATACAGATAGGCCTGCACCATCTACGGTATCTGCAGAACCCGTAGTGAGACTATTCATATACAGATAGGCCGGCACCATCTACGGTATCTGAGGAACCCGTAGTGAGACTGCTATTCATATACAGATAAACCGGCACCATCTGGGGTATCTGCGGAACCCGTAGTGACACTGCTATTCATATACAGATAGGCCTGCACCATCTACGGTATCTGCAGAACCCGTAGTGAGACTGCTATTCATATACAGATAGGCCTGCACCATCTACGGTATCTGCGGCACACGTAGTGAGACTGCTATTCATATACAGATAGGCCTGCATCATCAACGGTACCTGCGGAACCCGTAGTGAGACTGCTATTCATATACAGATAGGCCTGCACCATCTACGGTATCTGAGGAACCGGTAGTGAGACTGCTATTCATATACAGATAGGTCGGCACCATCTACGGTATCTGCGGAACCCGTAGGGAGACTGCTATTCATATACAGATAGGCCTGCACCATCAACGGTATCTGCGGAACCCGTAGTGAGACTGTTATTCATATACAGATAGGCCGGAACCATCTACGGTACCTGCGGAACCCGTAGTGAGACTGTTATTCATATACAGATAGGCCGGAACCATCTACGGTATCTGCGGAACCCTTAGTGAGACTATTCATATACAGATAGGCCGGCACCATCTACGGTATCTGCGGAACCCTTAGTGAGACTGCTATTCATATACAGATAAACCGGCACCATCTACGGTATCTGCGGAACCCGTAGTGAGACTGCTATTCATATACAGATAAACCGGCACCCTCTGGGGTATCTGCGGAACCCGTAGTGAGACTGCTATTCATATACAGATAAACCGGCACCATCTACGGTATCTGCGGAACCCGTAGTGAGACTGCTATTCATATACAGATAGGCCTGCACCATCTACGGTATCTGCGGCACACGTAGTGAGACTGCTATTCATATACAGATAGGCCGGCACCATCTACGGTATCTGCGGAACCCGTAGGGAGACTGCTATTCATATACAGATAGGCCTGCACCATCTACGGTATCTGCGGAACCCGTAGTGAGACTGTTATTCATATACAGATAGGCCGGAACCATCTACGGTACCTGCAGAACCCGTAGTGAGACTGTTATTCATATACAGATAGGCCGGAACCATCTACGGTATCTGCGGAACCCGTAGTGAGACTATTCATATACAGATAGGCCTGCACCATCTACGGTATCTGCGGAACCCGTAGTGAGACTGCTATTCATATACAGATAGGCCGGCACCATCTACGGTATCTGCGGAACCCGTAGTGAGACTGCTATTCATATACAGATAGGCCTGCACCATCCACGGTATCTGCGGAACCCGTAGTGAGACTGCTATTCATATACAGATAGGCCGGCACCATCTACGGTATCTGCGGAACCCGTAGTGAGACTGCTATTCATATACAGATAGGCCGGCACCATCTACGGTATCTGCGGAACCCGTAGTGAGACTGCTATTCATATACAGATAGGCCGGCACCATCTACGGTATCTGCGGAACCCGTAGTGAGACTGCTATTCATATACAGATAGGCCGGCACCATCTACGGTATCTGCGGAACCCGTAGTGAGACTGCTATTCATATACAGATAGGCCTGCACCATCTACGGTATCTGCGGAACCCGTAGTGAGACTGCTATTCATATACAGATAGGCCGGCACCATCCACGGTACCTGCGGAACCCGTAGTGAGACTGCTATTCATATACAGATAGGCCTGCACCATCTACGGTATCTGCGGAACCCGTAGTGAGACTGCTATTCATATACAGATAAACCGGCACCATCTACGGTATCTGCGGAACCCGTAGTGAGACTGCTATTCATATACAGATAAACCGGCACCCTCTGGGGTATCTGCGGAACCCGTAGTGAGACTGCTATTCATATACAGATAGGCCTGCACCATCTACGGTATCTGCGGAACCCGTAGTGAGACTGCTATTCATATACAGATAGGCCTGCACCATCTACGGTATCTGCGGAACCCGTAGTGAGACTGCTATTCATATACAGATAGGCCGGCACCATCTACGGTATCTGCGGAACCCGTAGTGAGACTGCTATTCATATACAGATAGGCTGGCACCATCTACGGTATCTGCGGAACCCGTAGTGAGACTGCTATTCATATACAGATAGGCCTGCACCATCTACGGTATCTGCGGAACCCGTAGTGAGACTGCTATTCATATACAGATAGGCCTGCACCATCTACGGTATCTGCGGAACCCGTAGTGAGACTGCTATTCATATACAGATAGGCCGACACCATCTACGGTACCTGCGGAACACGTAGTGAGACAGCTATTCATATACAGATAGGCCGGCACCATCTACGGTATCTGCGGATCCCGTAGTGAGACTGCTATTCATATACAGATAGGCCGGCACCATCTACGTTATCTGCGGAACACGTAGTGAGACTGCTATTCATATACAGATAGGCCGGCACCATCTACGTTATCTGCGGAACCCGTAGTGAGACTGCTATTCATATACAGATAGGCCGGCACCATCTACGGTATCTGCGGAACCCGTAGTGAGACTGCTATTCATATACAGATAGGCCGGAACCATCTACGGTATCTGCGGAACCCGTAGTGAGACTGCTATTCATATACAGATAAGCCGGCACCATCTACGGTATCTGCGGAACCCGTAGTGAGACTGCTATTCATATACAGATAGGCCGGCACCATCTACGGTATCTGCGGAACCCGTAGTGAGACTGCTATTCATATACAGATAGGCCGGCACCATCTACGGTACCTGCGGAACACGTAGGGAGACTGCTATTCATATACAGATAGGCCGGCACCCTCTACGGTATCTGCGGAACCCGTAGTGAGACTGCTATTCATATACAGATAGGCCGGCACCATCTACGGTATCTGCGGAACCAGTAGTGAGACTGCTTTTCATATACAGATAGGCCGGCACCATCTACGGTATCTGCGGAACCCGTAGTGAGACTGCTATTCATATACAGATAGGCCGGCACCATCTACGGTATCTGCGGAACCCGTAGTGAGACTGCTATTCATATACAGATAGGCCTGCACCATCTACGGTATCTGGCGAACCCGTAGTGAGACTGCTATTCATATACAGATAGGCCGGCACCATCTACGGTACCTGCGGAACCCGTAGTGAGACTGCTATTCATGTACAGATAGGCCTGCACCATCTACGGTACCTGCGGAACACGTAGGGAGACTGCTATTCATATACAGATAGGCCGGCACCCTCTACGGTATCTGCGGAACCCGTAGTGAGACTGCTATTCATATACAGATAGGCCGGCACCATCTACGGTATCTGCGGAACCCGTAGTGAGACTGCTATTCATATACAGATAGGCCGGCACCATCTACGGTATCTGCGGAACCCGTAGTGAGACTGCTATTCATATACAGATAGGCCGGCACCATCTACGGTATCTGCGGAACCTGTAGTGAGACTGCTATTCATATACAGATAGGCCGGCACCATCTACGGTATCTGCGGAACCCGTAGTGAGACTGCTATTCATATACAGATAGGCCTGCACCATCTACGGTATCTGCGGTACCTGCAGTGAGACTGCTATTCATATACAGATAGGCCGGCACAATCTACGGTATCTGCGGAACACGTAGTGAGACTGCTATTCATATACAGATAGGCAGGCACCATCTACGGTATCTGCGGAACCTGTAGTGAGACTGCTATTCCTATACAGATAGGCCTGCACCATCTACGGTACCTGCGGAACCCGTAGTGAGACTGCTAATCATATGCAGATAGGCCGGCACCATCTACGGTATCTGCGGAACCTGTAGTGAGACTGCTATTCCTATACAGATAGGCCTGCACCATCTACGTTATCTGCGGAACCCGTAGTGAGACTGCTATTCATATACAGATAGGCCGGCACCATCTACGGTATCTGCGGAACCCGTAGTGAGACTGTTATTCATATACAGATAGGCCTGCACCATCTACGGTATCTGCGGAACACGTAGTGAGACTGCTATTCATATACAGATAGGCCGGCACCATCTACGGTATCTGCGGAACACGTAGTGAGACTGCTATTCATATACAGATAGGCCTGCACCATCTACGGTATCTGCGGAACACGTAGTGAGACTGCTATTTATATACAGATAGGCCTGCACCATCTACGGTATCTGCGGAACCCGTAGTGAGACTGCTATTCATATACAGATAGGCCTGCACCATCTACGGTAACTGCGGAACCCGTAGTGAGACTGTTATTCATATACAGATAGGCCGGAACCATCTACGGTATCTGCGGAACCCGTAGTGAGACTGTTATTCATATACAGATAGGCCGGCACCATCTACGTTATCTGCGGAACACGTAGTGAGACTGTTATTCATATACAGATAGGCCGGAACCATCTACGGTATCTGCGGAACCCGTAGTGAGACTATTCATATACAGATAGGCCTGTACCATCTACGGTATCTGCGGAACCCGTAGTGAGACTGCTATTCATATACAGATAGGCCTGCACCATCTACGGTATCTGCGGAACCCGTAGTGAGACTGCTATTCATATACAGATAGGCCGGCACCATCTACGGTATCTGCGGAACCCGTAGTGAGACTATTCATATACAGATAGGCCTGCACCATCTACGGTATCTGCGGAACCCGTAGTGACACTGCTATTCATATAAAGATAGGCCGGCACCATCTACGGTATCTGCGGAACCTGTAGTGAGACTATTCATATACAGATAGGCCTGCACCATCTACGGTATCTGCGGAACCCGTAGTGACACTGCTATTCATATACAGATAGGCCGGCACCATCTACGTTATCTGCGGAACCCGTAGTGAGACTGCTATTCATATACAGATAGGCCGGCACCCTCTACGGTATCTGCGGAACCCGTAGTGAGACTGCAATTCATATACAGATAGGCCTGCACCATCTACGGTATCTGAAGAACCCGTAGTGAGACTGCTATTCATATACAGATAGGCCTGCACCATCTACGGTATCTGCGGATCCCGTAGTGAGACTGCTATTCATATACAGATAGGCCGGCACCTTCTACGGTATCTGCGGAACCCGTAGTGAGACTGCTATTCATATACAGATAGGCCTGCACCATCTACGGTATCTGCGGAACCTGTAGTGAGACTGCTATTCATATACAGATAGGCCGGCACCCTCTACGGTATCTGCGGAACACGTAGTGAGACTGCTATTCATATACAGATAGATCTGCACACTCTACGGTACCTGCGGAACCCGTAGTGAGACTGCTATTCATATGCAGATAGGCCGGCACCTTCTACGGTATCTGCGGAACCTGTAGTGAGACTGCTATTCCTATACAGATAGGCCTGCACCATCTACGTTATCTGCGGAACCCGTAGTGAGACTGCTATTCATATACAGATAGGCCTGCACCATCTACGGTATCTGCGGAACACGTAGTGAGACTGCTATTCATATACAGATAGGCCGGCACCATCTACGGTATCTGCGGAACCCGTAGTGAGACTGCTATTCATATACAGATAGGCCTGCACCATCTACGGTATCTGCGGAACCCGTAGTGAGACTGCTATTCATATACAGATAGGCCGGCACCATCTACGGTACCTGCGGAACCCTTAGTGAGACTGCTATTCATATACAGATAAACCGGCACCATCTGGGGTATCTGCGGAACACGTAGGGAGACTGCTATTCATATACAGATAGGCCTGCACCATCTACGGTATCTGCGGAACCCGTAGTGAGACTGCTATTCATATACAGATAGGCCTGCACAATCTACGGGACCTGCGGAACCCGTAGTGAGACTGCTATTCATATACAGATAGGCCGGCACCATCTACGGTATCTGCGGAACCCGTAGTGAGACTGCTATTCATATACAGATAGGCCGGCACCATCTACGGTATCTGCGGAACCCGTAGTGAGACTATTCATATACAGATAGGCCTGTACCATCTACGGTATCTGCGGAACCCGTAGTGAGACTGCTAATCATATACAGATAGGCCGGCACCATCTACGGTATCTGCGGAACCCGTAGTGAGACTGCTATTCATATACAGATAGGCCTGCACCATCTACGGGACCTGCGGAACCCGTAGTGAGACTGCTAATCATATACAGATAGGCCGGCACCATCTACGGTATCTGCGGAACCCGTAGTGAGACTATTCATATACAGATAGGCCTGCACCATCTACGGTATCTGCGGAACCCGTAGTGAGACTGCTATTCATATACAGATAGGCCTGCACCATCTACGGGACCTGCGGAACCCGTAGTGAGACTGCTATTCATATACAGATAGGCCGGCACCATCTACGGTATCTGCGGAACCCGTAGTGAGACTGCTATTCCTATACAGATAGGCCGGCACCATCTACGGTATCTGTGGAACCCGTAGTGAGACTGCTATTCATATACAGATAGGCCGGCACCATCTACGGTATCTGCGGAACCTGTAGTGAGACTATTCATATACAGATAGGCCGGCACCATCTACGGTACCTGCGGAACCCGTAGTGAGACTGCTATTCATATACAGATAGGCCGGCACCGTCTACGGTACCTGCGGAACCCGTAGTGAGACTGCTATTTATATACAGATAGGCCGGCACCATCTACGGTACCTGCGGAACCTGTAGTGAGACTATTCATATACAGATAGGCCGGCACCATCTACGGTATCTGCGGAACCTGTAGTGAGACCATTCATATACAGATAGGCCGGCACCATCTACGGTATCTGCGGAACCTGTAGTGAGACTATTCATATACAGATAGGCCTGCACCATCTACGTTATCTGCGGAACCCGTAGTGAGACTGCTATTCATATACAGATAGGCCGGCACCATCTACGTTATCTGCGGAACCCGTAGTGAGACTGCTATTCATATACAGATAGGCCGGCACCATCTACGGTATCTGCGGAACCTGTAGTGAGACTGCTATTCATATACAGATAGGCCGGCACCATCTACAGTATCTGCGGAACCCGTAGTGAGACTGCTATTCATATACAGATAGGCCGGAACCATCTACGGTATCTGAGGAACCCGTAGTGAGACTGCTATTCATATACAGATAAACTGGCACCATCTACGGTATCTGCGGAACCTGTAGTGAGACTGCTATTCATATACAGATAGGCCGGCACCATCTACGGTATCTGCGGAACCTGTAGTGAGACTGCTATTCATATACAGACAGGCCTGCACCATCTACGGGATCTGCGGAACCCGTAGTGAGACTGCTATTCATATACAGATAGGCCGGCACCATCTACGGTATCTGCGGAATACGTAGTGAGACAGCTATTCACGTACAGATAGGCCGGCACCCTCTACGGTATCTGCGGAACCCGTAGTGAGACTGCTATTCATATACAGATAGGCCGACACCATCTACGGTACCTGCGGAACCCGTAGTGAGACTGCTATTCATATACAGATAGGCCGGCACCATCTACGGTATCTGCGGAACCCGTAGTGAGACTGCTATTCATATACAGATAGGCCGGCACCATCTACGGTATCTGCGGAACCCGTAGTGAGACTGCTATTCATATACAGATAGGCCGACACCATCTACGGTACCTGCGGAACCCGTAGTGAGACTGCTATTCATATACAGATAGGCCGACACCATCTACGGTATCTGCGGAACCCGTAGTGAGACTGCTATTCATATACAGATAAACCGGCACCATCTGGGGTATCTGCGGAACACGTAGTGAGACTGCTATTCATATACAGATAGGCCGGCACCATCTACGGTATCTGCGGAACCCGTAGTGAGACTGCTATTCCTATACAGATAGGCCTGCACCATCTACGGTATCTGCGGAACCCATAGTGAGACTGTTATTCATATACAGATAGGCCGGAACCATCTACGGTATCTGCGGAACCCGTAGTGAGACTATTCATATACAGATAGGCCTGTACCATCTACGGTATCTGCGGAACCCGTAGCGAGACTGCTATTCATATACAGATAGGCCTGCACCATCTACGGGACCTGCGGAACCCGTAGTGAGACTGCTATTCATATACAGATAGGCCGGCACCATCTACGGTATCTGCGGAACCCGTAGTGAGACTGCTATTCATATACAGATAGGCCGGCACCATCTACGGTATCTGCGGAACACGTAGTGAGACTGCTATTCATATACAGATAGGCCGCCACCATCTACGGTATCTGCGGAACTCGTAGTGAGACTGCTATTCATATACAGATAGGCCGGCACCATCTACGGTATCTGCAGAACCCGTAGTGAGACTGCTATTCATATACAGATAGGCCGGCACCATCTACGGTACCTGCGGAACTCATAGTGAGACTGCTATTCATATACAGATAGGCCGGCACCATCAACGGTATCTGCGGAACTCGTAGTGAGACTGCTATTCATATACAGATAGGCCGGCACCATCTACGGTATCTGCAGAACCCGTAGTGAGACTGCTATTCATATACAGATAGGCCGGCACCATCTACGGTATCTGCGGAACCCGTAGTGACACTGCTATTCATATACAGATAGGCCGGCACCATCTACGGTATCTGCGGAACCTGTAGTGAGACTGCTATTCATATACAGATAGGCCGGCACCATCTACGGTATCTGTGGAACCCGTAGTGAGACTGCTATTCATATACAGATAGGCCGGCACCATCTACGGTACCTGCGGAACCCGTAGTGAGACTGCTATTCATATACAGATAGGCCGGCACCATCTACGGTACCTGCGGAACCCGTAGTGAGACTGCTATTTATATACAGATAGGCCGGCACCATCTACGGTACCTGCGGAACCTGTAGTGAGACTATTCATATAGAGATAGGCCGGCACCATCTACGGTATCTGCGGAACCTGAAGTGAGACTATTCATATACAGATAGGCCTGCACCATCTACGGTATCTGCGGAACCCGTAGTGAGACTGCTATTCATATACAGATAGGCCTGCACCATCTACGGTATCTGCGGAACCCTTATTGAGACAGCTATTCATATACAGATAGGCCTGCACCATCTACGCTATCTGTGGAACGCGTAGTGAGACTGCTATTCATATACAGATAGGCCGGCACCCTCTACGGTATCTGCGGAACCCGTAGTGAGACTGCTATTCATATACAGATAGGCATGCACCATCTACGCTATCTGCGGAACCCGTAGTGAGACTGCTATTCATATACAGATAGGCCGGCACCATCTACGGTATCTGCGGAACCTGTAGTGAGACTGCTATTCATATACAGATAGGCCCGCACCATTTACGGTACCTGCAGAACCCGTAGTGAGACTGCTATTCCTATACAGATAGGCCGGCACCATCTAAGGTATCTGCGGAACCTGTAGTGAGACTATTCATATACAGATAGGCCGGCACCATCTACGGTATCTGCGGAACCCGTAGTGAGACTGCTATTCATATACAGATAGGCCGGCACCATCTACGGTATCTGCGGAACCTGTAGTGAGACTATTCATATACAGATAGGCCTGCACCATCTACGGTATCTGCGGAACCCGTAGTGAGACTGCTATTCATATACAGATAGGCCTGCACCATCTACGGTACCTGCGGAACCCGTAGTGACACTGCTATTCATATACAGATAGGCCTGCACCATCTATGGTATCTGCGGAACCTGTAGTGAGACTATTCATATACAGATAGGCCGGCACCATCTACGGTATCTGTGGAACCCGTAGTGAGACTGCTATTCATATACAGATAGGCCGGCACCATCTACGGTACCTGCGGAACCCGTAGTGAGACTGCTATTTATATACAGATAGGCCGGCACCATCTACGGTACCTGCGGAACCTGTAGTGAGACTATTCATATACAGATAGGCCGGCACCATCTACGGTATCTGCGGAACCTGTAGTGAGACTATTCATATACAGATAGGCCTGCACCATCTACGGTATCTGCGGAACCCGTAGTGAGACTGCTATTCATATACAGATAGGCCTGCACCATCTACGGTATCTGCGGAACCCTTATTGAGACAGCTATTCATATACAGATAGGCCTGCACCATCTACGGTATCTGCGGAACCCGTAGTGAGACTGCTATTCATATACAGATAGGCCGGAACCATCTACGGTATCTGCGGAACCCGTAGTGAGACTGCTATTCATATACAGATAGGCCGGCACCATCTACGCTATCTGTGGAACCCGTAGTGAGACTGCTATTCATATACAGATAGGCCGGCACCCTCTACGGTATCTGCGGAACCCGTAGTGAGACTGCTATTCATATACAGATAGGCCGGCACCATCTACGGTATCTGCGGAACCCGTAGTGAGACTATTCATATACAGATAGGCCGGCACCATCTACGCTATCTGCGGAACCCGTAGTGAGACTGCTATTTATATACAGATAGGCCTGCACCATCTACGGTACCTGCGGAACCCGTAGTGAGACTGCTATTCATATACAGATAGGCCTGCACCATCTACGGTATCTGCGGAACCCGTAGTGAGACTGCTATTCATATACAGATAGGCCTGCACCATCTACGGTATCTGCGGAACCCGTAGTGAGACTGCTATTCATGTACAGATAGGCCTGCACCATCTACGGTACCTGCGGAACACGTAGGGAGACTGCTATTCATATACAGATAGGCCGGCACCATCTACGGTATCTGAGGAACACGTAGTGAGACTGCTATTCATATACAGATAGGCCGGCACCATCTACGGTATCTTAGGAACACGTAGTGAGACTGCTATTCATATACAGATAGGCCGGCACCCTCTACGGTATCTGCGGAACCCGTAGTGAGACTGCTATTCATATACAGATAGGCCCGCACCATTTACGGTACCTGCAGAACCCGTAGTGAGACTGCTATTCCTATACAGATAGGCCGGCACCATCTAAGGTATCTGCGGAACCTGTAGTGAGACTATTCATATACAGATAGGCCGGCACCATCTACGGTATCTGCGGAACCCGTAGTGAGACTGCTATTCATATACAGATAGGCCGGCACCATCTACGGTATCTGCGGAACCTGTAGTGAGACTATTCATATACAGATAGGCCTGCACCATCTACGGTATCTGCGGAACCCGTAGTGAGACTGCTATTCATATACAGATAGGCCTGCACCATCTACGGTACCTGCGGAACCCGTAGTGACACTGCTATTCATATACAGATAGGCCTGCACCATCTATGGTATCTGCGGAACCTGTAGTGAGACTATTCATATACAGATAGGCCGGCACCATCTACGGTATCTGCGGAACCTGTAGTGAGACTGCTATTCCTATACAGATAGGCCTGCACCATCTACGTTATCTGCGGAACCCGTAGTGAGACTGCTATTCATATACAGATAGGCCTGCACCATCTACGGTATCTGCGGAACACGTAGTGAGACTGCTATTCATATACAGATAGGCCGGCACCATCTACGGTATCTGCGGAACCCGTAGTGAGACTGCTATTCATATACAGATAGGCCTGCACCATCTACGGTATCTGCGGAACCCGTAGTGAGACTGCTATTCATATACAGATAGGCCGGCACCATCTACGGTACCTGCGGAACCCTTAGTGAGACTGCTATTCATATACAGATAAACCGGCACCATCTGGGGTATCTGCGGAACACGTAGGGAGACTGCTATTCATATACAGATAGGCCTGCACCATCTACGGTATCTGCGGAACCCGTAGTGAGACTGCTATTCATATACAGATAGGCCTGCACAATCTACGGGACCTGCGGAACCCGTAGTGAGACTGCTATTCATATACAGATAGGCCGGCACCATCTACGGTATCTGCGGAACCCGTAGTGAGACTGCTATTCATATACAGATAGGCCGGCACCATCTACGGTATCTGCGGAACCCGTAGTGAGACTATTCATATACAGATAGGCCTGTACCATCTACGGTATCTGCGGAACCCGTAGTGAGACTGCTAATCATATACAGATAGGCCGGCACCATCTACGGTATCTGCGGAACCCGTAGTGAGACTGCTATTCATATACAGATAGGCCTGCACCATCTACGGGACCTGCGGAACCCGTAGTGAGACTGCTAATCATATACAGATAGGCCGGCACCATCTACGGTATCTGCGGAACCCGTAGTGAGACTATTCATATACAGATAGGCCTGCACCATCTACGGTATCTGCGGAACCCGTAGTGAGACTGCTATTCATATACAGATAGGCCTGCACCATCTACGGGACCTGCGGAACCTGTAGTGAGACTGCTATTCATATACAGATAGGCCGGCACCATCTACGGTATCTGCGGAACCCGTAGTGAGACTGCTATTCCTATACAGATAGGCCGGCACCATCTACGGTATCTGTGGAACCCATAGTGAGACTGCTATTCATATACAGATAGGCCGGCACCATCTACGGTATCTGCGGAACCTGTAGTGAGACTATTCATATACAGATAGGCCGGCACCATCTACGGTACCTGCGGAACCCGTAGTGAGACTGCTATTCATATACAGATAGGCCGGCACCGTCTACGGTACCTGCGGAACCCGTAGTGAGACTGCTATTTATATACAGATAGGCCGGCACCATCTACGGTACCTGCGGAACCTGTAGTGAGACTATTCATATACAGATAGGCCGGCACCATCTACGGTATCTGCGGAACCTGTAGTGAGACTATTCATATACAGATAGGCCGGCACCATCTACGGTATCTGCGGAACCTGTAGTGAGACTATTCATATACAGATAGGCCGGCACCATCTACGGTATCTGCGGAACCTGTAGTGAGACTATTCATATACAGATAGGCCGGCACCATCTACGGTATCTGCGGAACCTGTAGTGAGACTATTCATATACAGATAGGCCGGCACCATCTACGGTACCTGCGGAACCTGTAGTGAGACTATTCATATACAGATAGGCCGGCACCATCTACGGTACCTGCGGAACCTGTAGTGAGACTATTCATATACAGATAGGCCGGCACCATCTACGGTATCTGCGGAACCTGTAGTGAGACTATTCATATACAGATAGGCCGGCACCATCTACGGTATCTGCGGAACCCGTAGTGAGACTGCTATTCATATACAGATAGGCCGGAACCATCTACGGTATCTGCGGAACCTGTAGTGAGACTGCTATTCATATACAGATAGGCCGGCACCATCTACGGTATCTGAGGAACCCGTAGTGAGACTGCTATTCATATACAGATAAACTGGCACCATCTACGGTATCTGCGGAACCTGTAGTGAGACTGCTATTCATATACAGATAGGCCGGCACCATCTACGGTATCTGCGGAACCTGTAGTGAGACTGCTATTCATATACAGACAGGCCTGCACCATCTACGGGATCTGCGGAACCCGTAGTGAGACTGCTATTCATATACAGATAGGCCGGCACCATCTACGGTATCTGCGGAATACGTAGTGAGACAGCTATTCACGTACAGATAGGCCGGCACCCTCTACGGTATCTGCGGAACCTGTAGTGAGACTATTCATATACAGATAGGCCGGCACCATCTACGGTATCTGCGGAACCCGTAGTGAGACTGCTATTCATATACAGATAGGCCTGCACCATCTACGGTATCTGCGGAACCCGTAGTGAGACTGCTATTCATATACAGATAGGCCTGCACCATCTACGGGACCTGCGGAACCCGTAGTGAGACTGCTATTCATATACAGATAGGCCGGCACCATCTACGGTATCTGCGGAACCCGTAGTGAGACTGCTATTCATATACAGATAGGCCGGCACCATCTACGGTATCTGCGGAACACGTAGTGAGACTGCTATTCATATACAGATAGGCCGGCACCATCTACGGTATCTGCAGAACCCGTAGTGAGACTGCTATTCATATACAGATAGGCCGGCACCATCTACGGTACCTGCGGAACTCATAGTGAGACTGCTATTCATATACAGATAGGCCGGCACCATCTACGGTATCTGCGGAACTCGTAGTGAGACTGCTATTCATATACAGATAGGCCGGCACCATCTACGGTACCTGCGGAACCCGTAGTGACACTGCTATTCATATACAGATAGGCCTGCACCATCTATGGTATCTGCGGAACCTGTAGTGAGACTATTCATATACAGATAGGCCGGCACCATCTACGGTATCTGTGGAACCCGTAGTGAGACTGCTATTCATATACAGATAGGCCGGCACCATCTACGGTACCTGCGGAACCCGTAGTGAGACTGCTATTTATATACAGATAGGCCGGCACCATCTACGGTACCTGCGGAACCTGTAGTGAGACTATTCATATACAGATAGGCCGGCACCATCTACGGTATCTGCGGAACCTGTAGTGAGACTATTCATATACAGATAGGCCTGCACCATCTACGGTATCTGCGGAACCCGTAGTGAGACTGCTATTCATATACAGATAGGCCTGCACCATCTACGGTATCTGCGGAACCCTTATTGAGACAGCTATTCATATACAGATAGGCCTGCACCATCTACGGTATCTGCGGAACGCGTAGTGAGACTGCTATTCATATACAGATAGGCCGGCACCATCTACGGTATCTGAGGAACCTGTAGTGAGACTGCTATTCATATACAGATAGGCCGGCACCATCTACGCTATCTGTGGAACCCGTAGTGAGACTGCTATTCATATACAGATAGGCCGGCACCCTCTACGGTATCTTAGGAACACGTAGTGAGACTGCTATTCATATACAGATAGGCCGGCACCCTCTACGGTATCTGCGGAACCCGTAGTGAAACTGCTATTCATATACAGATAGGCCGGCACCATCTACGGTATCTGAGGAACACGTAGTGAGACTGCTATTCATATACAGATAGGCCGGCACCCTCTACGGTACCTGCAGAACCCGTAGTGAGACTGCTATTCCTATACAGATAGGCCGGCACCATCTAAGGTATCTGCGGAACCTGTAGTGAGACTATTCATATACAGATAGGCCGGCACCATCTACGGTATCTGCGGAACCCGTAGTGAGACTGCTATTCATATACAGATAGGCCGGCACCATCTACGGTATCTGTGGAACCTGTAGTGAGACTATTCATATACAGATAGGCCTGCACCATCTACGGTATCTGCGGAACCCGTAGTGAGACTGCTATTCATATACAGATAGGCCTGCACCATCTACGGTACCTGCGGAACCCGTAGTGAGACTGCTATTCATATACAGATAGGCCTGCACCATCTATGGTATCTGCGGAACCTGTAGTGAGACTATTCATATACAGATAGGCCGGCACCATCTACGGTATCTGTGGAACCCGTAGTGAGACTGCTATTCATATACAGATAGGCCGGCACCATCTACGGTACCTGCGGAACCCGTAGTGAGACTGCTATTTATATACAGATAGGCCGGCACCATCTACGGTACCTGCGGAACCTGTAGTGAGACTATTCATATACAGATAGGCCGGCACCATCTACGGTATCTGCGGAACCTGTAGTGAGACTATTCATATACAGATAGGCCTGCACCATCTACGGTATCTGCGGAACCCGTAGTGAGACTGCTATTCATATACAGATAGGCCTGCACCATCTACGGTATCTGCGGAACCCTTATTGAGACAGCTATTCATATACAGATAGGCCTGCACCATCTACGGTATCTGCGGAACCCGTAGTGAGACTGCTATTCATATACAGATAGGCCGGAACCATCTACGGTATCTGCGGAACCCGTAGTGAGACTGCTATTCATATACAGATAGGCCGGCACCATCTACGGTACCTGCGGAACCCGTAGTGAGACTGCTATTTATATACAGATAGGCCGGCACCATCTACGCTATCTGTGGAACCCGTAGTGAGACTGCTATTCATATACAGATAGGCCGGCACCCTCTACGGTATCTTAGGAACACGTAGTGAGACTGCTATTCATATACAGATAGGCCGGCACCCTCTACGGTATCTGCGGAACCCGTAGTGAGACTGCTATTCATATACAGATAGGCCGGCACCATCTACGGTATCTGCGGAACCCGTAGTGAGACTATTCATATACAGATAGGCCGGCACCATCTACGCTATCTGCGGAACCCGTAGTGAGACTGCTATTCATATACAGATAGGCCTGCACCATCTACGGTACCTGCGGAACCCGTAGTGAGACTGCTATTCATATACAGATAGGCCTGCACCATCTACGGTATCTGCGGAACCCGTAGTGAGACTGCTATTCATATACAGATAGGCCTGCACCATCTACGGTATCTGCGGAACCCGTAGTGAGACTGCTATTCATGTACAGATAGGCCTGCACCATCTACGGTACCTGCGGAACACGTAGGGAGACTGCTATTCATATACAGATAGGCCGGCACCATCTACGGTATCTGAGGAACACGTAGTGAGACTGCTATTCATATACAGATAGGCCGGCACCATCTACGGTATCTTAGGAACCCGTAGTGACACTGCTATTCATATACAGATAGGCCTGCACCATCTATGGTATCTGCGGAACCTGTAGTGAGACTATTCATATACAGATAGGCCTGCACCATCTACGGTATCTGCGGATCCCGTAGTGAGACTGCTATTCATATACAGATAGATCTGCACCCTCTACGGTACCTGCGGAACCCGTAGTGAGACTGCTATTCATATGCAGATAGGCCGGCACCTTCTACGGTATCTGCGGAACCTGTAGTGAGACTGCTATTCCTATACAGATAGGCCTGCACCATCTACGGTATCTGCGGAACCCGTAGTGAGACTGCTATTCATATACAGATAGGCCGGCACCATCTACGGTATCTGCGGAACCTGTAGTGAGACTATTCATATACAGATAGGCCGGCACCATCTACGGTATCTGCGGAACCCGTAGTGAGACTGCTATTCATATACAGATAGGCCGGCACCATCTACGGTCCTACGGGCAGGACACAGTTATATACACACGCGGGGGCAGGACACCGTTATATACACACGCGGGGGCAGGACACCGTTATATACACACGCGGGGGCAGGACACCGTTATATACACACGCGGGGGCAGGACACCGTTATATACACACGCGGGGGCAGGACACCGTTATATACACACGCGGGGGCAGGACACCGTTATATACACACGCGGGGGCAGGACACCGTTATATACACACGCGGGGGCAGGACACAGTTATACACACACGCGGGGCAGGACACAGTTATACACACGCGGGCAGGACACAGTTAGAGGCAAGACACAGTTATACACACGCGGGGGCAGGACACAGTTATATACACACGCGGGGGTAGGACACAGTTATATACACACGCGGGGCAGGACACAGTTATACACACGCGGGGGCAGGACACCGTTATATACACACGCGGGGGCAGGACACCGTTATATACACACGCGGGGGCAGGACACCGTTATATACACACGCGGGGGCAGGACACCGTTATATACACACGCGGGGGCAGGACACCGTTATATACACACGCGGGGGCAGGACACCGTTATATACACACGCGGGGGCAGGACACCGTTATATACACACGCGGGGGCAGGACACCGTTATATACACACGCGGGGGCAGGACACCGTTATATACACACGCGGGGGCAGGACACAGTTATACACACACGCGGGGCAGGACACAGTTATACACACACGGGCAGGACACAGTTAGAGGCAAGACACAGTTATACACACGCGGGGGCAGGACACAGTTATATACACACGCGGGGGTAGGACACAGTTATATACACATGCGGGGCAGGATATAGTTATACACACGCGGGGCAGGACACAGTTATATATACACGCGGGGGCAGGACACAGTTATATACACACGCGGGGCAGGACACAGTTATATACACACGCGGGGCAGGACACAGTTATATACACACGCGGGGCAGGACACTGTTACATACACACGCGGGGGCAGGACACAGTTATATATACACGCGGGGCAGGACACAGTTATATATAGACGCGGGGCAGGACACAGTTATATATACACGCGGGGCAGGACACAGTTATATATACACGCGGGGCAGGACACAGTTATATATACACGCGGGGCAGGACACAGTTATATATACACGCAGGGCAGGACACAGTGTATACAGTGAGTTGGGGTATTGGGGTCTGCACTGTGCACAGTGACGTCACAGTACCCGGTGTGTGTGTGTATAAATAATATATATATATATATATATATATATATATATATATATATATATCCACAAGTAGGGCAGCACTCCCATTAGAAAAACATCTGCTCAGGTGCCCTCCTCAAAGCCCACATGGGCCCGTTGTATACATCCCAGTCAGGCGGCACTCCGATTAACAACTCGTCTCAGGCAGAAATAAACAACGTTTCGGAGAACTTTAATCACACTCCGTCATCAGGTAAGACAAACATACAAAAAAACATACCTTAAATAGCATCCCCACCACGAGTGACGCTCGGCGCGTGGCTCCGGAGGGCGGGCGCCCGCTGATGACGTCCATCTTCTCCACAACCACACTAAGGCCCGCATGTGACCAAACATGTGATCACAGAAGGAGGACGCTCATTGATGACGTCCGCTCCGGGCCTTACGTTGCCCTAGCAATCACTATAAACAAAAAGCAGAGAATACACAACATTAAAAACGATGGGCATATAGAAGCCTGTGTCAAAGACACTCAGCACTATACTCCCCTACATATAGTTAGACTGAAAAATATTTATTATAAACAGCATATGATTAAGAATTACGTTCAATTTTTATGGGAGTACATATAAATTTTTTTCACATCCACACAGTGGTAGAAAGTATGAGATCAAACATCGAGTCACGTGTACCACTAAATTCATAATTTACATGATTGTGTGTCCGTGCGGTAAAAACTATGTGGGAAAAACGGACCGCACACTCCGTGAGCGTATGGCCAATCATAAACTGGCTATACGTAATGCACTCAGCTCTGGCAATAGTGATCAACCTGTGGCACGGCACTTTTTAAGTGCTGGCCACAGTCTGGCATCACTTAAATACATTATCATTGATCATGAACCTGCGAAGCTTAGAGGTGGAGATAGATCTCTACGCCTCCTACAGAAGGAGGCACGGTGGATTCATGAGTTAGGTACATTGTCACCTAGAGGTTTAAATGAAACTCCCGGTTTGCATTGTTTTTTGTAGAATATAACATGTGTATCACATTTGTGTGGAGTTTATATGTACTCCCATAAAAATTGAACGTAATTCTTAATCATATGCTGTTTATAATAAATATTTTTCAGTCTAACTATATGTAGGGGAGTATAGTGCTGAGTGTCTTTGACACAGGCTTCTATATGCCCATCGTTTTTAATGTTGTGTATTCTCTGCTTTTTGTTTATAGTGATTGCTAGGGCAACGTAAGGCCCGGAGCGGACGTCATCAATGAGCGTCCTCCTTCTGTGATCACATGTTTGGTCACATGCGGGCCTTAGTGTGGTTGTGGAGAAGATGGACGTCATCAGCGGGCGCCCGCCCTCCGGAGCCACGCGCCGAGCGTCACTCGTGGTGGGGATGCTATTTAAGGTATGTTTTTTTGTATGTTTGTCTTACCTGATGACGGAGTGTGATTAAAGTTCTCCGAAACGTTGTTTATTTCTGCCTGAGACGAGTTGTTAATCGGAGTGCCGCCTGACTGGGATGTATATATATATATATATATATATATATATATAATATATCCAAGCAAGTAACTGGCACTCAGGAGTCTGAACAAATAGCGGAATTAATTTTTATCCATAGTCAACGTTTCGGGGGTCTTAGCCCCGTCGTCAGGACATAACAGAACAGCATACAACATACAATAAACACTTACCCCACCTTTGTACCCCATCAGACACATGTGTACGCCCGCGGTCTCTCCCCTTGACTTCCGCCCGCCGGAGATGACGATCCTTCCTCCGCCCGGCTTCCGCCCCAGTTGTTGCTAGGCAACCGCAAGTGTGCGTTCCACACACCCCGGCAGATGCGCTCCACCAAGCGGAAGTGCCTCATACATCTCACGGACGGGGTAATTCATCGGGGCAGGTCTCGCTGGCATAACTACAAAAGAATATATAAATACACATATATAACTTAGAAATATGTTACAAAAACAAAAACATAAATACAAAATTGCATATAGACAAAAATGTCATGTAACCCAGCAACAAAATAATTGCATGTATTGCTAATGTCAAAAGCTATTCAAATGGTGTTCCAATTAATCTTTTCATTAAGCCCATTAGGAGCTATGGTCCCTAACCGGATTATCCATCGCGATTCTTTAAGCAAGAGCTCACGGGCTCTATTGCCACCTCTCAATGTGGCAGGAACGTGATCAATAATAAAGTATTTTAACATCTCAAGCCTATGACCAGCTGATCTAAAATGTTTTGCTACAGGCTGGTCAATCGACCTACCTTGTAGCACAAGCCGTATAGCAGACCGATGAGCCGCCATCCTTTCAGTGAATTTTCTGGTAGTCTGTCCCACATAGTATAGTCCGCAAGGACAAACAATAATATATACCACGTGGGACATATTACAGGTAAGGACATGACGTATGTCAAATTGTTTACCTGTATGGGGATGGGCAAAGGTCTTACAAGAGATCAGGTGAGAACATGTGGCACAGCCACAACATCTGTAACATCCAGGGGGTTTCCTATGAATGTTTGGGGGTAATGCTGATCCCCTCCCTGTTATGTCTGCCTTTACCAACCTGTCTTTAAGATTGCTACCCCTTTTGAAAGCAGCTATCGGTCGGCTACAATTCAACCCCTTCAGCTCCGGGTCTGTCTTAATAATTGGCCAAAGCGCATTGGTGGCTCTTTTGATAACTGGACTGGCTGTAGTGTAATCTGACGTCCATGGAATCAGACTACTAGAACTACGTGCCTCAGGGTTGAGTAGATCAGACCTAGACATGTTGAGTACTTTAGATTTTTGTGAGTTTAAGATCTTGCTATTGTACCCACGAGCTTCAAATTTACTGATAAGTATATCTAACTGTTTGGGAACTTTATCCGAATCACTAGTGATGCGTGCTATACGCATCATTTGCGACATAGGCAAACCTCTTTTAAGAGCTTCAGGATGGTGGCTGGAATTCATAAGAAATGTATTCCTGTCAGTTTCTTTAATGTACACTTCTGTAGATATTAAATTATTTGTGACTGACACCTTCACATCTAAGAAGTTGATTTCCTGCATGCTATATGAAGGGGTTGAATTGTAGCCGACCGATAGCTGCTTTCAAAAGGGGTAGCAATCTTAAAGACAGGTTGGTAAAGGCAGACATAACAGGGAGGGGATCAGCATTACCCCCAAACATTCATAGGAAACCCCCTGGATGTTACAGATGTTGTGGCTGTGCCACATGTTCTCACCTGATCTCTTGTAAGACCTTTGCCCATCCCCATACAGGTAAACAATTTGACATACGTCATGTCCTTACCTGTAATATGTCCCACGTGGTATATATTATTGTTTGTCCTTGCGGACTATACTATGTGGGACAGACTACCAGAAAATTCACTGAAAGGATGGCGGCTCATCGGTCTGCTATACGGCTTGTGCTACAAGGTAGGTCGATTGACCAGCCTGTAGCAAAACATTTTAGATCAGCTGGTCATAGGCTTGAGATGTTAAAATACTTTATTATTGATCACGTTCCTGCCACATTGAGAGGTGGCAATAGAGCCCGTGAGCTCTTGCTTAAAGAATCGCGATGGATAATCCGGTTAGGGACCATAGCTCCTAATGGGCTTAATGAAAAGATTAATTGGAACACCATTTGAATAGCTTTTGACATTAGCAATACATGCAATTATTTTGTTGCTGGGTTACATGACATTTTTGTCTATATGCAATTTTGTATTTATGTTTTTGTTTTTGTAACATATTTCTAAGTTATATATGTGTATTTATATATTCTTTTGTAGTTATGCCAGCGAGACCTGCCCCGATGAATTACCCCGTCCGTGAGATGTATGAGGCACTTCCGCTTGGTGGAGCGCATCTGCCGGGGTGTGTGGAACGCACACTTGCGGTTGCCTAGCAACAACTGGGGCGGAAGCCGGGCGGAGGAAGGATCGTCATCTCCGGCGGGCGGAAGTCAAGGGGAGAGACCGCGGGCGTACACATGTGTCTGATGGGGTACAAAGGTGGGGTAAGTGTTTATTGTATGTTGTATGCTGTTCTGTTATGTCCTGACGACGGGGCTAAGACCCCCGAAAAGTTGACTATGGATAAAAATTAATTCCGCTATTTGTTCAGACTCCTGAGTGCCAGTTACTTGCTTGGATATTTATTGATTTATTTCTACTGGGCACCGGAGCAGTTGTTGTGGAATCGGAGTGCCAGCAAAATTGGGTTGGATATATATATATATATATATATATATATATATATATATATATATATATATATATATATATATACCAGTGTAAGTATATATGCAATAACTACTGATCAGTGTTATTAAATGAAAAACAAGTAACTGATCACTAAAAAGTAAGCCAAAAACAAGCACAAACAGTTACTAAAAAGCTTCCAAAAAAGCCCAACTTAAGTTTTTGGTTGTCTAATTAGAATATATATAGTGTCATTATTGGTGCTATGTCTGGCTGCTGGATGGACTGAAGATAAGTTCTGGATCTTGAAGTCAGGTGGATAGTTTCAGTTTCTTGAACTTTTTCTTCTGGTATCTGGTTCTCCGGTCGGGATGGTAATGATATCCCGGCAGACGGGGTGCCAGGGGTCAATATACCAACAGCGGTATCCTGGCCGCAAGAATACTGGCAGCGGGGCAAGCGCAAAGAGTGCATTCGCCACGGCACGGTGGCTCACTGCACTCACCACAGGTTTTATTGTCACTCTATGGGTGTTGTAGACACACGAGTGGGAAAACCCGCGGCGAGCGCTGACGGCATTCCCGTCTGTCAGGATTTCGGCTTCAGGATCCTTAATGCCGGGATCACGACAGCTGGGTAACTACATCCCGTCCAGTCGGTGGTAAGGGGGATACTGACGGGGGCGATCTTAACATAGACCGCTCAGCACACATTTCTCCCCCTGCTCAGCACAGTGCGATGCGAGGGGGGATGACGACGGGGGGCCGCTCACTTCACACAGCGGCCCACTAGATTGAGTCTGCATGCAGGTGGTGCATCGCTATCGCTGTGGGGGAACACACGGCAGATCCCTGCTTACACACTGATCTCTCCCTGTAGACATTATGGGCCTTATTCAGACCCTGACACAGACTGATTCCCAGCAATCTGCGCAGGCTACGATGATGCGATGGCGTGCTGGAAGGATGCATTCCTATCATAATGGACAGGCGACGGGTGTCCGTGGGCAGTGTTGTGACATTGGCGGGGAGTGTCACAGTAAGACGTGTCATGGCATTTCCTGCGATTGGAAACATGGCGGCGGTGCTTATGCATAGGCCGGGGTCAGTCACTATGTGAATTGCGATGGCGTGGCAGCACCACACTGTTCTGGGCGCCCCCAGCGCGCCATTCTGGTGGTCGCAGATTTGGATAAAACTCTGAATAATCTCCATAGCATGCAGAGAGGCGCCGGTCACTATCATTATGTCACGTGACAGCCATGTGACACAATGTAACCCCCCCATCTATTCATCCGCAGCGTCTCCCTGTGTCTGTGTGAGGAGTGACTGTATGAAAGACACCTCTGATGGGCGGTGCCAGTAATAACATTCATAAAATAAAATATATAAAAAAAGCCCAAACACAAGCCACCACCAAAGAGACATAATATAAATGTATATAGATATAGATAGATAGATAGATAGATAGATAGATAGATAGATAGATATAAATATAAATAAAGCAACTTGGGGGAAAAACTATGCTACTGACCTGTATATACTGGAGGGAGCGCATGGGATTATGGGTAGGCACAGCCGCAGTCACTAAGCAACCAGCAGCTCTCCCGCTCATAGGCCGTAGTATCCCGTCACTCATCTTATAGCCCCGCCCACTCCTTATTTCATACACCAAGGAGTCCATCATCTAGCCCCGCCCACTCTACTCGCCATTGGTCGGAGAGTCCCGTCACTCATCGTGACGTGTCTGGGAGGGAGAGGGGGCGGGGCTGCGAGCTATGGGCGGGAGAAAGGTTACTGAGTGACTGGACCCTACGACCAATAGCTAGAGACAGGGCGGGGCTGGCTGAGTGACGGGTTGCTACAGCCTATGAGACAGTGGGCGGGGCTGGTGGCTGATCCCATGCTCTAGACGGTGACCCGGAAACAGAGCCCCGCCCCTTCCTGTACACAGAGCTCCGCCCCCGGTCTCCTCCAGGTAATGGCCGCCGCCCCCTCTCCTGCCGGGCAGGGTGTATGTGCTGCAGTGTGTGGTGCATGGAGAGTATATTACCCGTGTCATACACACACAGCACTGCTATGTTGTTATGTTAATGCGTGTTACACATAGGGGGGAGGTATACACACATAGGGGGCGCTATATACACATAGGGGGTGGTATACACACATAGGGGGAGGTATACACACATAGGGGGCGGTATACACATATAGGGGGTGAATACGGTTGCCCCTTGTCTCCTGTCCCTTCCCAGTTGCGCCCTAACTGCCTCCCATAACCCCCTCCTGCCTGCCTCCCATAACCCCCCATCCCTGCTGCCCCTGCCAGCCTCCCATATCCCCGTCCCCTGCTGCCCCTGCCTTCCATACCCCCCCTGCCCTCCTCCCATACCCCTCTCCCCTCCTGCCTGCCTCCCATACTCCCCCTCCCCTGCAGCCCCTACCTCCCAGACCCCCCTCCCCTCCTGCCCCCTGCCTTTCTCCCATAACCCCCCTCCCCTGCTTCCCCTGTCAGCCTCCCATACCCCCTTGCCTGCCTCCCACACCCCCCCTGCCACCCCCTGCCTATCCCCTTCTATCCCCCTCACCTGCCGTCCCCTGCCTGTCCTCTTCTATCCCCCTCACCTGCCGCCCCCTGCCTGTCCCCTTCTATCCCCCTCACCTGCCGCCCCCTGCCTGTCCTCTTCTATCCCCCTCACCTGTCACCCCCTTCCTGTCCCCTTCTATCCCCCTCACCTGCCACCCCCTTCCTGTCCCCTTCTATCCCCCCACCTGCTGTCCCCTGCCTGTCCCCTTCTATCCCCCTCACCTGTCACCCCCTTCCTGTCCCCTTCTATCCCCCTCACCTGTCACCCCCTTCCTGTCCCCTTCTATCCCCCTCACCTGCCATCCCCTGCCTGTCCCCTTCTATCCCCCTCACCTGTCACCCCCTTCCTGTCCCCTTCTATCCCCCTCACCTGCCATCCCCTGCCTGTCCCCTTCTATCCCCCTCACCTGCCACCCCCTTCCTGTCCCCTTCTATCCTCCTCACCTGCCGTCCCCTGCCTGTCCCCTTCTATCCCCCCACCTGCTGTCCCCTGCCTGTCCCCTTCTATCCCCCTCACCTGTCACCCCCTTCCTGTCCCCTTCTATCCCCCTCACCTGCCGTCCCCTGCCTGTCCCCTTCTATCCCCCTCACCTGTCACCCCCTTCCTGTCCCCTTCTATCCCCCTCACCTGCCGTCCCCTGCCTGTCCCCTTCTATCCCCCCACCTGCTGTCCCCTGCCTGTCCCCTTCTATCCCCCTCACCTGTCACCCCCTTCCTGTCCCCTTCTATCCCCCTCACCTGCCGCCCCCTGCCTGTCCTCTTCTATCCCCCTCACCTGCCGCCCCCTGCCTGTCCCCTTCTATCCCCCCACCTGCTGTCCCCTGCCTGTCTCCTTCTATCCCCCCACCTGCTGTCCCCTGCCTGTCCCCTTCTATCCCCCTCACCTGTCACCCCCTTCCTGTCCCCTTCTATCCCCCTCACCTGTCACCCCCTTCCTGTCCCCTTCTATCCCCCTCACCTGCCATCCCCTGCCTGTCCCCTTCTATCCCCCTCACCTGTCACCCCCTTCCTGTCCCCTTCTATCCCCCTCACCTGCCATCCCCTGCCTGTCCCCTTCTATCCCCCTCACCTGTCACCCCCTTCCTGTCCCCTTCTATCCCCCTCACCTGCCATCCCCTGCCTGTCCCCTTCTATCCCCCTCACCTGCCACCCCCTTCCTGTCCCCTTCTATCCTCCTCACCTGCCGTCCCCTGCCTGTCCCCTTCTATCCCCCCACCTGCTGTCCCCTGCCTGTCCCCTTCTATCCCCCTCACCTGTCACCCCCTTCCTGTCCCCTTCTATCCCCCTCACCTGCCGTCCCCTGCCTGTCCCCTTCTATCCCCCTCACCTGTCACCCCCTTCCTGTCCCCTTCTATCCCCCTCACCTGCCGTCCCCTGCCTGTCCCCTTCTATCCCCCCACCTGCTGTCCCCTGCCTGTCCCCTTCTATCCCCCTCACCTGTCACCCCCTTCCTGTCCCCTTCTATCCCCCTCACCTGCCGCCCCCTGCCTGTCCTCTTCTATCCCCCTCACCTGCCGCCCCCTGCCTGTCCCCTTCTATCCCCCCACCTGCTGTCCCCTGCCTGTCCTCTTCTATCCCCCCACCTGCTGTCCCCTGCCTGTCCTCTTCTATCCCCCCACCTGCTGTCCCCTGCCTGTCCCCTTCTATCCCCCCACCTGCTGTCCCCTGCCTGTCCCCTTCTATCCCCCTCACCTGATGTGACACCGCAACCCTGGTACTTCACATGCATTCCTACCGTACACTTTCGGTCAAGAACCTCATCTCCTCCCAGTCATCAAACCCCGGTGCCCCTATTCCACTGTCAACTCGCTCCTCTACACACCCCCGCCCCCTCACTCTCAGGGCCGGTTCTGGGGCTTTGCGCGCCCCAGGTGGCAATGGGGGCGTGGCTTCGTACAGGGGACGTGGTCATTTACGCCCCCTGTACAGACTACTGTAGCGCTCTGAAATGTGCCCCCTGCTGCCGTTGGCCGCTGTGAAGCCCTTCGTGGAGAGGTCCTTTAATGTGCGTTGCGCGATGACGTAATTGCGCACCGCACAGTAAAGGACCTCTCTACGAAGGGAAACTAGTTTCCCTTCACAGCGGCCAGCGGGGGGGCACAGCAGCAGCGGATCTTGCCCTGGTGCAAAAGTCCTTGCCCTGGTGCAAAAGTCCTGCTTGCCCGTGGCAAGATCCGCTACAGCTCACTCTCTGCTCTTGACTTTGCCACCTACTTCCCATCCAGAATTCACTCCCTATGGCAAGATATCACATCCCACCAGACCCTGAGCAACGCCCTCCTCCATTTCCTGACCCCTCCTCCCTCCCTCTCTCTCTCTCTCTCTCTCTCTCTCTCTCTCTCTCTCTCCTTACCTCCTACCAACTCTGACATCTCTCTTCTTTGTATCTAGTGTGGAAGTCATGGCCCTCAGCCGTTCCTCACCCTCTCCACCTCCCCATTTGACCCTATCACCTCCTCCGCTACCTCTCTTCTTCTGCCTGTTCCCATCTTGCCCATCTCATTCTCTCCCTCTCATCAGACACTGTCCCCTCGGCCTTCCATCATGCTCTTGTCTCCCCTTTTCTTATAAACCCCTCCCTTCATCCAACCAACCACTCTCTCCAACTACCGACCATCTCTCTCCTCCTAACTCCTGTCTTTCCTCACACTCACTGCTTGTCCCATTCCAGCCTGGCTTCCGTCCTCTCCACTCCACTGATACTGCCCTCGCTAAAGTCTGCAAAGACCTCCATGCTGCCAGATCCAATGGTCACTACTCTCTGCTTATTCTCCTTCACCTCTCTGCTGCATTGGACACTGTGGACCACCCTCTGCTGCAATTACTTTTCTCTAGCATCCATAAGGGATATTGGAGACAGAATTAGTACAATGGGGTATAGACGGAACCAAAGGAGCAAGTGCACTTTAAAAATTCTTCCACTGGTTTTGCTGGCTCCTCCCCTCTATGCCCCTCCTACAGCTCAGTTTAGATAAATTGCCCTCAGGAGAGGATGCTCACTCTGCAGCTCCAGAGTTTCCATCAGTTTTATTTATTATTTCGGTATGCAGTTTGGGTAACAGTATACCTGCTCCGTGGGAGTTAGGGGGGGGGGGGGTCACCGGCCTCCTGAGGTGCAGAGCCTCTTCTCCGCTGCAGGACCACCGTCTGTTTGTTCTGCGGGGCATGAAGCCTTGGCTGCCACAGCATGCCGCACACCCCAAAGGGTGTGTACACACGGTGAGATTTTTTCTTCCGATCCTGACGATATAGTCAGTATCGGAAGAAAAGTTAGTGCAGATCGCAAGGTGACAGTCACCTTGCGATCCCGATTCAATGCCGATGCGCGTTCCCACGCGGTCTGCATTGAAAGAAAAAATAGACCGTGCAGGAAAGTCAATTTTGACTATCTCTATAGAAGAGATAGTCAAAATCGGGACTTAGCCAAAATCGCACATAGCAAGTATCGCAAGCACACTCATTATGTGCGATACTGGCTTAGTGAGGATCGGGCATAGCCCGAATCTCACCGTGTGTACACACCCTAACACTGCCTGAAGATGATCGTCGGTGGTGAGTACCAACCAGGGTCCCCCGGTCAAATGTGCGGCTGAAGCGCGGCGTACGGGTCCTTCCTGGGGAGGACCCGCTATAGCCCCTGCGTGAGACTGGCTAAACACAGGTGAACCAAGCATTTATGTGAGACATGGCCAGTATAAATATTAAACAGTAGCTCCAGCGCCATAGCGGGGGGCGGAGCTACATTAGAGCTGTCTCAGCAGCATATTGGCGCCTTCCTCTGCATGAGTTGCAGCAGCCTCCACAGCTCCTCCAGAATTGCCCCAGTATACACTGGTACCGGGTATAGGGGGGAAGAGCCGCTATCATTGTGCACAATAATCCCCTGTGGGGTTTTATAAAGAATCTCACTGTGGTTACACAGATGTAACAACCGCTGACAGCCTCACTGGGGCCGGTCACCATTGGGTGCGCTGGCGTCCTCTCTTCTCTGTCTCCTCTCACATGCAATAGGGCAGGCTTGTCATATATCATATCAGGCTGTATTGTGTGTGTATATTGTACTGTTTTCTACTACACTATGGTAAAACAGAAGTCTTGCAGTGTGTGTAATGCCAGGTTCTCTCCTAGCACATCCAGCTCAGTATCATGTGAGCAGTGTAGTCAGTCATCTCATGCTGATACTAATGTGGGGGAGAATGCAGAGCCCCCCTGGTTGAGGGCTATAAAAACTATGATGTCTGATATGTCATCTCAGCTCACTGCAACTGCAAACAAGACACAAGAACTGCAACAAGCAGTGGCTAGCCTGACTGCTAAGCGTCCCTCCCTGCCTGCTTCACAGTAACCTGCTCTACCTGCACTCCTATCGGATACTGATGATGCTATACTAGGGATGATGTGGTCCCCATAAGTGGGTATCCCACCCTGATCCAGGGTATCGAACCCCTCATATTGGCTATTAGGGAGGTGTTAAAGCTCCCCCTGGGGGATGCAACTACTCAGCAGTCATTTTTACTCCCTCAAAAGGAACCAAAAGTCACATTCCCGATTCCACGGAATTGTATGATTTATTTAAACTAGCCTGGAAGAATCCAGATAAAAAAATATCATGTTTCTGAATACATTCCCCTTTGCCCCTGAAGGCAGAAAATTCTGGGAAGAATCCCCAGCTGTAGATGTCTCATACCCCTTTTCCACTAGGTTTTTTAAACACGGGTAAATACGCGGGGGTGCGCATTTACCCATGTTTTTCCCTAGTGGAAACGGGTCCCCCGGCAAATTCCCAGATCAAGTGATGTGTTCAACCCGGCTAGCTGTCTACTGTGAACAGGAGCCGTGTCGAGGTGACACGGCTCCCGTTCACAGTGCATATGGATCGCGGCGCTGGGATATCATGTGATCTCCCTGCGCCGCCCCTGCCATGACACTAGCGCGTTACCAACCCGGCAATTGCCGGGTTGGTGAGCGCTGTCTGCAGGGGGCTGTAGCAAGGGGTCGCAGCCGTGTCGGTCGACACGGCTGCGACCCGTGCTATGCTAGTGGAAAAGGGGTATCAGCCTCTCGCCTTTCTAAAAAGGCAGTGCTTCCTACTCCGGGCTCCCTTACGGGGAAGGACCCCGCAGATAGGAAAATAGAGACCACTCTAAAATCTATTTACGTTGTGTCAGGAATCGACTTACCAGGCTGGCGTCCGTCCGCCGCTGCGGACTCCGTCCTGGCTCCCTGCGGTCGCCTGTCGCCTGTGCCCCTGCCGTGGGTCATCGTCTGGATCCTGGGGGTACTCCTGGGCCAGCGGGCGTGTGCGCGCCGCGTCCCCGCTAGGCCGCGGCGTGGGCGCCGCCATGACAGTCTCCAAACAAGCTAGTATGCTGCGGCCAATCCGGTGCGTGGCCGCACCCACTTTCCTTTCCTCCATCCAATCCCTGCACACCATGGGGTATATAGGAGGCTACAGTTTCACCTCACAGGCATCCTGGACTTTGTGTCATTCTGACAACCTGCATGAAAGGATCAGCTCCTGTCTCTCCTGAGTTCCTGGTTTCCTGCTAAAGAACTTATACTCCTGGTGATTCTGCATTGCTCCCGTGGAACTTCAAGGCTCAGCAATACCAGCAACCTGCATTGGGCTTCACACTCATCACCACCTTGTGTGCTTCAGCCTGCAGTTGAAGACTAAACTCCAGGTGTGTTCATTTCCTCCACCTGTGACACAGCTTGCTGCTGCCAGTGCCTCATCACCTGCACTGTGAGTTGGTCTCCTGCTTATGCAAAGGTTTGCCATTTCCATCACTGCCTTAGTTCTCTGTTTTAAAAACCCGGCTCTGGTTTCTAAACCAGTATCTTTTCATTGACATTCATTCTGTTGTTATATTTCCGGATATGATTTCTCAACTCACCTATCACCCATTGCCATAGACTGTTGTTATCATTCCAAGTGTTTGACTTTTCCATCTGCTATTATTATTATTATTTCTGCTGCATTTCTGTTAATACTTATCTGCTGAATAAATACCATTGCGCTCATGCGCAAGAACGTGATACAACCTCCTCGTTTCTTTCCTCCTACCTCCACTGACCCACTAGCGCCCCCTCCGGGGACACAGACCAAACACAATCTGACAGTAAGTCCAGGATCGATGGACTCGGATGGTGGACGGAGTGTGGGGTCAGAGGCCTTGCAAAATCTGGTCTCCCGTCTGGATGGTCAAGAGGTTGCGCAGCAGCAGATGCTTCACTTTCTACAAGGGATGTCCTCCCGATTGGATACACTGCAGCAGTCCCTGCCAAGTGTATTCTCACCTACTGTTACCCCAGCACCTGCCAGTGCTGAAAGTTCTTCTATGTCGGCTGCATCAGCTCCAGTGTCACGTCTGCACCTGCCCGTGCCGAGCAAATATGATGGCAGTCCTAAATTATGTCGCGGGTTTCTTAACCAGTGCGAAATACAGTTTGAGTTATTGCCACATAACTTTCCTACATCAAGGTCCAAGGTTGCCTACATCATTTCCTTACTCTCTGGATCTGCTCTGAATTGGGTGTCTCCTCTGTGGGAACGTGCTGACCCTCTGATCAATAACTACTCTGACTTCGTGTCAACCTTTAGACGGATCTTTGACGAGCCTGGTCGTGCAACATCAGCTTCGGCAGACCTGATCCAAATTCGTCAAGGTAATCGAAGCATGGGACAATATGTCATCCAGTTCCAGACGTTGGCTGCAGAGGTCCAATGGAACAACCAAGCTCTGGTAGCAACCTTCTGGCACGGACTTTCGGATCGGATCAAGGACGAACTGGCAACCCGTGACATTCCTGTTCAACTGTCTGACTTGATCTCCCTGTGTATAAAGCTGGACTCTCGCATCCGCGAACGCAATAATGAACGCGCTCGGAGTGAGCCTCGCAGAGTAAGGTTCATACCCCCTGTACAGTTCCAGCCTCCTTCTTCTTCTGACGAGCCTATGCAGGTAAATAGGTCCCGCCTAACCCCTGAGGAACGGGCAAGGAGAATACGAGAGAGGCTCTGCCTATACTGTGCTGCTGCGGGTCATCAGATTAACTCCTGCACGATGCGTTCGGGAAACGCCAGATCCTGACTTGTAAGGGAGGAGTCAAGTTAGGATCATTCAGTCAAGCTCCTTCTCAACAAGATCTCATTATTCCGGTGACGCTAGAAACTTCCGTTGGGCTCCAGTCTGCGTCAGCATTAGTGGACTGCGGTGCTGCAGGAAATTTTATCACCCAAGCTGCGGTAAACAAATATTGCCTGTCTACCTGTGAACTTTCTTGTCCTGTTTACATTACTGCTGTGGATGGTAGTAGAATCTCCAAAGGGAACATTTCACATCAAACTACCCCAGTGGTTCTGGGAGTTGGATTTCTCCATTCAGAAATTATCAAGTTCCTGGTCATTCCTCAAGCCACCCAGGAGATTGTCTTGGGCATGCCTTGGCTCCAGCTACATAACCCACAGTTCGACTGGACAACGTTGCAGCTTACCTCATGGGGTTCACACTGTCATCATTCCTGCTTAGCCCAAGTGTGTCCTCTTAAGTCCACCGAAGTGAAGTCACAGCTAAGTCTCCCAGCAGTTTATCAAGACTTCGCAGACGTCTTCTGCGAAAAAGCTGCTGATATCCTGCCGCCCCATAGGGAATGGGATTGTCCCATTGATCTCCTTCCTGGCAAGAAGCCACCCAGGGGGCGCACCTATCCTTTGTCTGTTCCTGAAACAGAGGCGATGAGTAACTACATTAGAGAGAATCTTCAGAAAGGATTCATCCGTCCGTCATCATCACCCGCTGGCGCAGGTTTCTTCTTTGTCAAAAAGAAGGATGGAGGACTGCGTCCATGCATTGACTATCGGGGTCTCAACGACATTACCGTCAAGAATAGTTATCCTTTACCACTCATTACCGAACTGTTTGATAGAGTTAAGGGGGCTCGCATCTTCACCAAGTTAGATCTCCGCGGTGCCTATAATCTCATCAGAATCCGGAGTGGTGACGAGTGGAAGACAGCCTTCAACACTCGTGACGGCCATTATGAATACCTGGTAATGCCATTTGGGTTGAGTAATGCTCCAGCGGTATTCCAACACTTCGTGAACGAAATTTTTCGTGATGTCCTGTATAAGTACCTCGTTGTTTACTTAGATGATATTCTTATCTTTTCTCAAGACCTTCCATCTCATCGCCTACAAGTCTGTGAAGTTCTCCGACGTCTTCGTGAGAACCGTCTCTACGGGAAGTTATCCAAATGCACCTTCGAAGTTCCCTCTATACCCTTCCTGGGGTATATAATTTCCGGATCGGATCTTCAGATGGACCCGGCAAAATTGGAAGCCATTGCCAATTGGTCCATTCCAAACTCCCTCAAGTCTATCCAGCGATTCCTGGGTTTTGCCAACTATTATAGAAAATTTATTCGAGGATTCTCCACTCTCATCGCTCCTATTACCAACCTGACTCGGAAAGGGGCAGATCATTCCAACTGGTCAGAAGAAGCCTTGGCAGCCTTCCGGAAGATCAAGTTAGCCTTTATGTCTGCTCCAGTGCTGTCACAGCCAGATGTCAACAGGCCGTTCGAGTTGGAGGTAGATGCCTCTAATGTTGGGGTTGGAGCTGTTCTCTCCCAGAAGGGATCTGATGGGAAAGTCCACCCTTGTGGATTCTACTCTCGCAAGTTTCTTCCTGCAGAAGCTAACTACTCCGTGGGAGATCAAGAGTTATTGGCAATCAAACTGGCTCTCGAGGAATGGAGATATCTCCTAGAAGGGGCCAAACATCCGTTTAACATCTTCACGGATCATAAGAACCTGCTATACCTAAAAGCAGCTCAGTGCCTTAACCCTCGCCAGTCCAGGTGGGCTATGTTTTTCTCTCGTTTTAATTTTAGGCTTCATTTCCGCCCAGGTTCACAGAATGTGAAAGCCGACGCATTATCCCGGTCCATGGAATCAGAAGAGGGAACATCTGACTCTGTGCCACATTCCATCCTGAGTCCCGTGGTTTTCGCTACCTCTCAAGTCTCTCCAGCTCCACCTCCGGGTAAGACTTTTGTTTCCCCAGAACTCCGTCCCAAGTTGCTAGCTTGGGCCCACCAATCCAAGTTTACTGGTCATCCTGGTGTCCTGAAGACATTCAAGTTCCTTTCTGCGTCATATTGGTGGCCGAAGATGAAAGTGGACATCCAGGATTTCGTGGCATCCTGTCCTAAATGTGTGCAGCACAAGACTCCTCGTCAGTCTCCAGCAGGTCAGTTGCAACCCTTATCAGTCCCTAGTCGTCCTTGGTCTCATCTATCAATGGACTTTATCACTGATCTTCCACCTTCTCAGGGACATAACACTATTTGGGTTGTAGTGGACAGATTTTCCAAGATGGCTCATTTCGTTCCTCTCCAGGGTCTCCCTTCTGCCCCGAAACTAGCCCAGATCTTCCTACAGGAGATCTTCCGTTTACACGGGTTACCCTCCGAAATAATATCTGATCGGGGGGTACAGTTTGTAGCAAGGTTTTGGAGGGCCCTCTGTTCTGCCATGCAGATAAAATTGAAATTCTCGTCTTCATACCATCCTCAGACGAATGGGCAGACAGAGAGAGTCAATCAGGAACTTGAGACTTTCCTACGGCTATATGTGACATCCTCCCAGGATGATTGGTTTAATCTGCTCCCGTGGGCCGAGTTTGCCCATAACTTTCGTTACCACACTGCTACAGACACGACACCATTCTTTGCAGTCTATGGGCAACATCCCCGAGTACCTGAATTTCAAGAACTTCCTCACATAGATGTTCCTGCTGCCACTACTGCTCTGACCCAGTTTTCCTCCATTTGGAAAAGAATTCACGTTTCCCTCAAAAAAGCCTCCAGTCGATACAAGATCTATGCCGACCGTAAGAGACGTGCGGTTCCCCATTTGAAACCGGGGGACAGGGTTTGGTTATCAACCCGCAACCTTCGTCTCAGGGTTCCTTCCATGAAGTTCGCACCACGCTTTATTGGTCCTTACCCTATTGAGAGTGTCATCAACCCAGTGGCTTACAAGTTGAAATTACCACCTTCACTTCGTATTCCTAATGCCTTTCACATTTCTCTCCTCAGACCTCTAGTCCTAAACCGCTTTCAGAATACTCTTCCAGCAGGTCCCAAGGTTCGAACTCAGCGGGGCGTGGAATTTGAGATCAACAAGATTCTGGACTCTCGTTGCCGGTATGGACGTCTCCAGTACCTGGTCGATTGGTTCGGTTATGGCCCAGAGGAGAGAAGCTGGGTGTATTCATCTGATGTCCATGCTCCTAGGTTGGTCCGTGTCTTCCACAGCACTCATCCCTCCAAACCACGTGGGTGTTCGGTGTCCACCCCTAAAGGAGGGGGTACTGTCAGGAATCGACTTACCAGGCTGGCGTCCGTCCGCCGCTGCGGACTCCGTCCTGGCTCCCTGCGGTCGCCTGTCGCCTGTGCCCCTGCCGTGGGTCATCGTCTGGATCCTGGGGGTACTCCTGGGCCAGCGGGCGTGTGCGCGCCGCGTCCCCGCTAGGCCGCGGCGTGGGCGCCGCCATGACAGTCTCCAAACAAGCTAGTATGCTGCGGCCAATCCGGTGCGTGGCCGCACCCACTTTCCTTTCCTCCATCCAATCCCTGCACACCATGGGGTATATAGGAGGCTACAGTTTCACCTCACAGGCATCCTGGACTTTGTGTCATTCTGACAACCTGCATGAAAGGATCAGCTCCTGTCTCTCCTGAGTTCCTGGTTTCCTGCTAAAGAACTTATACTCCTGGTGATTCTGCATTGCTCCCGTGGAACTTCAAGGCTCAGCAATACCAGCAACCTGCATTGGGCTTCACACTCATCACCACCTTGTGTGCTTCAGCCTGCAGTTGAAGACTAAACTCCAGGTGTGTTCATTTCCTCCACCTGTGACACAGCTTGCTGCTGCCAGTGCCTCATCACCTGCACTGTGAGTTGGTCTCCTGCTTATGCAAAGGTTTGCCATTTCCATCACTGCCTTAGTTCTCTGTTTTAAAAACCCGGCTCTGGTTTCTAAACCAGTATCTTTTCATTGACATTCATTCTGTTGTTATATTTCCGGATATGATTTCTCAACTCACCTATCACCCATTGCCATAGACTGTTGTTATCATTCCAAGTGTTTGACTTTTCCATCTGCTATTATTATTATTATTTCTGCTGCATTTCTGTTAATACTTATCTGCTGAATAAATACCATTGCGCTCATGCGCAAGAACGTGATACAACCTCCTCGTTTCTTTCCTCCTACCTCCACTGACCCACTAGCGCCCCCTCCGGGGACACAGACCAAACACAATCTGACACGTTGCTGCAGGCGTAGCACAAAGGCCGGTCATTGCAGGTTGCTGGATGACACATGCAATCCATTCCTGGACTAGTCAAATAAAGGAAGGTCTCTCGGGTAATATGACCTTAGTCGACACTGTTGCCTTACTGACTCACATTCAGGAGACGGCAAGAGTCCTCTGCGACACCTTAAAAGAGATTTGCACTGTTAGTGCTAGAACTACGGCTATGGCTGTGTCTGCGCGCAGAGCCATATGGGTACGTCAGTGGATCGCTGATGCTGACTCAAAACGTAATGTGGAATCTCTTCCCTTCACATGTGAGTGGCTCTTTGGAGGTGACCTAGATTTCGAAGGCTACGGCCTGGAAATTCCACGTTTCTCCCTTTGGGGGCCCCTCCTCCTAGACGTTCCTATCTGGGACCATCTACTCAGTCCTCTCGGTCCTCCAGATTTCGATCCACAGCCAAAGGAGCCTCCAACGCAGCTGGAGGCTCCAGGGGAAAACCTTTAAAACCAGCAGTTGCTGGATCTCAGAACCAGAACACCAGTTCTGCTCCCGCAAACACTTCAGAATGACGGTGCATACCCGCCCCAGGGGGATCTTGTGGTGGGAGCTCAGTTACGTCACTTCAGCCACATCTGGGACGGTTCTTGCCAAGATGCTTGGGTAAGGGACCTTATTTCTCAGGGCTACATGCTGGAGTTTGACGGTTCTTCTCCCCAACGATTTTTCAAAACAGGCTTACCAGTTTTGGAAAGTATGTGTGGTACTCTACTACTGGCCATAGAGAAGTTGGTTCAGTCCCAGGTCATTGTCCCAGTACCACTGTTGCAACAAGGACAGGATTACTACTCCAGTCTGTTTGTAGTACCGAAACCAGACGGGTCTGTGAGATCCATTCTGAATCTGAAGTCCTTGAATCCTTACCTGAAGGTTTTCAAATTCAAGATGGAATCTCTGAGGGCAGTGATCGCAGGCCTGGAACCACAGGAGTTCCTAGTATCCCTGGATATCAAGGATGCTTATCTATATATACCAGTTTGGCCACCACATCAGGCCTTTCTGAGGTTTGCCCTGCTGAACGATCCTTACCAATTTCAGGTGTTTCTACAGCTCCAAGGGTGTTCACGAAAGTGATGGTGGAAAGGATGTTTCAACTCAGGGTCCAGGGGGTCAATGTGATCCCATACCTGGACGATCTCCTGATAAAAGCAAGATCATTGGAGCTTCTATTGCTCCACATAGATCGCACTATCCAACTCCTGTCTCATCACGGGTGGACACTAAATCTACAGAAGTCCCACCTTGAACCGTCTCCGCGGCTCCTGTTTCTGGGCATGCTACTGGATACTGTAGCACAGAAAGTATTCCTCCCAGAGGACAAGGCGAGAACACGCCAAGAAATGGTACGCATAGTCCTCAGACCTGCTCGAGTCTCTGTCCATCTTTGCATAAATTGTTGGGAAAGATGATGGCCTCCTACGAGGCGATACAGTACGGAAGGTTCCATGCCAGACCCTTCCAATTGGTCATCCGGAACAAATGGTCCGGTTCCCATCTTCAGATGCACCGGATGATTCGGCCGTCACCCCGGGCCAGGATTTCACTCCTTTGGTGGATACAGTTTTTCAACCTCTTGGAATTTCGGAACTTCGGGATTCAGGACTGGATCCTCCTTACGACAGAAGCGAGTCTACGAGGATGGGGAGCTGTCGCCCAAGGGGCGCAGTTCCAGGGCAGGTGGTCTGCCCAGGAGGCCCTGCTTCCAATCAACATTCTGGAACTTCGGGCTATCCACAATGCTCTGCTTCAGGCGTCTTCTCTACTAAGGGATCAGGCGATCCAGGTGCAGTCAGACAATGCCACGGCGGTGGCGTACATCAATCGACAAGGAGGGACAAAAAGCAGGGCCTGCATGCGGGAAGTGTCAAGAATACTCCTCTGGGCAGAAAAACATGCAAGAGCGCTGTCCACAATCTTAATTCCGGGAGTGGACAACTGAGAGGTGGACTTCCTAAGCCGCTACAACCTCCACCCGGGGGATGGGGACTATACCCTCAGGTGTTCCAACTGATCATCGACAGGTGGGGTTGCACACAGATCGACTTGATGGCCTCTCATCTCAACAAGAAGCTTCGCTGCTATTGCTCACAGACCAGGGACCCTCAGGCGAACGCAGTGTATGCGCTGACTTCGCTTTGGCCTTACCAGCTGGTCTACCTGTTTCCTCAAGCAGATCAGGCATCAAAGAGTGGAAGCAATATTGATTGCCCTGGATTGGCCCCGAAGAGCGTGGTACACGGCTCCTCTGGACATGTCTGTACAGGACCCTCAGTGGCGCACACAGGGGGTGGGGGTTCTGAGTACCTGGAAACCCCCCTTGATGACCCCCAAAAATGTTTTGAGATGGAGACACAGCTGTCTCCATCTCAACAAAAGCAAAAGCCGCAACCGCGATCGCGGACGGAGCTGTAGCAAGAGCAGAGAACTATGCAGCTCTCTGCTTAGAGAATGTCCCGGGTGCCGGGGGAGCTGCTGGCTGCGCATGCTCAGCCACAGCACCTCCTTCTGTCCTCACCCTGCCGCTGCCGCCCCTCTGTATGGAAGTTTTACATCATTGTTTAAGTGTGTTTTTGCACTCAGCACCTGTTTGAATGCATGTATGTATGTATGTGGGTTTGTGTGTGTGATTGTGTATGTATAGTATGTATGTATGTATGTATGTTTACATGTGTGAGTGTATGCATGTGTGTTTACATGTGTGAGTTTGTGAATATATATATATATATATATATATATATATATATAAAACCGGTAATTCTCCTTGGGTCCTGTGATAGGACCTCTATTGAAGAAAAATAGGCAGCACTCTAGGGACTTAAATAAAGTCAAACTGTATTAAAAAAATACAAAAATGTAAGGCTCTACGGCCTCTTCATCTGTTTATGCATTATAGGTGAGGTCAGAAACTAAACAAAATACCTCTTTTTTTCACCTCACCTATAATACATAACCTGATGGAAAGGCCGTTGAGCCTTGAAACGTTTTTTTGCGCCATTACATTTTTTTTTTTAATACAGTTTGACTTTATTTAAGTCCTTGGAGTGCCGCCTATTTTTCTTCAATAGAGGTCCTATCACAGGACCCAAGGAGAATTACCGGTTATATTAATTTCAGGACGGCACCCTGGCACCTTTGCTTTTTATCATCCAGAGTGCCAGACGACCACACAAATATACATACATATATATATATATATATATATATATATATATATATGTATCTGCAAATGATGAATGGCACTCCTTACTAGTACCGCACAACATGCTCCAGAGCCCGTCAGAATCAGATAATATGTACGGAGGCAGGACGGCACTCATAGAGACTGGTAAACCATAGAAAATCAGCACAGGACGCTGTAGCTGTATGTCAACGTTTCAGAGTTAGACTCTTTTAAAGGAGTCTAACTCTGAAACGTTGACAAACTGCTTCAGCGTCCTGTGCTGATTTTCTATGGTTTACCAGTCTCAATGAGTGCCGTCCTGCCTCCGTACATACATATGTATGTATGTTTGTGTGTGTGTGTATATATATATATATATATATATATATATATATATATATGTGTAGAATTTAGATCCGCGCACACTGCAGTTAGTCCAGAGTTTGTTAGCTCATGTGGTGCCCGCTCATCCACTCCTGCCAGGAGTCGGGGATTTCTAAATAATATCAAAAATAAGGAGAGCGCACCAGTGAATAATAATAAACGGTAACACTTTACTATGTAAATATCCACGTACATGAAAGTTAAAATTGATGCACTTAGCCAGTTCTCCGATAACTGCCGCCTCGGGCTGAACCTTCTGCTGGCGGAGTATTTTTCATGGAGAAGTCCTCTGCTCTGTTCCAGACGGGAGACCGACTTCGTCTGCAGATGCAAGCCACGCCCAACGCGTTTCGTCATTACGGGACTTCGTCAGGAGCTGTGTTATTGGATGCTCAAAGTTCACCTTTTAACCCATGCTTTCAGCTTCAATAGGTTAATTGCTTCAGATTGTTTTTTAACACTAAAAACCCTTTATTTTTAAAAAATTCATACTTCTTTCACAGAAACTCATAATTTACATAAGCAGCAGTATTTTACAACAATAACTTTGTTGATACTAGTAACATGTCTTAAAACATTTTATATGTCCAAGAAACATATCTGATCAGCCACCACTTAGTCTGTTTTCGGCCCTTTCAGCTGTTATCTTAATTTTACACATGATTCCAATTTGATCTTTCTATATATATATATATATTTCTCTGACGTCCTAGTGGATGCTGGGAACTCCGTAAGGACCATGGGGAATAGCGGCTCCGCAGGAGACTGGGCACAAAAGTAAAAGCTTTAGGACTACCTGGTGTGCACTGGCTCCTCCCCCTATGACCCTCCTCCAAGCCTCAGTTAGATTTTTGTGCCCGAACGAGAAGGGTGCATACTAGGTAGCTCTCCTGAGCTGCTTAGAGTAAAAGTTTAAATTAGGTTTTTTATTTTCAGTTAGTCCTGCTGGCAACAGGCTCACTGCATCGAGGGACTAAGGGGAGAAGAAGCGAACTCACCTGCCTGCAGAGTGGATTGGGCTTCCTGGCTACTGAACATTAGCTCCAGAGGGACGATCACAGGCCCAGCCTGGATGGGTCCCAGAGCCGCGCCGCTGGCCCCCTTACAGAGCCAGAAGACTGAAGAGGTCCGGGAAATCGGCGGCAGAAGACGTCCTGTCTTCAATAAGGTAGCGTACAGCACCGCAGCTGTGCGCCATTGCTCTCAGCACACTTCACACTCCGGTCACTAAGGGTGCAGGGCGTTGGGGGGGGGGGCGCCCTGAGACGCAATAAAAACACCTTAGATGGCAAAAAAATACATCACATATAGCTCCTGGGCTATATGGATGCATTTAACCCCTGCCAGAATACACAGAAAAACGGGAGATAAGGCCGCCGAGAAGGGGGCGGAGCCTATCTCCTCAGCACACTGGCGCCATTTTCCCTCACAGCTCCGTTGGAGGGAAGCTCCCTGGCTCTCCCCTGCAGTCACTACACTACAGAAAGGGTTAAAAAAAGAGAGGGGGGCACTAATTTGGCGCAGTATTAAACATACAGCAGCTATAAGGGGAAAAACACTTATATAAGGTTATCCCTATATATATATAGCGCTCTGGTGTGTGCTGGCATACTCTCCCTCTGTCTCCCCAAAGGGCTAGTGGGGTCCTGTCCTCTATCAGAGCATTCCCTGTGTGTGTGCTGTGTGTCGGTACGTTTGTGTCGACATGTATGAGGAGAAAAATGATGTGGAGACGGAGCAGATTGTCGGTAATAGTGATGTCACCCCCTAGGGGGTCGACACCTGAGTGGATGTACTGTTGAAAATTACGTGACAGTGTCAGCTCTGTATAAAAGACAGTGGTTGACATGAGACAGCTGGCTACTCAGCTTGTGCCTGTCCAGATGTCTCATAGGCCGTCAGGGGCTCTAAAACGCCCGTTACCTCAGATGGCAGATACAGACGCCGACACGGATACTGACTCCTGTGTCGACGGTGAAGAGACAAACGTGATTTCCAGTAGGGCCACACGTTACATGATTGAGGCAATGGAAAATGTTTTACACATTTCTGATAATACGAGTACCACCAAAAAGGGGTATTATGTTCGGTGAGGAAAAACTACCTGTAGTTTTCCTGAATCTGAGAAATTAAATGAGGTGTGTGATGATGCGTGGGTTTCCCCCGATAACAATTGATAATTTCTAAAAAGTTATTGGCAGTATATCCTTTCCCGCCAGAGGTTAGGGTGCGTTGGGAAACACCCCCTAGGTGGGATAAGGCGCTCACACGCTTGTAAGAACAAGGGCTCTACCCTCTCCTGAGATGGCCGCCCTTAAGGATCCTGCTGATAGAAAGCAGGAGGGTATCCTAAAATATATTTACACACATACTGGTGTTATACTGCGACCAGAAATCGCCTCAGCCTGGATGTGCAGTGCTGGGTTGGCGTGGTCGGATTCCCTGACTGAAAATATTGATATCCTAGATAAGGACAGTATATTATTGCCTATAGAGCATTTAAAAGATGCATTTATATATATGCATGATGCACAGCGGAATATTTGCCGACTGGCATCAAGTATAAGTGCGTTGTCCATTTCTGCCAGTAGATTATGGACACGACAGTGGTCAGGTGATGCGGATTCCAAACGGCATTTGGAAGTATTGCCTTATAAAGGGGAGGAGTCATTTGGGGTCGGTCTTTCAGACCTGGTGGCCACGGCAACAGCTGGGAAATCCACGTTTGTACCCCAGGTCGCCTCTCAAAATAAGAAGACGCCGTATTATCAGGCGCAGTTCTTCGCTGGCAAGCGGGCAAAGTGTTCCTCATTTCTGCCCCGTGACAGAGGGAGAGGAAAAAGGCTGCAGAGATCAGCCAGTTCCCAGGAACAGAAGCCCTCTCCCACCTCTGTCAAGCCCTCAGTATGACGCTAGGGCTTTACAAGCTCAGGCACGGTGGGGGCCCGTCTCAATGAATTTCAGCGCGCAGTGGGCTCACTCGCAAGTAGACCCCTGGATCCTTCAGGTGATATCTCAGGGGTACAAATTGGAATTTGAGACGTCTCCCCCTCGCCGTTTCCTAAAGTCGGCTTTACCGACGTCTCCCTCTGACAGGGAGGCAGTTTTGGAAGCCATTCACAAGCTGTATTCCCAGCAGGTGATAATCAAGGTACCCCTCCTGCAACAGGGAATGGGGTATTATTCCACACTGTTGTGGTACCGAAGTCGGACGGCTCGGTGAGACCGATTCTAAATCTAAAATCTTGAACACTTACATACGGAGGTTCAAATTTAAGATTGAGTCACTCAGAGCAGTGATTGCGAACCTGGAAGAAGGGGACTACATGATGTCTCGTGACATCAAGGATGCTTACCTTCATGTCCAAAATTACCCTTCTCAACAAGGGTACCTCTGGTTTGTGGTACAGAACTGTCACTATCAGTTTCAGACGCTACCGTAGGGATGGTCCACGGCACCCCGGGTCTTTACCAAGGTAATGGCCGAAATGATGATACTCCTTCGAAGGAAAGGAGTTTTAGTTATCTCTTACTTGGACGATATCCTGATAAGGGTAAGATCCAGGGAACAGTTGGAGGTTGGTGTAGCACTATCTCAGGTAGTGTTGCGGCAGCACGATTGGATTCTCAATATTCCAAAATCGCAGCTGATTCCGACGACTCGTCTTCTGTTCCTAGGGATGACCCTGGACACAGTCCAGAAAAAGGTGCTTCTCCCGGAGGAGAAAGCCAGGGAGTTATCCGAGCTAGTCAGGAACCTCCTAAAACCGAGCCCAGTCTCAGTGCATCAATGCACAAGGGTTCTGGGAAAAATGGTGGCTTCCTATGAAGCAATCCCATTCGGCAGATTCCACGCAAGAACTTTCCAGTGGGACCTGCTGGACAAATGGTCCGGGTCGCATCTTCAGATGCATCAGCGGATAACCCTATCACCAAGGACAAGGGTGTTTCTCCTGTGGTGGTTGCAGAGTGCTCATCTTCTAGAGGGCCGCAGATTCGGCATTCAGGACTGGGTCCTGGTGACCACGGATGCCAGCCTGCGAGGCTGGGGAGCAGTCACACAGGGAAGGAATTTCCAGGGCTTATGGTCAAGCCTGGAGACATCACTTCACATAAATATCCTGGAGCTAAGGGCCATTTACAATGCTCTAAGCTTAGCAAGACCTCTGCTTCAAGGTCAGCCGGTGTTGATCCAGTCGGACAACATCACGGCAGTCGCCCACGTAAACAGACAGGGCGGCACAAGAAGCAGGAGGGCAATGGCAGAAGCTGCAAGGATTTTTCGCTGGGCGGAAAATCATGTGATAACACTGTCAGCAGTGTTCATTCCGGGAGTGAACAACTGGGTAGCAGACTTCCTCAGCAGAAGTCTTCCACATAATTGTAAACCGTTGGGAAAAACCAAAGGTGGACATGATGGCGTCCCGCCTAAACATAAAATTGGACAGGTATTGCGCCAGGTCAAGGGACCCTCAGGCAATAGCTGTGGACGCTCTGGTAACACCGTGGGTGTACCAGTCAGTGTATGTGTTTCCCTCCTCTTCCTCTCTTATCAAAAGTACTGAGAATTATAAGACGGAGGGGAGTAAGAACTATACTCGTGGCTCCGGATTGGCCAAGATGGACTTGGTACCCGGAAATTCAAGAGATGCTCACTGAGGAACCGTGGTCTCTACCTCTAAGAAGGGACCTGCTCCAGCAAGGACCCTGTCTGTTCCAAGACTTACCGCGGCTGCGTTGACGGCAGGGCGGTTGAACGCCGGATCCTGAAGGAAAAGGGCATTCCGGATGAAGTCATCCCTACCCTGATCAAAGCCAGGAAGGATGAAATCGCAAAACATTATCACCGCATTTGGCGAAAATATGTTGCGTGGTACGAGGCCAGTAAGGCCCGATGGAGGAATTTCAACTAGGTCGATTCCTGCATTTCCTGCAAACAGGAGTGTCTATGGGCCTAAAATTGGGGTCCATTAAGGTTCAAATTTCCGCCCTGTCAATTTTCTTCCAGAAAGAACTAGCTTCAGTTCCTGAAGTTCAGACGGTTGTAAAAGGGGTACTGCATATACAGCCTCCTTTTTGTGCCTCCTGTGGCACCATTGGGATCTCAATGTAGTTTTGGGGTTCCTAAAGTCACAATGGTTTGAACCACTTGAATCTGTGGAGTTAAAATATCTCACATGGAAAGTGGTCATGCTGTTGGCCCTGGCCTCGGCCAGGCGCGTGTCAGAATAGGCGGCTTTATCCTTGAAAAGCCCTTATCTGATCTTCCATTCAGACAGGGTGGAATTGAGGACTCGTCCTCATTTTCTCCCCAAGGTGGTTTCAGTGTTTCATCTGAACCAACCTATTGTGGTGCCTGCGGCTACTAGTGACTTGGAGGACTCCAAGTTATTGGACATAGTCAGGGTCCTGAAAATATATGTTTCCAGGACGGCTGGAGTCAGAAAATCTGACTCGCTGTTTATCCTGTATGCACCCAACAAGCTGGGTGCTCCTGCTTCTAAGCAGACTATTGCTCGTTGGATTTGTAGTACAATTCAGCTTGCACATTCTGTGGCAGGCCTGCCACAGCCAAAAATATGTAATGCCCACTCCACAAGGAAGGTGGGCTCATCTTGGGCGGCTGCCCGAGGGGTCTCGGCTTTACAACTTTGCCGAGCAGCTACTTGGTCAGGAGCAAATACAAATTTGATACCCTGGCTGAGGAGGACATGGAGTTCTCTCATTTGGTGCTGCAGAGTCATCCACACTCTCCCGCCCGTTTGGGAGCTTTGGTATAATCCCCATGGTCCTTACGGAGTTCCCAGCATCCACTAGGACGTCAGAGAAAATAAGAATTTACTTACCGATAATTCTATTTCTCGTAGTCCGTAGTGGATGCTGGGCATCCATCCCAAGTGCGGATTGTCTGCAATACTGGTACATAGTTATTGTTACCAAAAATCGGGTTATTGCTGTAGTGAGCCATCATTTCTAGAGGCTCCTCTGTTATCATGCTGTTAACTGGGTTTAGATCACAAGTTATACGGTGTGATTGGTGTGGCTGGTATGAGTCTTACCCGGGATTCAAAATCCTTCCTTATTGTGTACGCTCGTCCGGGCACAGTATCCTAACTGAGGCTTGGAGGAGGGTCATAGGGGCAGGAGCCAGTGCACACCAGGTAGTCCTAAAGCTTTTACTTTTGTGCCCAGTCTCCTGCGGAGCCGCTATTCCCCATGGTCCTTACGGAGTTCCCAGCATCCACTACGGACTACGAGAAATAGAATTATCGGTAAGTAAATTCTTATTTTATTACACATACCTGCACATATACATACACACCCACCCACGGAAACCCCCTCGCTAAATCCTGCGTTTGCCACTGAGGACCCTTGGCCTCTACCACTAAGAAGGGATCTTCTTCAACAAGGACCGTTTGTCTACCCGGACTTACGGCGGCTTAGTTTGATGGCATGGAAGTTGAGGGGAACATCCTAGCTCACAAAGGGCTTTGCAAAAAGTCATTGCCACTATGGTACAAGCCAGAAAACCTGTGATGTCAAAACACTATCATTATATTTGGCGGAGATATGTCTCTTGGTGCGAAATACGCACATATCCCTCTGCGCAATTCCACTGAGGAAGGTTCCTGCATTTCCTGCAGGCTGGAGTGGATAAGGGCTTATGTCTGGGATCCATTAAGGTCCAGATTTCAGTTCTTTCCATCTTCTTCCAGAAGAAGTTGGCTCTCTTGCCGGAAATTCAGACCTTCTTGCAAGGGGTGCTTCATATACAACCTTCCTTTGTGCCCCCTATGGCACCTTGGGATCTAGATGTTATGTTACGTTTTCTACAGTCCTCCTGGTTTGAACCTCTGATGGTGGTAGAAGACAAGTACCTCATGTAGAAGACAGTGATGTTACTGACCCTGGCTTCTGCTAGGCATGTCTCAGAATTGGGGGCCTTGTCGTGCAAAAGTCCATACTTGGTCTTTTACGAGAACAGAGCGGAGCTCAGGACTCGACAGCAGTTCCTGCTGAAGGTTTCCGCATTTCACTTGAATCAACCTATTGTGATTCTGTCAGGTTCTGGCACTGATTCTTTTCCGGAAGCATTGGATGCTTTATGAGCCTTACAGGTCTATGTCAAAAGGACGGCCCGCATCAGGAAGACGGATTCCTTGTTCGTGCTGTATGATACACGTAAAAAGGGTTGCCCTGCTTCAAAGCAGTCCATTGCTCATTGGATTAAGCTTACTATCCAACAGGCTTATGTATCGGCAGACTTACCGGTTCCACAGTCTCTGAAGGCCCACTCTACTAGATCAGTGGGTTCTTCCCGGGCGGCTGCCCGTGGAGTCTCGGCCCTACAACTATGCTGAGCTGCTACCTGGTCGGGGACTAACACCTTTGTGAAGTTCTACAGATTTGATACACTGACCAAAGAGAATACCCAGTTTGGGCAGGCGGTGCTGCAGTTGTCTCCGCACGTTCCTGCGCGTTCTGGAAGCTTTGGGACATCCCCATCGTACTAATTCTGTCCCCAATATCCCTTATGGATGCTAGAGAAAATAGGATTTTATATACCTGCCGGTAAATCCTTTTCTCGTAGTCCATAAGGGATATTGGGCGCCCGCCTCTGTGCGGTGACTTTCTGCAGTTTCTCTGTTATGTGTTACCTGTTCATCTGTTAATGTTGCCAGACTTTGATGGCTGAGTTTATGTTAATGTTGCCAGACCTTGCTGGCTATGTTTGTATTGGTGTGCTGGTGTTTAATTATCACCACACCTTTTATTGTTAAGTTCCTTCTCTCAAGTATGTTATTCTCCTTTGGGAACTGTTTTACTCATTAGAGCTGTAGGAGGAGGCATAGAGGGGAGTAGCCAGCACACCCAGTGAAGAATTTTTACCTGTCTATACCCCATTGTACTAATTCTGTCCCCAATATCCCTTATGGACTACAAGAAAAGGATTTACCGGTAGGTTTATTAAATCCTATATACTCCCTTGGGCTGCGTGATACTGCCCTCTCCTGGTTGTCCTCCTACGTTTCTGCCGGTTCCTTCCGTCTCCTTCTCCCCCCACCCCCCCCAACTTCCTCTAGCAGTCAATGTCCCCAAGCTTCTGTTCTGGACCTCTCCTTTTCTCTCTCTACACATCCTCTTTAGGTGAGCTCTTTTAGCTCTTGACTTACAAGACTTACAATATCATCTCTGTGCTAATGATACTCAAATCTACCTTTCCTCCCCGGACCTCTCCCCCGCTGTCCTCGTATCTCCAACTGTCACTCTGCTATCTCTTCCTGAATGTCTCAGCTCTTTCTTAAACTTATGTCTAACGCTGAGCTGATCATCTTCCCTCCATCCCGCATAACTTCTCCTCCCACAATTTAATTATCTATTGATAGCACCACTATCTCCTCTAGCCCCCAAGTGCGCTGTCTTGGAGTAATCCTTGTCTCCTACCTCTCCTTCACACGACACATTCAGCACCTCTCACAGTACTGCCATTTCCATCTCAAAAACATTTTCATGCTCAGACCCTTTCTCACCCAGAATGCTACTAAGACCCTCATCCACTCACTGGTCATCTCCAGATTGGACTACTGTAATCTCCTTTCTGGCATTTCTGACATACGCCTCTCTCCACTCCAATCTATCCTCAATGCTGCTGCCCATCTCATCTTCCTCACCAAACGTACTACATCCACCTCCCCTCTCATGCAGGACCTTCATTGGCTCCCCTTCACATTCAGAATACAATTCAAGCTTCTCACGTTCACTCTTCTCCCTCTTGCATCTCTGACCTCCTCTCTCCTACACTCTCGCGTCGCCTCTCCTGCCAACTGATTACCTCCTCCCAGTCCTACCTATTTTACACGTGCTCTCCCCATCTCACTCTCCACCTCTCTACAAAACTTCTCTCAAGGCCCACTTCTATACCAACCCCAGCCAATTGTCCTCCCAACCCTCTTATCCGTGCGCAGTCTTCCGCTTCTATGTCATCCTGGTCTGTTAGCTCTATCTACAGTAATAATACAGGGACATGACAGGGGAGGGGAGGGGATCTGGGAGTGTCACAGTGATTTTGATGTCTCCCCCATTTCGCTGGGTTGCACAGTAGTGTAGAAGACATCTGGTGATTGTGAGACACCCAGCAGCCATCCCGGTGTGTCAGGAGGACTGAGCAGAACCCAGAGCCCCATCACGGTGCCTCCACCTCACTCACTGATACATGAGAGGCACAGTGACCAGAAGATCCTGGAACTCGCCAACAAAATCATTCAGCTGCTGACTGGAGAGGTGACTGCTGGGAATGGGACATTATACAGTAACACCGGGGGATGTGTCTGGGTGATGACAGGAGAGGTGACTGCTGGGAATGAGGCATTATACAGTAACACCAGGGGATGTGTCTGGGTGATGACTGGAGAGGTGACTGCTGGGAATGGGACATTATACAGTAACACCAGGGGATGTGTCTGGGTGATGACTGGAGAGGTGACTGCTGGGAATGGGGCATTATACAGTAACACCAGGGGACGTGTCTGGGTGATGACTGGAGAGGTGACTGCCGGGAATGGGACATTATACAGTAACACCAGGGGATGTGTCTGGGTGATGACTGGAGAGGTGACTGCTGGGAATGGGACATTATACAGTAACACCAGGGTGTGTGTCTGGGTGATGACTGGAGAGGTGACTGCTGGGAATGGGGCATTATACAGTAACACCAGGGGACGTGTCTGGGTGATGACTGGAGAGGTGACTGCTGGGAATGGGGCATTATACAGTAACTCCAGGGGGCGTGTCTGGGTGATGACTGGAGAGGTGACTGCTGGGAATGGGGCATTATACAGTAACACCGGGGGACGTGTCTGGGTGATGACTGGAGAGGTGACTGCTGGGAATGGGAAATTATACAGTAACACCAGGGGATGTGTCTGGGTGATGACTGGAGCGGTGACTGCTGGGAATGGGACATTATACAGTAACTCCAGGGGGCGTGTCTGGGTGATGACTGGAGAGGTGACTGCTGGGAATGGGGCATTATACAGTAACACCAGGGGATGTGTCTCGGTGATGACTGGAGCGGTGACTGCTGGGAATGGGACATTATACAGTAACACCAGGGGACGTGTCTGGGTGGTGACTGGAGAGGTGACTGCTGGGAATGGGGCATTATACAGTAACACCAGGGGATGTGTCTGGGTGATGACTGGAGCGGTGACTGCTGGGAATTGGACATTATATAGTAACTCCAGGGGGCGTGTCTGGGTGATGACTGGAGAGGTGACTGCTGGGAATGGGGCATTATACAGTAACACCAGGGGATGTGTCTGGGTGATGACTGGAGAGGTGACTGTTGGGAATGGGACATTGTACAGTAACACCAGGGGATGTGTCTGGGTGATGACTGGAGAGGTGACTGCTGGGAATGGGACATTATACAGTAACACCAGGGGATGTGTCTCGGTGATGACTGGAGAGGTGACTGCTGGGAATGGGACATTATACAGTAACACCAGGGGACGTGTCCGGGTGATGACTGGGGATGTGACTGCTGGGAATGGTACATTATACAGTAACACCAGGGGACGTGTCTTGGTGATGACTGGAGAGGTGACTGCTGGGAATGGGACATTATACAGTAACACCAGGGGATGTGTCTGGGTGATGACTGGAGCGGTGACTGCTGGGAATGGGACATTATACAGTAACACCAGGGGACGTGTCTGGGTGGTGACTGGAGAGGTGACTGCTGGGAATGGGGCATTATACAGTAACACTGGGGGACGTATCTGGGTGATGACTGGAGAGATGACTGCTGGGAATAGGACATTATACAGTAACACCAGGGGTCGTGTCTGGGTGGTGACTGAAGCGGTGACTGCTGGGAATGGGACATTATACAGTAACACCGGGGGATGTGTCTGGGTGATCACTGGGGAGGTGACTGCTGGGAATGGGACATTATACAGTAACATCAGGGGACATGTCTGGGTGATGACTGGAGAGGTGACTGCTGGGAATGGGGCATTATACAGTAACACCAGGGGATGTGTCTGGGTGATGACTGGAGAGGTGACTGCTGGGAATGGGACATTATACAGTAACACCAGGGAATGTGTCTGGGTGATGACTGGAGAGGTGACTGCTGGGAATGGGACATTATACAGTAACACCAGGGGTCGTGTCTGGGTGGTGACTGAAGCGGTGACTGCTGGGAATGGGACATTATACAGTAACACCAGGGGACGTGTCTGGGTGATGACTGGAGAGGTGACTGCTGGGAATGGGGCATTATACAGTAACACCAGGGGATGTGTCTGGGTGATGACTGGAGAGATGACTGCTGGGAATGGGGCATTATACAGTAACACCGGGGGATGTGTCTGGGTGATGACTGGAGAGGTGACTGCTGGGAATGGGGCATTATACAGTAACACCAGGGGATGTGTCTGGGTGATGACTGGAGAGGTGACTTCTGGGAATGGGACATTATACAGTAACACCAGGGGTCGTGTCTGGGTGGTGACTGAAGCGGTGACTGCTGGGAATGGGACATTATACAGTAACACCAGGGGATGTGTCTGGGTGATCACTGGGGAGGTGACTGCTGGGAATGGGACATTATACAGTAACATCAGGGGACGTGTCTGGGTGATGACTGGAGAGGTGACCGATGGGAATGGGACATTATACAGTAACACCAAGGGATGTGTCTGGGTGATGACTGGAGAGGTGACTGCTGGGAATGGGGCATTATACAGTAACACCAGGGGATGTGTCTGGGTGATGACTGGAGAGGTGACTGCTGGGGATGGGGTATTATACAGTAACACCGGGGGACGTGTCTGGGTGATGACTGGAGAGGTGACTGCTGGGAATGGGACATCATACAGTAACACCAGGGGATGTGTCTGGGTGATGACTGGAGAGGTGACCGATGGGAATGGGACATTATACAGTAACACCAAGGGATGTGTCTGGGTGATGACTGGAGAGGTGACTGCTGGGAATGGGACATTATACAGTAACACCAGGGGATGTGTCTGGGTGATGACTGGAGAGGTGACTGCTGGGGATGGGGTATTATACAGTAACACCGGGGGACGTGTCTGGGTGATGACTGGAGAGGTGACTGCTGGGAATGGGACATCATACAGTAACACCAGGGGATGTGTCTGGGTGATGACTGGAGAGGTGACCGATGGGAATGGGACATTATACAGTAACACCAAGGGATGTGTCTGGGTGATGACTGGAGAGGTGACTGCTGGGAATGGGACATTATACAGTAACACCAGGGGATGTGTCTGGGTGATGACTGGAGAGGTGACCGATGGGAATGGGACATTATACAGTAACCCCAAGGGATGTGTCTGGGTGATGACTGGAGAGGTGACTGCTGGGAATTGGACATTATACAGTAACACCAGGGGACGTGTCTGGGTGATGACTGGAGAGGTGACTGCTGGGAATGGGACATTATACAGTAACACCAGGGGATGTGTCTGGGTGATGACTGGAGAGGTGACTGCTGGGAATGGGACATTATACAGTAACACCAGGGGATGTGTCTGGGTGATGACTGTATCACTGTGTGTGTCAGGTTCCTATAAGGTGTCAGGATGTCACTGTCTATGTCTCCATGCAGGAGGGGGAGTATATAGAGGAACACAGCGGTCTGTACAAGGACGTGATGATGGAGAATCACCGGCCCCTCATATCACTGGGTAAGAGGAAACTGTCATGTATTGTACAGGGGAGAGCAGGTATGGGGGCCCCCTATATACACACATCATCTGATAATCACATATATACACTGTACTCAGTCATTGTGTGTCTCCTACAGATGGACCCAGTAACAGAGATACCCCAGAGAGATGTCCCCGTCCTCTGTATTCCCAGGATTGTACAGAGGAGAATCACAGGATCCCACAGGAGGATCAGGTAGGTGGGATTTAGGGTCTCCCCAATATACCAAAGTGTCTGTCACTATATGATCTGTAGAGGAGCTGTGTGTCTTATACACTGATATTATACTGTTTCACCTCAGTTTAATCTGACTGTATGCAAATGTCATTATAGTGTTTGTTTGTTTTTTAGGTAGAACGTCTGTCTGATATTAAAACAGACGATATAGAGGAAGAAGAAGAGACGTATGTGACCGATATGAAGGCAGAAGATATAGAGGGAGAAGAAGAGACGTATGTGAGGGGTGATCAGCAGTGTAAGGAGGAGGAGATCCCTACAGATATCAGCACAGGTGAGAAATAAACACTTATTACAGAAAAGAGTCACATATTCTCCCTGCTCAGTCACTACAGCAATCTCTTTTCTCTAACGTCCTAAGTGGATGCTGGGGACTCCGTAAGGACCATGGGGAATAGCGGCTCCGCAGGAGACTGGGCACATCTAAAGACCAGTCTCCTCCCCACACTCTCTGGTGTATATCATACATCAGGAGCCATCAGCCCCTATTATACTCCTGCTCTGCCCCTCACATCATGTCACTGTGTGTTACCAGCCCAGAGATCTGACCAGTCTCCTCCCCACACTCTCTGGTGTATCTCATACATCAGGAGACATCAGCCCCTATTATACTCCTGCTCTCCTCCTCACATCATGTCAATGTGTTACCAGCCCAGAGATGTGACCAGTCTCCTCCCCACACTCTCTGGTGTATATCATACATAAGGAGCCATCAGCCCCTATTATACTCCTGCTCTCCCCCTCACATCATGTCACTGTGTGTTACTAGCCCAGAGATCTGACCAGTCTCCTCCCCACACTCTCTGGTGTATCTCATACATCAGGAGCCATCAGCCACTATTATACTCCTGCTCTCCTTACATCATGTCACTGTGTGTTACCAGCCCAGAGATCTGACCAGTCTCCTCCCCACACTCTCTGGTGTATCTCATACATCAGGAGCCATCAGCCCCTATTATACTCCTGCTCTCCCCCTCACATCATGTCACTGTGTTACCAGCCCAGAGATCTGACCAGTCTCCTCTCCACACTCTCTGGTGTATCTCATACATCAGGAGCCATCAGCCCCTATTATACTCCTGCTGTCCCCCTCACATCATGTCACTGTGTGTTACCAGCCCAGAGATCTGACCAGTCTCCTCCCCACACTCTCTGGTGTATCTCATACATCAGGAGCCATCAGCCCCTATTTCTCTGACGTCCTAGTGGATGCTGGGAACTTCGTAAGGACCATGGGGAATAGCGGCTCCGCAGGAGACTGGGCACAACTAAAGAAAGCTTTAGGACTACCTGGTGTGCACTGGCTCCTCCCACCATGACCCTCCTTCAGACCTCAGTTAGATTTTTATGCCCGGCCGAGCTGGATGCACACTAGGGGCTCTCCTGAGCTCCTAGAAAGAAAGTATATTTTAGGTTTTTTATTTTACGGTGAGACCTGCTGGCAACAGGCTCACTGCAACGAGGGACTAAGGGGAGAAGAAGCGAACCTACCTGCTTGCAGCTAGCTTGGGCTTCTTAGGCTACTGGACACCATTAGCTCCAGAGGGATCAACCGCAGGACCCGTCCTTGATGTTCGGTCCCGGAGCCGCGCCGCTGTCCCCCTTACAGAGCCAGAAGCAAGAAGAGGTCCGGAAAATCGGCGGCAGAAGACTTCAGTCTTCACCAAGGTAGCGCACAGCACTGCAGCTGTGCGCCATTGCTCCTCATACACACTTCACACTCCGGTCACTGAGGGTGCAGGGCGCTGGGGGGGGGGCGCCCTGAGCAGCAATATTACACACTTTGGCTGGCAAATAATCACAATATATAGCCCCAGAGGCTATATATGTGATAAATACCCCTGACAGATTCCATAAAAAAGCGGGAGAAAAGTATGCGAAAAAGGGGCGGAGCTATCTCCCTCAGCACACTGGCGCCATTTTCTCTTCACAGTGCAGCTGGAAGACAGCTCCCCAGGCTCTCCCCTGTAGTTTTCAGGCTCAAAGGGTTAAAAAGAGAGGGGGGGCACTAAATTTAGGCGCAATTTGTGTATACAAGCATCTATTAGGGAAAAAATCACTCAGTTATAGTGCTAATCCCTGCATTATATAGCTCTCTGGTGTGTGCTGGCATACTCTCTCTCTGTCTCCCCAAAGGACTTTGTGGGGTCCTGTCCTCAGTCAGAGCATTCCCTGTGTGTGTGCGGTGTGTCGGTACGGCTGTGTCGACATGTTGGATGAGGAAGGTTACGTGGAGGCGGAGCAGATGCCGATAAATGTGATGTCGCCCCCTGTGGGGCCGACACCAGAGTGGATGGATAGGTGGAAGGTATTAACCGACAGTGTCAACTCCTTACATAAAAGGCTGGATGACGTAACAGCTGTGGGACAGCCGGCTTCTCAGCCTGCGCCTGCCCAGGCGTCTCAAAGGCCATCAGGGGCTCAAAAAACGCCCGTTACCTCAGATGGCAGACACGGATGTCGACACGGAGTCTGATTCCAGGGTCGACGAGGTTGAGACATATACACAATCCACTAGGAACATCCGTTGCATGATCTCGGCAATAAAAAATAAAATGTTACACATTTCTGACATTAACCCAAGTACCACATAAAAGGGGTTTTATGTTTGGGGAGAAAAAGCAGCCAGTGTTTTCTTCCCCCATCAGATGAATGAATGAAGTGTGTGAAGAAGCGTGGGTTCCCCCGATAAGAAACTGGTCATTTCTAAAAAGTTACTGCTGGCGTACCCTTTCCCGCCAGAGGATAAGTTACGTTGGGAGACATTCCCTAGGGTGGATAAGGCGCACACATGCTTGTCATAAAAGGTGGCACTACCGTTTTAGGATACGGCCACTTTGAAGGTACCTGTTGATAAAAAGCAGGAGGCTATCCTGAAGTCTGTATATACACACTCAGGTATTATACTGAGACCTGCAATTGCCTCAGTATGGGTGGTCTGATACCCTGTCAGATAATATTAATACCCTAGACAGGGATAATATTTGGATAACATAGAGCATATTAAAGACGTAGTCTTATATATGAAGGATGCACAGAGGGATATTTGCCGGCTGGTATCCAGAATTAATGCAAGGTCCATTCTGCCAGGAGGGTATTAGAGACCCAGCAGTGGACAGGTGATGCTGACTTTAAAAGGCATATGGAGATTCTGCCTTATAAGGGTGAAGAATTGTTTGGGGATGGTCTCTGGGACCTCGTATCCACAGCAACAGCTGGGAAGAAATTTTTTTACCTCAGGTTTCCTCACAGCCTAAGAAAGCACTGGATTATCAGGTACAGTCCTTTCGGCTTCAGAAAAGCAAGGGGGCCAAAGGCGCTTCCTTTTCTGCACAAGGGAAGAAGGAAAAAGCTGCACAGAAACTGCCCTACTCTCTGAAGCTAGTTCCTGCTTCTTAGGCTACTGGACACCATTAGCTCCAGATGGATCGGTAAGCAGGATCTCACCCTCGCCGTCCGGTCCCAGAGCCGCACCGCCGTCCCCCTCGCAGAACCGGAAGACAGAAGCCGGGTGAGTCTGAGAAGCAAGAAGACTTCACAGGCGGCAGAAGACTCTGTGATCTTCACTGAGGTAACGCACAGCACTGCAGCTGTGTGCCATTGCTCCACACACCTACACATACTCCGGTCATTGTAAGGGTGCAGGGCGCGGGGTGGGGGCGCCCTGGGCAGCATTTGGGACCTCTTTTGGCAAAGTTAAGCATAAATACAGCTAGGCACTGTATATATGTATGAGCCCCCACCAAAAATTGTATATTTAAGCGGGACAGATGCCCGCCACCGAGGGGGCGGGGCTTTTCCCTCAGCACTCACCAGCACCTTTTTTTTTCTCCACAGCTCCGCTGAGAGGAAGCTCCCCAGGCTCTCCCCTGCAGACACACGGTAGAAGAGGGTAAAAAAGAGAGGGGGGCACATAATTAGGCGCAAAAACAATATTAACAGCAGCTACTGGGTTAACATTAAGTTACTGTGTTATTCCTGGGTTTGATAGCGCTGGGGTGTGTGCTGGCAAACTCTGTCTCTCCAAAGGACCTCGTGCGGGAACTGTCTTTGGAAAGGACATTCCTTGTGTGTATGGTGTGTCGGTACGCTTGTGTCTACATGCCTGATGTGAAAGCAGAGCAGAAACAAATTACTGTGGTGTCTCCGCCGACGGCACCGACACCTGATTGGATGGATGTGTGGAAGGTTTTAAATGATAATGTTAATTCCTTGCATAAAAGGTTAGACAAGGCTGAAGCCTCGGGACAGTCAGGGCCCCAACCCGTGCCTGATCCTATGTCGCAGAGGCCGTCAGGGTCTCAAAAGTGCCTACTATCCCAAATTGTTGACACAGATACTGACATGGATTCTGACTCCAGTGTCAATTTGATGATGCAAAGTTACAGCAAAGGTTGGCTAAATCCATCCGTTATAGGATTATAGCAATTAAGGATGTATTGCACATCACAGAGGAAACCCAAGTCCCTAACAAGAGGGTGCATATGTATGGGGAAAGGAAGCCAGAGGTAACCCTTCCCCCCTCACACGAGCTGAATGAGTTATGTGAAAAGGCTTGGGAATCACCAGATAAAACCTGCAGATTTCCAGAAGGATTCTTATGGCGTATCCTTTCCCGTCAACGGACAGGTTACGCTGGGAAACCTCCCCTAGGGTAGACAAAGCTTTAACACGCTTATCCAAGAAGGTAGCCCTGCCGTCACAGGATACGGCTACTCTCAAAGATGCTGCGGATTGCAAACAGGAGATTACCCTGAAGTCCATTTATACACATTCAGGTACCTTACTAAGGCCGGCGATCGCGTCGGCCTGGGTGTGTAGTGCTGTAGCGGCATGGACGGATACCTTAACTGAGGAAATTGATACCTTAGACAAGGATACTATATTGTTGACCCTGGGGCATATTAAAGACGCTGTCCTATATATGAGGGATGCTCAAAGAGACATTAGTCAACTGGGTTCTAGAATAAATGCAATGTTGATTTCTGCCCGAAGGATCCTGTGGACTCGGCAATGGACAGGTGATGCCGACTCAAAAAGACATATGGAGGGTTTACCTTACAAGGGTGAGGAATTGTTCGGGGAGGGTCTCTCGGACCTGGTCTCTACAGCTACAGCTGGAAAGTCAAATTTTTTGTCTTACATTCCCGCACAGCCTAAGAGAGAACCGCATTATCAAATGCAGTCCTTTCGTTCACAAAGGAACAAGAAAGTCCGAGGTGCGTCCTTTCTTGCCAGAGGCAGGGGCAGAGGAAAGAAGCTGCACAACACAGCTAGTTCTCAGGAACAGAAGTCCTCCCCAGCCTCTACAAAATCCACCGCATGAAGCTGGGGCTCCACAGGCGGAGCTAGGCCCGGTGGGGGCACGTCTTCGAAATTTCAGCCACGAGTGGGTTCACTCCCAGGTGGATCCCTGGGCAATAGAAATTGTGTCTCAGGGATACAAGCTGGAATTCGAAGAGATGCCCCCTCAACGATACCTCAAATCGGCCCTACCAGCTTCCCCCCACGACAGAGAAATAGTGTTAACTGCAATTCACAAATTGTATCTTCAGCAGGTGGTGGTGAAAGTTCCCCTCCTACAACAAGGAAGTGGTTATTATTCGACCATGTTTGTAGTTTCGAAATCGGACGGTTCGGTCAGACCCATATTGAATTTAAGATCCCTGAACATGTACCTGAAAAGGTTCAAGTTCAAGATGGAATCGCTGAGAGCAGTCATCGCAAGCCTGGAAGGGGGGGATTTTATGGTGTCTCTGGACATAAAGGATGCATACCTGCATGTCCCCATTTATCCAACTCATCGGGCGTACTTCAGATTTGTGGTACAGGATTGTCATTACCAATTTCAGACGTTGCCGTTTGGTCTCTCCACGGCACCGAGAATATTTACCAAGGTAATGGCAGAAATAATGATGGTACTCCTGAGGAAGCAAGGGGTCACGATTATCCCGTACTTGGACGATCTCCTCATAAAAGCGAGATCGAGAGAGCAGTTGCTGAGCAGCAAATCACTGTCTCTGGAGGTGTTACATCAACACGGTTGGATTCTAAATATTCCAAAGTCGCAGTTGGTTCCTACGACTCGATTGTCTTTCCTGGGCATGATTCTGGACACAGACCAGAAAAGGGTTTATCTCCCGATGGAGAAAGCTCAGGAACTCATGACACTGGTCAGGAACCTATTAAAACCAAAACAGGTGGGGCGTGGCCTAACGGGACATGGAGTAGCAGCTCGGCGTGAGTGCTCTCCGCTCCCGTATATCCATTTTGACATCCTCAGTGGACCCCCCGAGCCCAAATTACCTTGGCGGACAGGGGAAGGTCTGGGGCAGCTGGGAGACCGTCGGGAGCCGCCGGACGGGCACGGACTGAGGAGACTCGGAGCGCCGAAGTTTCTCCTTTCTGGCCTCCCTCTGCATCTAAAATGGCGCCGTGACTTCCGGTCCCGTCTCTCTGTCGCGGCCCCTGGAGAACGCGCTGTGCTGGAGCTGAACACACGGGGAACGGATTAGTGACCCTGCCGGAGCCTGCAATACTCCTTCCAGCTGCTGTGTGCTGTACTACCCGCGTCCCCCCCCCTCACCTGGGGGAATAAGGTACTTGACTGCTGGTCCCTGTACACCATTCTCCTTGCTCCCTCCAGTGCTGCAGTAAACCGTGATACCCTCAACCCCCCCTCATATCTTCTGTGCTGCCTGAGTGCTACATAGCCCTGGGCTGAGAAGCCCATATACTATAGGGGTCGGGTATCCTCCTCAGTGGTCTCCCCTGCATGCTTCTGAGGAAAGGCACTGAACTGCTATATATAGTGGTCTGAGGAGCTGAGACTGTGTTCTGCTGTTTCCAGTGTGTGCATACTTCACTGTCATTCTGAACCACATAACCTCTGGGTTGCTGATTGATACTCTCTGATGTACTGATTCTGCACTACTATACGACATCTACAAAATGGTGAAGAATCATCATAAATCAGCTGCGGCCCGGCTCGCACAATACTCGCATACCCCCAGAGGGCGCGCGGCGGCGTCGGATGGGGGTGGAGACGCCCCGACACCGGGGTCCCCCAGCCACTCGACATCCTCCGGCGATGCCTCAGATGATGTGCTGCATAAAGTGTTGGAAGCCCTGGCGGCTAGCGAATCCCGTCTCTCCGATAAGATAGGCCAAGTACAAGCCGACCTGACCATAATCCACCACGATATCCAAAAGATTAGAGAGCGGGTCGGTGAGGTCGAGACACGAACATCCACGCTGGAGGATAAACTCCCCCCGCTATGCTAGACATGGAAGGCAGACTGAGAAGGAATAACATCCGTTTTGTGGGGCTCCCGGAAAAAGAGGAGGGCAGCTCCCCTGAGCAGTTCGTGGAATCTTGGCTGAAAAATTCTCTTGGCGCTGACTCCTTCACGCCATTCTTCTTCCTGATGTGGAATGGCTCCAAAATTTCAGTGTTTCCGGACTTTGCGCTGGAGGTACAAAAGGAGCGTGCACAATTTGTTCCGATTAAAAGACGCCTCAGGGAACTCAATCTACAGTATGCAATGCTGTTCCCATCTAGGCTGAGGGTAGTGGCGGACGGAGAATCAAGATTTTTTGCTACACCTCGGGACGCTGCTCTGTGGCTGGATCGATGGGCCCCGGCCAGACGGGCGCTTGCTCCTGATCCTTAATGTGTGATGTAAAGTCCTAAGTCTAGGCTGGTACTTCTTACTGTTATCCATATCGCAGTGCATTACTCGGCTAACACTGCATTGCTCCTGCCAAGTTTACTTTCTGATTTTGTTGATGTCTCAGTTTAGGGCTCGGGGTGGGATCCCCTCACCTTTTCTAGTTGAGGGAGGGGGACCTACGCTTTTTGTCTTTGGGTCATTTTACTCATTGCCCTCACATGTTAGGCTAATTTTTGTTTTTTCTCTTTGTTGTAAGGGAACAGGTTAATGGGGGAAGGTATGCCTCAGTTCGGGAGGGTATACAGGGTGGGGGGGGGGGGGGGGGGGCAGGATGGGAGGGAACGTATTTTGTTGTTTGTTTTCTTTTTTTCATTTCTTGTATGTGTTGCAGACGCTATGGGTTTATTGATTTTTACTACTGCATCTAGTTTTGAAGTAGAGGGTCTGGCGGGGATACGCGGGACCGACCATATCTTGTGTTTTGTCCTGACTTATGGCCTCTAACCAACTCAAATTATTATCCTGGAATGTCCGGGGGCTAAACGATAATGTCAAGCGTTCATTAGTGCTTCGACATGTGAAACAATATGCTGCAGATATTATTTGCCTCATGGAGACCCACTTAGTGGGGGCAAAAGTACTTGCTCTTAAGAAACCGTGGGTGGGATGGGCTTACCACTCCACCCACACGACACATTCACGGGGTGTGTCAATCCTAGTTAGAAGGTCGGTCTCGTTTGTCCTCGATCGGGTCCAGCTGGACCAGTGGGGCAGATATGTCTTTATAAAATGCCAAGTTTATGCTATGTCTGTACTTATCCTGGCTGTTTATATACCACCCCCTTATTCCCCGGCGGTTCTTAGGAAGGCAGCTGAGTTTATCGCGATGCATCCGAATGTTGCAATAGTCTGTCTTGGAGACTTTAATAATGTCCTCGACCATGCTCTAGATCGAACTAGAAGGTCCCCTGATGCTCCTGTGATGCGGAGGAGGGACTTTGCGCTACTGGTGGACAGTCTGGGCTTGGTCGATGCGTGGAGGGCTCGTCATCCTGGTACACGACAGTATACATGTTTTTCTCCTACCTACTCATCCTTTTCCAGGATAGATCTGGCCCTCGCCTCTAGGGGCCTGCTGCCGCGGGTGATTGATGTTCACTATGCTACTAGGGGCATATCAGACCATTCCCCGGTAATCCTTAGTCTAGATATGGGAGATGTTAGGGGGGCACGGTTTTGGAGGTTTAATCCCTTTTGGCTGACCCAGATGGGCACCGGTGCGGAGTTGGAGGAGATATGGGAGGTCTTTTTGCGAGAAAATCAAGGTTCGGTGTCTGACACAATACTATGGGATGCCTTTAAGGCACATGTCCGTGGCACCTTGATCAAGAGAGTGGCAGCTTTGAAATCTGGCTATGCCCGGGATGAGAGTAACCTGGAAGCAGGATGTAGGAAGCTGGAGCTGCAGTATATGACTGATGGTCTGGATACTACGAGGGAGAGGTGGCTGCTTGCGCAGGCTGATGGCGTGAATGTTTGGCTGAGAAGGCTAAATACCGCCTACTCTATGCTCAACACACGTACTACGCAACGGGCGATAGGCCTGGTAGCTTCATGGCAGTGTTGGCGGGTGCGGATAGAGCATCTAACACGGTGCCGGTAATTTGTACCAATGACAATACTACTCATTCTAACACGCCTGATATTGTGGGGGTCTTTGCAGATTACTATAGACGACTGTACAGCTCTAGGCTTACCCACTCCGAGACCGAAATAGAGGCGTATCTGGCTGATATTTCATTACCCAGGCTGTCCCAAGACGCTACAGCTTTTCTGGACTCCCCCTTGACACTGACTGAGGTGGAATCAGCGATTAACTAATTTCCTGGAGGGAAGACCCCGGGCCTTGATGGAGTTCCCTTGGAACTTTATAAAAAGCACTTATCCTTTTATGGCCCTAAACTCCTTACTTTATATAATACTCTGTTCGTACAGGGTCGGCTGCCTGACTCTATGGCTGAGGCCCTAATTATAGTCCTCCTTAAGCCAGATAAGGACCCAACACGGGTCGAATCTTACCGCCCGATCTCCTTGCTAACAACTGACATTAAGATTTTAGCTAAAATTCTAGCAACAAGGCTCAGTGAGGTGATTCTACAACTGATACACGAAGATCAATCAGGGTTCATGCCGGGCCGGTCCACTTTACCTAATCTGCGTAGACTTTACACGCATCTCCAGGCCCCTCGCAAGGGGCCCTGCTCCTCAGCTATAGTCTCCCTGGATGCAGCTAAGGCATTTGATTCTGTGGAGTGGGGCTTCTTGTGGGGGACGTTGGACAGATTTGGGTTCGGACCTATTTTTAAAAAGTGGGTCCAGTTGCTTTATTCTGCACCCCAGGCTAGGGTATCAGTTAACGGCCACATTTTCTCCTCTTTCTCCTTACAGAGAGGGACGAGGCAGGGCTGTCCCCTGTCCCCGATCTTATTTGCTCTAGCAATAGAGCCTCTGGCCGGCATTGTTAGATCTTCCCCGCGGGTGGTGGGCCTCCGGTTGGGTGGCAGGACAGACAAAATTGCTCTTTATGCAGACGACATATTGTTGTTTGTACCTGATTATTCTGCTAATATGCCTCATATTCTGGATATGATTGTCACATTTGGGGGATTCTCTGGTTTGTCCATCAATTGGGACAAGTCCTGTGTCCTTCCGCTAAGAGGCCCCTGTCCTGTCTGCCCCCCCGGGGGCCTGCCGCTTCGCTGGGTGGACTCTTTCAAATACCTGGGGGTATGGGTTACTAATCAGTCCACGCAATTTATTGAGCTGAATATACACCCACAAATAGACTATCTACGGTCTCGTGTCAGGGTGTGGAGTAAACTGCCACTTACAGTTACGGGTAGGATAAATCTAATTAAAATGGTGGTATTACCTAAAATGCTATATGTCCTCCAACATTCCCCCGTCTACCTCCCCCAGAAACTATTTGGTATCATAGATGGTATCTTGTCTTCACTGGTGTGGTCTAACCGTAGGGCTCGGATTGGACTGGATACCTTAACTAGGCCCCGGGACTCGGGTGGTCTGGCTCTCCCGAAACTTAGATTTTATTACTTAGCAGCTCAGCTGTTCCACCTAATTCCTTGGGTATCTGATCCGTCCAGGGACCTTTTAATCTCTAACGTCTTACTAGCGCTTAACATAAATCTGACACCCCTTCAGCTCCTACTTAGTGATAATGTAGCACTCCTAAAGATGCCGTTGGTCAAACAAGCGATTATGGTTTGGAGACAGATACATTCCATGTTAGGAGGAGAGGGATGGGATCCTGACACCCCATTGATGCACACTCGGGCTCTCACACACTTTACACCCCTACATGTAGGTTCGGTGTGGGGACGCTGGGGGGTTTACTCCATTAATCACTTATATTCCTCGGGTACATTCATTTCCTTTGGACAAATGCAAACTGAGTTTAATATACCCGCATCCCACTATTACAGATATATTCAGCTTCGCCATGCTTGCACGTCTCAGTTTGGGGCTGCTCCGCCTCTCCTTCGGAAGTCTCCGGCCCACCTGCTCCTGACCGATAGCCTAGGAAAGGGGTCTATCTCCGCTCTCTACTCCGCTCTGCTCGGTGCCCATCATTCTAACAGTCTCTTACACCTTAAAGCCAAGTGGGAGGTGGATGTGGGACCGATCTCCCTGGAAATATGGGAGGAAGCCCTGGGGGCTGCGCGCGCAGCTACCACATCGGCCCGTTTTCAACAGATACACCTGTTTATATTACACAGAGTTTACATCACTCCCAGACGCCTTGTCAATATGGGGGGACGGAGCGACTCTAGATGCCCGAAGTGTGCCTCTCTTGACGGTACCTTCTGGCATCTATTATGGACCTGCCCGGTGGTGCAGGACTTCTGGCGGGAGGTGATACAGATTATAGCCGCTACGGGAATCCCCCTAGATGTGTTTACTCCCCTTGTGTGTACCCTCGGGGTCATAGACGAGGAAATATTGGATGCCCATTCCAGAAGATATACTCTTAACCTATGTGCTCTGGCAAAGGTACTGATAGCACGCTCATGGATGGCAGCTGCTGGCCCCGACGTTAATAAATGGATACCACTAGTGAATTCGGTTGCGTCCCACGAAAAATTTGTTTACATTTCTAGGAAAGCCCCGGTAAAATATTACAAGATATGGGATAGGTGGCTATCGTCACCATGGTGCCAATATACTCATGCCTCTCCCCACTGATAGCCTATGTTGGTTTCTGATCAATTTATATAATACTACTGTATGACCTGATGTGATGTACTAATGATGCCTAGTGCGGTTATAAGGTAGTTGTCTGCAACTCTCGTTATATGTTTATGTTGGTATGTAGCTCTTTACAATAACCGTTGAAACAATAACGAATACACAGAGCACATGCTTTGGTTTCTCTCATTTCCTTTTTTATTTTTTTTTATTCTTGTATTGTTAATGTTATGTCATGTATGTTTGCCAGAAAATCAAATAAAAACACATTGAATTTAAAAAAAACAAAAAAAAAACAAAACAGGTGTCAGTGCATCAATGCATTCGAGTCCTGGGAAAGATGGTGGCATCATACGAGGCCATTCCATTCGGCAGGTTCCATGCGAGGACCTTTCAATGGGACTTACTGGACAAGTGGTCTGGATCGCATCTTCAGATGCATCGGTTAATCACCCTATCCCCCAGGGCCAGGGTGTCTCCCCTGTGGTGGCTGCAGAGTGCTCACCTTCTGGAGGGCCGCAGATTCGGCATTCAAGACTAGGTCCTGGTGACCACGGACGTAAGCCTCCGAGGGTGGAGAGCAGTCACACAGGGAAGAAATTTCCAAGGGCTGTGGTCAAGTCAAGAGACTTGCCTTCACATCAACATCCTGGAACTAAGGGCCATATACAACGCTCTGCATCAAGCGGAGAACTTGCTTCGCGACCAACCGGTTCTGATTCAGTCGGACAACATCACCGCAGTAGCGCATGTAAACCGACAAGGCGGCACAAGGAGCAGAGTGGCGATGGCGGAAGCCTCCAGAATTCTTCGGTTGGCGGAGAATCACGTAAGCGCACTGTCAGCGGTGTTCATCCCAGGAGTGGACAGCTGGGAAGCAGACTTCCTCAGCAGACACGACCTCCACCCGAGAGAGTAGGGACTTCATAAGGAGGACTTCGCACAGATTGCAAGTCAGTGGGGACTGCCCCAGATAGACATGATGGCGTCCCGCCTCAACAAAAAGCTACAGAGGTATTGCGCCAGATCAAAAGACCCTCGTAGCTGTAGACGCCCTGGTGACACCGTGGGTGTTCCAGTCGGTCTATGTGTTTCCTCCTCTTCCTCTCATACCCAAGGTGTTGAGAATAATAAGAAAAAGAGGAGTGAGAACAATTCTCATTGTTCCAGATTGGCCACGAAGGACGTGGTATGCGGATCTGCTGGAAATGCTCACAGAGGACCCGTGGCCTCTTCCTCTAAGACAGGATCTGTTGCAACAGGGGCCCTGTCTGTTCCAAGACTTACCGCGGCTGCGTTTGACGACATGGCGGTTGAACGCCGGATCCTAGGTGAAAAGGGCATTCCGGATGAGGTCATTCCTACGCTGATAAAGGCTAGGAAGGACGTGACATCTAAACATTATCACAGAATATGGCGAAAATGTTTCTTGGTATGAGGCCAGGAATGCTCCTACGGAGGAATTCCAGCTGGGCCATTTCCTTCACTTCCTACAGTCCGGAGTGAATTTGGGCCTAAAATTGGGCTCCATTAAAGTCCAGATTTCGGCCCTATCCATTTTCTTTCAAAAGGAATTGGCTTCTCTACCGGAAGTCCAGACATTTGTAAAGGTAGTGCTGCATATTCAGCCTCCTTTTGTGCCTCCAGTGTCACCTTGGGATCTTAACGTGGTGTTAGGCTTCTTGAAATCCCACTGGTTTGAACCACTTAAAACGGTGGAGTTGAAATATCTCACGTGGAAGGTGGTCATGCTATTAGCCTTGGCTTCGGCCAGGCGCGTGTCAGAGTTGGCGGCTTTGTCACATAAAAGCCCCTATCTGGTTTTCCATATGGATAGAGCAGAATTGCAGACCCGTCCAAAATTTCTGCCAAAAGTGGTTTCATCTTTTCATATAAATCAACCTATTGTCGTGCCTGTGGCTACTAGTGACTTGGAGGATTCCGAGTTGCTTTATGTGGTCAGGGCTTTGAAGCTTTATGTAGCCAGAACGGCTAGGGTCAGGAAAACAGAGTCGTTGTTTATCCTGTATGCATCCAACAAGCTGGGTGCTCCTGCATCAAAGCAAACTATTGCTCGCTGGATTTGTGACATGATTCAGCAGGCTCATTTGGCGGCTGGATTACCGCTGCCAAAATCAGTTAAGGCCCATTCCACCAGGAAGGTGGGCTCTTCTTGGGCGGCTGCCCAAGGGGTCTCGGCATTACAACTTTGCCGAGCGGCTACTTGGTCAGGTTCAAACACTTTTGCAAAGTTCTACAAGTTTGATACCCTGGCGGAGCAGGACCTTTTGTTTGCTCAATCGGTGCTGCAGAGTTATCTGCACTCTCCCGCCCATTTGGGAGCTTTGGTATAATCCCCATGGTCCTTACAGAGTCCCCAGTATCCACTAGGACGTTAGAGAAAATAAGATTTTACTTACCGGTAAATCTATTTCTCGTAGTCCGTAGTGGATGCTGGGCGCCCGTCCCAAGTACGGACTTTTCTTCAATATAGTTATTGTTTCAATAAGGGTTGAGTTATGGTTGCATCTGGGTTTGACCTGATGCTCTGTTTTTTGTCATACTGTTAACTGGTTGTTATCACGTGTTATACGGTGTGATTGGTGTGGCTGGTATGAATCTTGCCCTGGATTATCAAAATCCTTTCCTTGTACTGTCAGCTCTTCTGGGCACAGTTTCTCTAACTGAGGTCTGGAGGAGGGGCATAGAGGGAGGAGCCAGTGCACACCAGAACCTAAATTCTTTCTTATTGTGCCCATGTCTCCTGCGGAGCCCGTCTATCCCCATGGTCCTTACGGAATCCCCAGCATCCACTACGGACTACGAGAAATAGATTTACCGGTAAGTAAAATCTTATTTTATACTTCATGGTTAGTTGCTAGTACAAGAGAGAGATATATCTAAGTCTTATTATTATATTACATTTGTTATTGTGAGTGTTCTCAGTAGGGCACAATGATAGTCTGAGACATAATATTATAAAGCTTTCATTAAAAGTTCTGTTTTATTATACACACTCATTTACACTTAAGTGTCCCAGAGAGTCGTCTTCTCCTATTGTTTACAAGATTAATATTATTACAGAAAATGACACATTTCCATAATGTATTTTATTTCCAGCAGGGGGACACACAAGCAGGAATATCTCAGAAGGACATCTAATGTTATCCCCGGATTGTGAAATAAGAGATAATGACAGTATACAGGAATCTCCAGGAGCAAACCGCATTGCCCCAATTATACATCCAGCTCTATCAGCTGATCCCCCTGATCCTGGGAAATGTTCTCCTGATCACTCTGATATTGGTGCATCTGTTACAGCTCTAACAGTAGATACAGTGTTTCCATGTTCTATAGATGCCAAATGTTTTACACAGAACACAAAGCGTATTACCCATCAGCCAGCTAAGGCAGGTGAGAGGTCATTTCCATGTTCTGAGTGTGGGAAATGTTTTACATACAAATCAGCTCTTGTTACACATCAGAGAAGACACACAGGTGAGAAGCTATTTCCATGTTCTGAGTGTAAGAAATGTTTTGCATGGAAATCACATCTGGTTACACACCAGCAAATTCACACAGGTGAGAAGCCATTTCCATGTTCTGAGTGTGGGAAATGTTTTGCACGGAAATCACATCTTGTTAGACATCAGCAAAGTCACACAGGTGAGAAGCCATTTCCATGTTCTGAGTGTGGGAAATGTTTTGCACAGAAATCAGAACTTGTTATACATCAGAAAAGTCACACAGGTGAGAAGCCATTTCCATGTTCTGAGTGTGGGAAATGTTTTGCACAGAAATCAGAACTTGTTAAACATCACAGAAGTCACACAGGTGCGAAGCCATTTCCATGTTCTGAGTGTGGGAAATGTTTTGCATTCAAATCAGATCTTGTTAAACATCAGAGAAGTCACACAGGTGAGAAGCCGTTTTCTTGCTCTGAGTGCGGGAAATGTTTTTCCTGGAAATCACTACTTGTTATACATCTGCGAAGTCACACAGGGGAGAATCCATTTCCATGTTCTGAGTGTGGGAAATGTTTTCAACACAAATCACATCTTGTTACACATCAAAGAAGTCACACAGGTGAGAAGCCATTTCAATGTTCTGAGTGTGGAAAATGTTTTATTCAGAAAACACAACTTGTTATACATCAGAGAAGTCACACAGGAGAGAAGCCATTTCCATGTTCTGAGTGTAGGAAATGTTTTACAAACAAATCGCATCTTGTTACACATCAGAGAAGTCACACAGGTGAGAGGCCATTTTCATGTTCTGAGTGTGGGAAATGTTTTGCACGGAAATCAGCACTTGTTGAACATCACAGAAGTCACACAGACGAGAAGCCATTTCCATGTTCTGAGTGTGGGAAATGTTTTGCACACAAATCAGATCTTGTTATACATCAGAGAAGTCACACAGGTGAGAAGCCATTTTCTTGCTCTGAGTGTGGGAAATGTTTTATACGGAAATCACAACTTGTTACACATCAGCAAAGTCACAGGTGAGAAGCCATTTCCATGTTTTCAGTGTGGGAAATGTTCTGCACACAAATCAGATCTTATTAAACATGAGAGCAGTCACACAGGTGAGAAGTCGTTTTCTTGCTCTGAGTGTGTGAAATGTTTTACACAGAAATCACAACTTGTTACACATCAGCGAAATCACACAGGTGATAGGCCATTTCCATCCTCTGTGAAATAAATCAGCACAATAGACATCACTTGGAAACCATTTTACTCTTCTGGAGTATACTTAACATTGCCATGCATTGTTCTTCAAGGTTCTTATCCTATGCGTTTTGCAATATACATGCTACAACCGGGTGATATAATCAGATGTCATGCCCTCATCTACCACTGCTATGTAGATGACTTGTCTTTTGCTCCGGATACTGAGAACCCAGTACCAATCCTAAATGGTTGTCTAGCTGAGCTCCAGGTGTGGGTGATGCCAGTTGGCTGTGACTCAGTCCTGGTGAAACAGGTCCTTATTGTAGAAGCTCACCAACAAAGGGCAGGGCTACAGCTCAGCTTTGCCTACCAACCAGACTTATGCTTGTGGGTTCAGAGTTACAAAATGCTGATCATGTGGAATCTTGGTGTCCTGGATGGTGGAGTGACACTTAGATATCAGGTATCATCCACAATCAGATCCTCATCTGAGGAACATAGCCAGACTCCAGCACTTTATTCCCTCAGAAGATCTACCTACAGTCATACATACACTTGTATCATCACACATAGACTACTGCAATATCCTCTACCTGGGTCTCCCAGCAAAAGAATTGCACCGCTTGTAGCTTGTACAAAATGCTGCAGCCAGGCTGTTACCTAACCAGCCCCTTCCTGCCACATAACACCCATTCTCTGCTCCCTTCACCGGCTGCCTGTAAGATGGTGACTGTTACATAATCTTACTGACTCCCAATCCTACATGACCAGGGTCCATGGAACCAGAAGCAGCTTCTGCCTCCTTACTGCCCAGCTTGCTTCCATCTGCAGATGAAGGACTGTTACCACCAGTACCAAGAATCCCCAAGAAGTTCTGAGATGTCAGGGGGGGAGACAGGGTGGTGGCACTATTGCTGTAGCGGGGGCTGCCAGAGGTACTGTCTGTGGGTAATATTGTCCCCAAGCAGTGCTGAGGTGGAAGAGGGTGGGGGGGCACAGGGTGGTGAACAGTAGGGGAGACAGGTTAGTTGACAGTAGTGGGGGAAAGACAGGTTGGGGGGAGATAGGGCAGGTGGCAGTAGTGGGGGAGAGAGGGTGGGTGGCAGTAGTGGGGGGAGACAGAGTGGGTGGCAGTAGTGGGAGGAGACAGGGTGGTGGCAGTAGTGGGGGGAGACAGGGCGGGTGGCAGTAGTGGGGGGATACATGGCGAATGGCAGTAGTGTGGCGAGACAGGGCGGATGGTCACAGTATAGTACAAGGGGCTGCTGGAGGCAGTAAAGAGGTGTATGGGTTCCGCACAGAATCAGTTGATAATTAGACAATGATGATTATGCTTCCTTATTTCTAATTAATCCCTTGTATGTGTTACTGTTATTTGCTGTGTCAGCCTTTATGTGTGTTCTGTGTAATAATACTGAAAGTGGTGCTGCCGATCTCATATCATTTGAATTAACTTGCAAAAAATGAGGAAAAGATATGGCACTCTGGAAGTTTATCGGGGGGGTTAAAGATGAATGCAGATGTGACATCACGCAGCCCCTGGAAAATGAACCCGGCCCTCCCCATATATATAGACAAAAAATGTGTATTAAAGATATGAAATAAAGTTGTTTAAAAACAAGATTTCCGTTAAGTCTTTTTATTTCTCTTACGTCCTAGAGGATGCTGGGGTTCCATTTAGTACCATGGGGTATAGATGGGTCTCTTAGGAGCCATGGGCACTAAGAGTTTAATAGTATAGGCTGGCTTCTCCCTCTATGCCCCTACCAGACTCAGTTTAGAAAATGTGCCCAGTGAAGCCGGTCACAGCTAGGGGAGCTCCGAGGACTTTCTCATACGTTCTAGATGATGCTGGGGTCCACTTCAGTACCATGGGGTATAGATGGTTCCGTAGGAGCCATGGGCACTTTAAGACTTTTCAAGGGTGTGAACTGGCTCCTCCCTCTATGCCCCTCCTCCAGACCTCAGTTTAGAAAATGTGCCCAGGCAGACTGGATGCACTCCAGGGGAGCTCTACTGAGTTTCTCTGAAAAGACTTAAGTTAGGTTTTTTATTTTCAGGGAGGACTGCTGGCAACAGTCTCCCTGCTTCGTGGCACTTAGGGGGCAGAAGTAGGAACCAACTTCCTGAATAGTTTCATGGCTCTGCTTCTGGCTGACAGGACACCATTAGCTCCTGAAGGGTACTGAAAGCTAGCTGCGGTTATGTGCTCACTCCCCCAGCTCGCCGTCACCCCCCTTACAGAGCCAGAAGACAGGTGAGTGTAAGAAGAAAAGGATCTTCATTCATCATGATAGATAAAAGGTACCGCGCAGCAGGCGGGAATGCTGCGTGCCATGTTACCCATCACACTCAGGCACTGCAGGGGGGGCACTGGGCAGCATGAAACCTAGTAAAACTGGCAGATAAGGGGCATAAGTTGCTGATGCACAGTCCTATAGTGATGGGTAGTTCATGAATGATTAGTTCAAAATGAACTAATCTTCAAAGTGAACTAGTTCATTCAGTTCACAGCTTTGGCAAAGATGCCATGGGCAACATCACCAGTTCTAAAAATCTCTCACCTTAGTAAATTTACCCCTATGTGTGTCTGTGAGTGAGCATGTGTGGTCATGCTGCTCACCTTTCTGTGATACAATTAGTCCAGATGTCCAAACACTTGCTGCTACTTCTGGTACTACTGGCTCCTGTGCATACTGCTGTGCTAAATCTTCTGCTGGGTGTTGTGTAGGTGCTGCTGCAGCAGCACTGTTGTTATTCAGCTGTCACTTAGCAATCCTCATGAGTCAGTACATCTCTGCTGCCACAGGGGTCACTGCTGTGCTCAGACATGGAGTGGACTCACTCTGTGAAGCTGATTGAACTGCATTGTCCCGATGACTCGCGAGTCATTCTTCTTGCAAGTAGTTCAGTGATTCATTACAGTTCACTGATCAGTTCACTGACTCAATGACTCATACAGCCATACGAGTCAGTGCAGTATCTCTAATCTACCATGTGTGGCACTGCTGTGCACAGGCATATGCATTGTATGGAGCTGATGCTGAACTGCATTGTCCTGACGACTCATGAGTCACTCTCCTTGCAAGTAGTTCAGTGATTCATTACAGATCACTGATCAGCTCAATGACTCATACAGCCATACGAGTCAGTGCAGTACCTCTAAGTTACCATGTGTGGCACTGCTGTGCTCAGGCATATGCATTGTATGGAGCTGATACTGAACTGCATATAGCCCTGATTCATCCCCCCAGTATATTAGGTGACAAGCTACACTCCCAATCAGCTTAAGACACAGTGCTGAGTGCTGCATGCTATCCTGTAGGGCAGGCATGTCCAAACTGCTGCCCTCCAGCTGTTGGGAAACTACACATCTCAGCATGCCCTGACACAGCTTTAGCATTCTCTGACGGCAAAACGGTGTCAGGGCATGCTGGGATATGTAGTTTCACAACAGTTGGAGGGCCGCAGTTTGGACATGCCTGCTGTAGGGTCTGATTACTCCACACAAGACACGGGGATATGTACTATGAACCTTCAAGTAACACAGTGGAGCAGTTGCCCCTAGCAACCAATCAGCTTCTGTCACTTTATATACTGTTGAAGATAAATGACAGAAGCTGATTGGTTACTTTACAACATCTCCACTTTCTCTCTCTCTAAGGTCTGTTACATTAGGGCAAAGGGACTTTTTTCCTTTAATTATCGTATTTTAAAAGCAGAAAAAACTAAAAGTGACTTATGAGGTTACTCTGAATTTGGGTCACTTGCATATTATGAAGTAAAAAGGAGTACCACCAATGGGAGTAATATGGCAGAGATACGTGTGTCACTATAAGGTTGCTATATAACTTATTGCTTTTCTTACATATAAAACAATCTGACATATTACACACATCTGATCATTTACTCCTACAATGAGCTAGTGTTAGAAATACCTCCTCTATGTGTAATAGTCTAGACTAGTTCTACATCCAATCACTCCTCTCAGTCTCAGAGTCAGTGAGTGACATGATGAACTACATGAACTAATCTCCTGAACTAATCTTTTCAGTGAACTAGATCATAATGAACTAATCACCAAACAACTAGATTTCCCATCACTACCGGGCACGGAGGGAGTAATGCTCCGGGTTTATGTTGGTTTGGTCCCTGTACCTATGGGTTCACCAAATTTTTCCGGGCTTCCGGGAGTTACGTGAATGTTTCATAACTGTCCTGAACGCGCTAGTCGGGTTCTTTAATGTTTTGTCTTTGTGTGTGTCTCCCCCCTCCCTGTTGTCTCCCCAGTGTCTCACCTCCTCCCTGCCCCTCTATGGGGTCTACTAGTTCCACGCACCTTTTCCATAGATACCTTACAATTCAGATTACAATGCATGTGTATACGTAATGGCTGAAATTAAGATTGGGTCCTTAAATGTGGGGGACTTTAACTCCCCTGCGAAGCGAAGGAAAATTTTGCTGTACTGTAATAGATTACATTTAGATATTGTTTTTGTTCAGGAGGCACACTTGGTTCATGCGGAAATGTTGAAACTACAAATGTTGGGGTGGAAATTATTAGCCAGTGCTTCTTTTAATTCCAGGTCCCGTGGAGTAGCCATTCTGATTAAACGTCAGCTCCCCTGTGAGCTTCTAAAGATGATTCCTGGTACGGAAGGCAGGTTTGTCATCGCCCACATTACTCTTCACTCCAAACGATACACTCTATGTAATGTATATGCTCCGACAGTGTACAAAAGACACTTCTTTGTGAAATTGATTACGCTATTGACACCTTACATGGAAGAAGGTCTGATGGTCTGTGGTGATTTTAACCTCGTCTCTGATATTTACCTAGATAGATCATCTGCCCCATTACACTCTTTCTCACTTCCCAAGTACGGTACTCCCCATTTTTCCACACAATTGTCCCTAGTGGACATCTGGAGAGCTACAAATCCCACTGTCAAAATGTATACCTGTATGTATGCAGCATATCACACCCTGTCCCGCATAGACTACCTGTTGCTGTCCCTGGCCTTCTTCACGAGAATCTCATCCGTGGAGATTGAGCCGATTTCTGTCTCGGACCACTCTCTACAGTGGTTCTCTTTACACGTTTCTGACAAATCCCCTAACAAAATCATATGGCGTTTCCCATCCCACCTTTTGACCTCCTTAGAATTTAAATCTATGCTTTGAACTGGTTGGGAGGAATACCACACAAATAATCAGTCCCACGCAATTGACAACCCCCCCCCCCCTATTTTGGTAAGCAGCTAAGTCAGTCCTACGGGGAAACATTCTGTCATATGTGGCCCGCCTAAACAAATCTTACGCCGCCTCTTATTTATTATTGCAGAGCCGGTTGTCCACAGCCTACTCAGCTTATTGCCAGAGTCCTACTGTAACCAACAAGCAGGTATACCTCACTGCTAAGACTCACTTCAACTAATTCTTAAACACTAGAGGTAATAAATCCTTATATGCGGTTAATTATTGCTACCACCGGTTTGGAAACAAGTCCGGTAAACTGCTAACTAACATGTTAAATGGCACGAGACCCTCCTCTTTAGTTCACCACCTAAAGAAACCGGACGGATCCCTGACATCCTCTAATGTCCAAATTGTCTCTGTCCTCAAGGACTTCTATGCTTCCCTTTACTCACCTGGCCCTGCTCTATCCCCTGAGAATGTCGCATTCGCAGCCTCCATGTCTCTCCCTGATTCTGACTATATTCCCCCTAAATTAGCCACCCCTCTAGATACAGATTTGACAGCCCCCATAAGTCCAGCGGAGGTCTCTTGCGTGGTTGGGACCTTGAACCAGGGGACAGCCCCAGGCCCCGATGGATTTGGTAGTAGCTTCTACAAACTGATGCTTCCATGCATTCAGGACACATTGGTGCTAGTTTTTAATCACATATTGAAGTCGGGACAGGCCCCTTTATATTTTAATGACGCTTATATCAGAGTACTACCCAAACCAGGCCGGGTCCTGACCCTGCCAGCCTCCTATAGGCCAATTTCCTTGTTGAACTCGGATTATAAGATTCTTACTAAGATTTTGTCTGAAAGGCTTAATATATATTACCTTCTATTATACATCCGGATCAAACCGGGTTTATTTCAGGTAGGCACTCGGTCCTGAATGTATGGAAGGTCATATCGGCAGTACAACACTTACAACACACCTCAGGCTCTTCCCCACCGGGAGTCATCCTGTCACTTGACGCAGAGAAGGCCTTTGACCTTGTTCTGTGACCACACCTTTTTCATACCATGTCTACTTTTGGGTTTTCCTCCACCTTCATCTCGTATATTAAACTTTTATACTCTAACCCCCTCTCGCAGATACTATGTAACGGCCAGATTTCGGAGCGCTTCCCCCTACACAGGGGTACGCGACAGGAGTGTCCTCTTTCCCCTCTTCTCTTTGCAATTGCCATCGAGCCACTTGCCATCCTCCTACGCAACTCATCTGGTTTTAAAGGTATAACAATCTCCAACTGCATATTAAAAGTTTCCCTTTATGCAGATGATATGCTACTCTTTGTCACGGACCCGCTTACCTTGATCCCACATATTATGACCCTGATCGAAGCCTTTGGATCAGTTTCCGGCTATAAAGTTAATGTAGAAAAGTCAGAATTGATGCCGATAGGTTCATATACCTTAGACCTAGCCTCTGCTCCAGCTTTCTCCCGGTTTCAGATTAGCATGTCTCAAATCAAATATCTTGGGGTCCATGTCACCAGAAGGGTAGAGGACTTATATAAGGCAAATTTCTCCCACATTATCCAAATAGTGACAGCCTCGGTGCTGTCATGGAACCATCTTTCTTTATCTCTATTGGGGAGGGCGGCGGCGGTGAAGACTGTTATATTCCCTAAAATATTTTATATGATCCAAATGCTACCTATTGCTCTCACCAATGGTGATATTCTCTCCATCAACTCCGTCATCTCCTCGTTTCTATGGAATGGAAAGCGCCCCCGAATTGCTCTGGCCAAACTTATGCTTCCCAAAAAACTGGGAGGCCTGGGGATTCCTGACTTCAAATCCTATACCACCTCTGTTTTCTTCCACTATGCGGATGACTGGTTGCTAGACGACTCCACCTTCACAGACGTAACACTTGACACCGAGTTACGCCAACCTATATATGGGGGAATTGGAGGAGAATCTCATCTGGGGAGGCGGACTCGGCGGGCGTCTCGTCCTATACGGAAGATACATCGATGATTTATTTTTCATTTGGGATGGGGATGTAAACACCTTTTCGGAATTAGTCACGTCACTTAATAATAACACATATAACTTAAAATTCACCTCCAATTTCAGTTCTTCTAAAATCAACTTTTTGGATATCACGCTGGAAATAATTGATAATTGTATTCACACTTCCAATTATATAAAAGAAGTGGGTCACAATTCATACTTAAATTACAAAAGTGCACACCACCAATCATGGAAGAATAATATTCCAAAGGGTCAACTCTTACGCATAAAAAGAAACTGTTCCTCCACCCAATCATTTAAAGCACAAGCCAAAGGTCTGTTAGAATCCTTTTCCGATAGAGACTACCCACAACATTTACTAGATAGAACAGTTGTGGAAGTAGAAAAAATTGATAGATACACACTCCTCCATCCGAAGAAAAAAACCCCCTCTGAGAAAAAAGAATTGGCCTTTATATCTAAATTTAACAGCAAATCTAACCAAATTAGAAATATAGTGAAACAAAATTATCATATGTTACAAAATGACCCTATTCTAAGTAATATACTCCCTAGAAAACCAGAATTTATTTTTAAGAAGAATAAATCGTTAAAAACAATACTGGCTCCAAGCCAAATAAGAACTCAAAAAGGGGAAATAAATAAAATAAAAAAGGTGAAACATCATGGCTAACCACGAAACCAAAAGGCTTCTACAAATGTGGGGCCAATAGATGTACTACTTGTTCGTATGTACAGAATAAAACCAAAATCATAAACTTGATATCAGAGGAGAAATACATAACTATTTCTAGTTTCATTAACTGTAATACCACCTGGGTCGTTTATTTGTTGGAGTGTGGGTGCAGTCTTAAATATATTGGCAGAACAACCAGGGCCCTAAAATCTAGATTTATGGAACATCGTAGAAACATTACCATCGGCTTCACTAAACATAGTGTATCAAGGCACTTCTTTTACCATCATAATAAAGACCCTAGTTCCCTGCGGTTAATTGGACTAGAACATATTCCGCAAACAACTCGGGGGGGAGACAGATTCACTAAATTATGTCGTCAAGAGATCTTTTGGACCTTTCAGCTTAACACATTACATCCCAGTGGTCTTAATGAAGGATTGGAACTAAATGCAGTATTATAATTTTAGGATAGCAAATCGATTTTCCCACCTATAGTTTAAAGGATTCACCTATACATATCCCATACGATTAATATAGAGCTGACTAGGTAGTTTTGTTCAAAGACCATTTCAACAGAAGATAATACCTACTCAGGAGGAAAAAAGGTCCTCCCACATTCATATATCTACTTCCATGATCCCTTAATAGACCATTATATATATATATACTGATTATTGTATTAGTAAAATATATGAAAATATTTAAATAATAAAATACCAAAAGAACAATATATATATAACATAAAAGATTTATTTGTACAACATATATATATATACAAAAAATATTTTTCCTTTTCTTTTTTATATATACTCGAAAAAAACATCATCCTAGAATACATCTTTGAAGATTGATGTATAAACCACTAGGCATCTCTTCAGGAAACGCCGTTATAGAAATCCACCACAAGATGGCAATAAAAAGAATAAAAGGTTTTCCGAGTATATGTCTATGTTCTTTAAATAAACAATTTGGCAATTCTTAGATATATACTTGGAATAATATCTATATCTGACCGTAGTCTATGATTAAAATAAATTGAAAGAATATTTCACCTTACGTACTTATTAATATATATATATCATATTGCATTGAATTATTGATTGAAACTGCTGATAATCACCTCTGTCATGGGGTTTCTCGTCTTCCCTTATATGTTTGCAACTTTCTATTTAAAAAACCTGTATTGTTAATATAGGGTGTTTTATAAACATGATAAATGACTTATATTGACTAAAGAAAGTAAATCGCCAACTAAGGGCAAAACAGTTATTTCTGCACCCGGTCACATGACCCCTTACAGGCATCAAAGTAAGGGAATGATGTATTTCCGGTCTCTGAATCTAACATGTGACCTTATGTCCAATGAATTGTGACATAGGAAATAATACGAGCCGCCGGACGCTCGCACGTAGTGCCGATCACGTGACCGGAGAAAGTCACGTGACCGGAGAAAGTCACGTGACCGAGTCACGTGATCAGGTCACATGGTGTGATTAAACCAATGCGAGGACACGCATACATGCGGTCATGTGACCCACACACATGTAAACAGGAAGTGTTCCTGTATTTTGCAATACATCTCCTTTTATATTAACCAAAGTTATTAGTTTTATGAATATACATTTGTCTCCACTAAATACAAGCAATCTAAACTGGATATGGTTTTGTTTTATGGTTTATTGAGATAGCTAAAATCGATCTCAGCTGTCTTCAATGGGCAATTAGCACAGCCTTTAAAAAGGGCATCCACACAGAGGGCACATATACCTTGAAAAAGCTGTGAATACAGCGAAACGCGTTGGTTCTGAGGAGCCGTATACCACTGGAATTACTTTTGGAACTTGGAAACCAGCCTAGAAGTCCACCAGCGAATTGGGAAAAATAGCGGATGTCCACAAGGCACAGAAAGATCCAACAATCTGACAGGACGCACCTCAGTCCGGATCAAACATCACAAAGATCTGCCTTTTTCATTTGGACTTCATCTGCTAGCACTGCAAACTGCTCCCTAGGACTGTGGCTACTATTCCAAGGACTTGCACCAGTGTACCCATTCGGCTTCCTCGTGTGGTAATTTATCAAACAAAAATTGCTGTGCCTGCCCTATATATATATTTTTATATCTTTACTTTTTATTGACAAAGTATTGTCCCCTTTTTTTATATGAATTTAATTGTTGCAACAATGTTTTATAATAAATTGTGATTACTAATTTCCCATATCCAGTTTTTTGTTAGCGCTGTATATACTTCTATTCAATAGTAACACTTGACAATGCCATTTTTGCTCCTCTCTCCCCCGCGGCACTATTACACCTCAAATCCTCTAGTATCCCTCCCTCAGTGTATTCAAATATCATGTTTCACGATACTTACATCAACTGGATAAGTCTTCACAAGAAACTGAAGAGATTTTCGGTTCTCCCCATACCTTCCCCTCTGGGGTAACCCTGACTTCTCCCCCTCCCTGAACAACCCTGCGTTCCGGGTTTGGAGACGTAGGGGTGTGGCTCTCGTGAACAAGGTCTTCAACCCAGGTGGCAATGTCATCCCCTTCGCTGACATCCAGCAACTATTCTCCCTTCCCAGCAGCATGTTTTACCTATACCTCCAGGTCAGACATTATGCACAATCTCTCCCTCGCCCGGCCCCCACTCCGACCAATACACACATCATTCTCCATCTCCTAAAGTCCAGCTCAACCATAGGATACATACTTAATTACATCTATCCCCGGCTCATTTCTGCTAAACCAGAGGTCACCCTTCTTTCAAATAAAATACTCTGCAGCTGGGTCACGGACATACCTTCCCTCAATACATGCTCCGATCTCATGTGTACCCAATACTTCGCATACTCTAAACATCTGCAATCTGCCTACTTACAAGAACCCCACTTTAGATTTATTCATAGGGCCTACATGTCTCCCGCCCAGAGGAAACACATGTCCAGTAATGAACCAGGTGTCTGTATGAAATGCTCTATGTCTAATGCAAAGTTTTTTCACTGTTTTTGGGGGTGCTCCAAAATATAGATTCTGGTGTAAGTTAATAGGATATATCAATGAAATTCGTAATGTCGCACTATCACCCTCACCTGAAGCATGTTTATTATTTTGGTTTGACGGATGGGTGTTGGGTCCTCGGCCCCATTCACGAATCCCCTTCCTTGTCATTATTTTAACTTTGGCAAAAAAGTTAGTTCTACTTCATTGGATTAAAAAAATGTCTCCCACTATACAAGAGTTGAAATCTCGTCTTCTCCAGTTAGTGTATTTTGACATGAAATCTTCTCAATGAACCATTGTCTCTCTCCACATACCACAATAAATGGGACTCATTTCTGTGTTCGTTGGACGCTCAGTCCAAACGAACATTCTCTCTATACTTTGGGAACCAAGACTGGTCCAGAATACAATCCCACTTTGTTTGCTGAATGCCTCCTGCTAACTCACCTACTTGAGTGGTACCATAACCTGGACTTTGCTACACTATTACGGTCATATATACTCAGTCAATCGCTTCTTATCCTTTACAGTTTAAGATTGTATCCACATGCCAGTCATTTGCTTATAATACATTGTACATTGGTATCCTTGGTCTAACCCTTCTCCTTACTCCACCCTCCCTTTCTATCCTAATTCCCCTCCCCAACCTCTAGTTTTAACTCCTTTTGTTCCTGTATTGTCTTTTCACCTGTCTGTATTGTCTTAACAAATCTGCAGTTTTAAGAGTATATGATACTCCCGCTCAATACTCGAATACTTGACCTGTTGGTTGGTTTACTTGTACCTGTTATAAGGAGCGTCTCCCATTGTTATTGTAAAATTTGTTCAACTTTGAAAATACAATAAAATGTGTTTACAAAAAAAAAAAAAAAAAGATACTGCGGAGGCAGTATATTAATAAACCCCCGCCAGTATAAATAATTTGAGCGGGACTGAAGCCAGCCGGTGAGGGAGCGGGGCTTGATCCTCCAGCACTAACCAGCACCATTTTCTCCACAGCACACTGCAGAGAAGCTGCTCCCCGGACTCTCCCCTGCTGAACACGGTTACAGAGGGCAAAAAAGAAGAGGGGGGGCACATTTTATTGGCGCAGAGAGTGTATTTATACATATTTATATAAAAGTGCTGTACTGACTGGGATTTTATTCCAGTGTCCGGTGGTGCTGGGTGTGCGCTGGCATACTTTCTCTCTGTCTCTCCAAAGGGCCTTATTGGGGGACTGTCTCCATATAGATATATCCCTGAGTGTGTGGGAGTGTCGGTACGTGTGTGTCGGCATGTCTGAAGCGGAAGGCTCATCTAAGGAGGAGGTGGAGCAGATGATTGTGGTGTCTCCGTCAGCAACGCAGACACCTGATTGGTTGGAAATGTGGAATGTTTTAAATGCAAATGCGACTTTATTACATAAAAGATTGGACAAAGCAGAGTCCAGGGAAAAAGCAGAGAGTCAATCCATGGCTTTTACTGTGTCACAGGACCCTTCAGGGTCTCAGAAACGTCCCCTGTCCCAGGTAGCAGACACTGATACTGACACGGATTCTGACTCCAGTGTCGACTACGATGATGCGAGGTTACACCCAAGGGTGGCCAAAAGTATTCATTATATGATTATTGCAATAAAAGATGTTTTGCATATCACAGATGACCCCTCTGTCCCGGACACAAGGGTATACATGTTTAGGGAAAAGAAACCTCATCTCATGAGCTGAACGCGTTATTTGAAAAATCTTGGGAAACTCCAGACAAAAAAACTGCAGATTCCCAAGATGATTCTTATGGCGTATCCTTTCCCTGCACAGGACAGGGTACGGTGGGAATCCTCGCCCAGGGTGGAAAAGGATTTAACGCGTCTGTCCAAGAAGGTGGCGCTACCGTCTCCAGACACCGCAGCCCTCAAGGATCCTGCTGATCGCAGACAGGAAACGACCTTAAAATCTATTTATACACATACGGGTGCTTTACTCAGACCGGCAATAGCATCAGCTTGGGTTTGTAGCGCAGTAGCAGCTTGGACAGATACCTTGTCAGCTGACATTGATACCCTAGATAGGGATACCATTTTATTGACCTTAGGTCACATTAAAGACGCAGTCTTATATATGAGAAACGCTCAGAGAGACGTTGGGCTGCTAGGTCCGAGAGCCAACGCCATGGCGATTTTGTATATAGTTATTGCTTACATAAGGGTTATGTTACAGTTAAGATCAGTCTTTGGCTGATACTGTTTTGTTCATACTGGTAACTGGTTGCGTATATTCCATGTTATACGATGTGGTTGGTGTGGGCTGGTATGAATCTTGCCCTTAGATTAACAAAAATCCTTTCCTCGTACTGTCCATCTCCTCTGGCACAGTTTCTCTAACTGAGGTCTGGAGGAGGGGCATAGAGGGAGGAGCCAGTGCACACCCATTATAAATTCTTTAGAGTGCCCATGTCTCCTGCGGAGCCCGTCTATACCCCATGGTCCTTACGGAGTCCCCAGCATCCTCTACGGACTAGAAGAAAAAGATTTACTGGTAGGTTTAAAATCTTATTTTTGACTTCAACAATACAACAACCCTAATTCACCTACAAGTAAAAATCACAAAAACTGATCCTTTGAACAGACATCATTAAAAAAAAAAAAAAAAAAGATATCTATATACACCCCACTATTCACATGAGCTGTCACAATCACACATAGCTACAATCACAAGTACATACAGTCACTATTGGTGGTTCTGGGCTCCGGCCAGTTCAAGGGAAATCGCACAGTCACAATGGCAGCGTGTGTACCCACCTTTACACACCAGACGGGATATTTATACACAGCAACACTGATATTATGTGGACACAAAAGTAACACTACAAGTGACACAGTAACAGGAAATTGTTTCTCTCACCATAGCGACAATTATCTGGAAATAAGATAATACACAGACAAATAAAAAGACCCAACGGAAAACTTTTGTTTTTAAACTTTATTTCATATCTTTAATAAACAGATTTTTCTCTATATTTTAAACTTAAAAATACTTTTCTCTGCACAACAGCCTATGGGGGTCATTCAGACCTAGCCGCAATAGCGGCCCGCAGCAGTTTGCTGGTGGTGGCACAGTGCACATGCGCAGCGGCCACGCAGACACACACATTGCAGTCACATCCCTGAGGGGTGAACGCGGGCGGGACAGGACCATTTTCCGGGGGGCTGCGTGATGTCTCATCTACGTTCATCTCTGATTAACCCCCTATAAGCTTCCAGAGTGCACCTCATATCTCATCTTTTCCAAGTTACTACAAATGATATGAGATTGGTAGCAGCACTACTTTCAGGATTATTACACAACACACATAAAGGCTGACACAGCAAATAACAGTAACACATACAAGGGATTAATTAGAAATAAGGAAGCATAATCATCATTAAGTCTAATTATCAACTGGTTCTGTGTGGAACACATACACCTCTTTACTGCCTCCAGCAGCCCCTGGTACTGCACTGCGGCCACCCACCCAGTCTCCCCCCACTACTGCCACCCACCCTGTTTCATCCCACTACTGCCACCTGCCCTGTCTCCTCCCACTACTGCCACCCGCCCTGTCCCCCCCCCCCCACTACTGCCACAGCCCTGTCTCCCTCTACTACTACCTCCCACCCTGTCTCCCCCCACTACTGCCACCCGCCCTGTCTCCCTCTACTACTACCTCCCACCCTGTCTCCCCCCACTACTGCCACTGCCCTGTCTCCCCCCACTACTGCCACTGCCGTCTCCCCCACTACTGCCACTGCCCTGTCTCCCCCCACTACTGCGACCACCCTGTCTCCCCACACAACTGCCTCCCTCTACTACTACCTTCCCCCACTACTGCCATCTGCCCCGTCTCCCCACACTACTGCCATCTGCCCTGTCTGCTCCCCCATTACTGCCACCACCGTCTTCCCCCACTACTGCCACCACCCTGTCTCCCCCCACTACTGCCATCTGCCCTGTCTCCCCCCCACTACTGCCACCACCCTGTCTCTCCCCCACTACTGCCATCTGCTCCCCCACTACTGCCACCACCGTCTCCCCCCACTACTGTCACCGCCCCATGTCTCCCCCCACTACTGCCACTTGTTATGTCTCCCCCACTACTGCCACTTGTCATGTCTCCCCCCACTACTGCCACCGCCCTGTCTTCCCCCACTACTGCCACTGCCCCATCTCCCCCCACTACTGCCATCCACCCCGTGTCCCCCCCCCACTACTGCCACCCACCTCGTCTTCCCACACTACTGCCACTGCCCCATCTCCCGCCACTACTGCCACCTGCACCATCTCCACCCCACTATTGCCACACGCCCCATCTCCCCCCACTACTGCCACCCGCCCCATTCCCCCTACTGCCACCCACCCCATCTCCCCCCACTACTGCCACCCACTCTGTCTTCCTCTCTGACACCTTAGTGCTTCTTGGGGACATGATTACCCACATAGACACTGCCTCCAGCAGCCCCTGGTACCGCACTGCAGCCATCCGCCCTGTCTCCCCTGACACCTCAGCGCTGCTTGGAGACAATATTTCCTATGTAGACACTGCTCCGGCAGCCCCCGCTACTGCAAAGGTGCCGCCTACCCTGTGTCGCCCAACATCTCAGCCCTGCTTGGGGAATTATGATACTGCTGGTAACAGTCCTTCATCTGCAGATGGAACCAAACAGGGCGCCGCTTCTGGTACCATGGACCCTGGTCATGTCGGGCTGGGAGAGTCAGTAAGAATATGTAGTCACCATCTTACAGGCAGCCGGTGAAGGGAGCAGAGAATGGGTGTGATGTGGCAGGAACGGGCTGGTTAGGTAACAGCCTGGCTGCTGCATTCTGTACAAGCTACAAGCGGTGCAATTCTATTGCTGGGAGACCCAGGTAGAGGACATTGCAGTAGTCTATGTGTGATGATACAAGTGCATGTATGACTGTAGGTAGATCTTCTGAGGGAATAAAGCGCTGGATTCTGGCTATGTTCCTCAGATGAGGATCTGATTGTGGCTGATACCTGATGTGTAAGAGTGAAAGTCAATTGTTTGAAAAGTCGGTTGGGGGTCTGTTAGGAAAAAATAAGATAAGATTTTACTCACCGGTAAATCTATTTCTCGTAGTCCGTAGTGGATGCTGGGGACTCCGTAAGGACCATGGGGAATAGATGGGCTCCGCAGGAGATAGGGCACTCTAAAAGAAGAATTAGGTCTACTGGTGTGCACTGGCTCCTCCTTCTATGTCCCTCCTCCAGACCTCAGTTAAGGAAACTGTGCCCGGAAGAACTGACACTAGAAGCAAAGGATTTTGGAATCCAGGGTAAGACTCATACCAGCCACACCAATCACACCGTATAACTCGTGATAACCAAACCCAGTTAACAGTATGAACAAATAAAAAACATCAGACAACCTGATGTAACATAACACAACCCTTTGTTAAGCAATAACTATATACAAGTATTGCAGAAGAAATCCGCACCAGGGACGGGCGCCCAGCATCCACTACGGACTATGAGAAATAGATTTACCGGTGAGTAAAATCTTATTTTCTCTAACGTCCTAAGTGGATGCTGGGGACTCCGTAAGGACCATGGGGATTATACCAAAGCACCCCAATGGGGGCGGGAGAGTGCGGATGACTCTGCAGCACCGAATGAGCAAACTCAAGGTCCTCCTCAGCCAGGGTATCAAACCTGTAGAACTTTGCAAATTTGTTTGAACCCGACCAAGTAGCTGCTCGGCAAAGTTGTAATGCCGAGACCCCTCGGGCAGCCGCCCAAGAAGAGCCCACCTTCCTTGTGGAATGGGTCTTTACTGATTTTGGATGCGGCAATCCAGCCGCAGAATGAGCCTGCTGAATCGTGTTACAGATCCAGCGAGCAATAGTCTGCTTTGAAGCAGGAGCACCCAGCTTGTTGGATGCATACAGGATAAACAGCGACTCCGTTTTCCTGACCTTAGCCGTTCTGGCCACGTCAATCTTCAAAGCCCGCACTACATCTAGTAACTCGGAATCTTCCAAGTCCCTTGTAGCCACAGGCACCACAATAGGCTGGTTCATATGAAAGAATGACACCACCTTCGGCAGAAATTGCTGACGACTCCGCAATTCTGCCCTGTCCATATGAAACACCAGATAGGGGCTTTTATGTGACAAAGCCGCCAATTCCGACACACGCCTAGCTGAAGCCAAGGCTAGCAACATAACCACCTTCCATGTGAGATATTTTAACTCCACTGTTTTGAGTGGTTCAAACCAATGAGATTTCAGGAAACAACACCACGTTAAGATCCCAAGGTGCCACCGGAGGCACAAACGGGGGCTGTATATACAGCACTCCTTTCACAAAGGTCTGAACTTCAGGAAGAGCAGCCAGTTCTTTTTGAAAGAAAATGGATAGGGACGAAATCTGGACCTTAATGGATCCCAATTTTAGGCCCAAAGACACTCCCGACTGTAGGAAGTGAAGGAAACGGCCCAGCTGGCATTCCTGTGTAGGAGCCTTCTTGGCCTCACACCAAGCAACATATTTTCGCCATATACGGTGATAATGTTTAGACGTTACATCCTTCCGAGCCTTTATAAGCGTAGGAATAACCTCATCCGGAATCCCTTTTTCTGCTAGGATCCGGCTTTCAACCTCCATGCCGTCAAACGCAGCCGCTGTAAGTCTTGGAACAGACAGGGCCCCTGTAGTAACAGATCCTGTCTTAGGGGCAGAGGCCATGGGTCCTCTGTGAGCATCTCTAGCAAATCCGGATACCAGGCCCTTCTTGGCCAATCCGGAACGATGAGTATTGTTCTCAATCCTCTATTTCTTACGATTCTCAACAGCTTAGTATGAGCGGAAGAGGAGGAAACACATAAACTGACTGGAACACCCACGGTGTCACTAGTGCGTCCACAGCTATCGCCTCAGGGTCTCTTGACCTGGCGCAATACATTTGTAGCTTTTTGTTTAGACGGGACGCCATCATGTCCACCTGTGGCAGTTCCCACCGGTCTGTGATCTGTGTGAAGACCTTTGGATGAAGTCCCCACTCTCCCGGGTGGAGGTCGTGCCTGCTGAGGAAGTCTGCTTCCCAGTTGTCCACTCCTGGAATGAACACTGCTGACAGTGCTTTTATGTGATTCTCCGCCCAACAAAGAATCCTGGTGGCTTCTGCCATCGCCACCCTGCTCTTTGTGCCGCCTTGACGGTTTACATGAGCCACTGCGGTGATGTTGTCTGATTGGATCAGCACCGATTTGTCTCGAAGCAGGCTCTCCGCCTGACTTAGGGCATTGTATATGGCCCTTATTTCCAGGATGTTTATGTGAAGACAAGTCTCCTGACGACCACAGGCCTTGGAAATTTCTTTCCTGTGTGACTGCTCCCCACCCTCGGAGGCTCGCATCCGTGGTCACCAGGACCCAGTCCTGAACGCCGAACCTTCGGCCCTCGAGAAGATGAGCACTCTGCAGCCACCACAGGAGCGACACCCTGGCCCTGGCGGATAGGGTGATCACCCGATGCATCTGTAGATGTGAACCGGACCACTTGTTTAACAGATCCCATTGAAAGGTCCTCGCATGGAACCTGCCGAAGGGAATGGCCTCGTATGATGCCACCATCTTTCCCAGGACCCGCATGCAGTAATGCACCGACACCTGTTTTGGTTTCAATAAACCTCTGACCAACGTCATGAGCTCCTGAGCCTTTTCCGTCAGGAGATACACCCTCTTCTGGTCTGTGTCCAGAATCATGCCCAGAAAGGGCAGACGAGTCGTAGGGATCAACTGCGACATTGGTATATTCAGAACCCAGCCGTGTTGTTGTAACACGTGCTACGCTGATCAGCAACTGTTCCATGGACCTCGCCTTTATAAGGAGATCGTCCAAGTACGGGATAATTGTGATTACTTGTTTTCTCAGTATCACCATCATCTCTGCCATTACCTTGGTAAATATCCTCGGTGCCGTGGAGAGACCAAACGGCAACGTCTGGAATTGGTAGTGACAATCCTGTACCACAAACCTGAGGTACTCCTGATGAGGCGGATAAATGGGGACATGCAGGTAAGCATCCTTTATGTCCAGCGACACCATAAAATCCCCTTCCTCCAGGCTCGCAGCGATTCCATCTTGAACATGAACTTTTTCAAGTAAACGTACAGGGATTTTAGGTTCAAAATGGGCCTGACCGAACCGTCCGGTTTCGGTACCACAAACATTGTGGAATAATATCCTCTTCTCCACTGAAGGAGGGGGACCTCCACCACCACCTGCTGGAGATACAACTTGTGAATTGCAGCAACTACCGACTCCCTCTCCATGGGAGACGTTGGCAGAGCTGATTTGAGGAAGCGGTGAGGGGGCATCTCTTCGAATTCCAGCCTGTACCCCTGAGATACTATCTGTATAACCCAGGGATCTGCCTGTGAGCGAACCCACTGGTGGCTGAAATATCGGAGACGCGCCCCCACCGACCCTGGCTCCACCTGTGGAGCCCCAGCGTCATGCAGTGGACTTGGTTGAAGCCGGGGAGGACTTCTGTTCCTAGGAACTAGCTGTGTTGTGCAGCTTCCTTCCTCTACCCCTGCCTCTGGCAAGAAAGGACGCACCTCGGACTTTCTTACCCTTTTGTGAACGAAAGGACTGCTTCTGATAATACGGTGCTGTCTTAGGTTGTGATGGTATAAATGGTAGAAAATTTTACTATCCAGCCGTCGCCGTGGCCACTAGGTCCGACAGACCTTCCCCAAATAATTCCACACCCTTGTAAGGTAAAAGCCACTTAGAGTCAGCATCACCTGTCCATTGTCGAGTCCACAGGCCCCTTCTGGCAGAAATCGACATAGCATTTATTCTAGAGCCCAGCATGGTAATGTCTCTCTGAGCATCCCTCATATACAGGACAGTGTCTTTTATATGCCCCAGTGTTAGTAATATAGTATCCTTGTCTAGGGCTTCCATCTCTTCAGATAACATATCTGCCCACGCTGCTACAGCACTACACATCCATGCCGACGCAATTGCCGGCCTAAGCACGGTACCAGAATGTGTGTATATGGACCTTAGGCTAGCTTCCTGCTTCCTACCAGTAGGATTTTTTAAGGCTGCCGTGTCCGGTGATGGTAGGGCCACCTTTTTAGATAAGTGTGTCAATGCTTTGTCTACCCTCAGGGCGGATTCCCAGCGTAACCTGTCCGATGGCGGGAAAGGGTACGCCATTAGCATCCTTTTGGGGATCAGCAGTTTCTTATCTGGTGATTCCCACGCTTTCTCACATAACTCATTTAATTCATGAGAAGGGGGAAAAGTAATCACCTGTCTCTTTTCCCCAAACATATTAACCCTCTTGTCAGGGACAGGGCTTTCCTTGGAGATGTGTAACACCTTCTTCATAGCTATAATCATATATCTTATAGCTTTGGCCATTTTAGGTTGTAATCTGGCCTCCTCATCATCGACACTAGAGTCAGACTCCGTTTCGATATCTGTGTCAACAACCTGGGATAGTGGACGCTTTTGAGACCCTGACGGCCCCTGCGTAGTAGGATCAGGCATGGGCTAAGACCCAGACTGTCCCAAGGCTTCTGCTTTATCCAGCCTCTTATGTAAGGAATTAACATTCTCATTATTTAAAACCTTCCACATATCCATCCAATCCGGTGTCGGCGCCGGTGGTGGCGACACCACACTCATTTATTCCCGCTCCGCCTCGGCATAGCCTTCCCTTTGGAGAGACAGAGAGCGAGTATGCCAGCACACACCCCAGCGCTATATGACCCCCCCCTGCGCCCTGCACCCAACATGTGACCGGAGTGTGTGGTGTGCTGTGGGAGCAATGGCGCACAGCTGCAGTGCTGTGCGCTACCTTATGTGAAGACAGGAGTCTTCTGCCGCTGTTTTCTGCATCCACGCGGTGTCTTCTTGCTTCTGGCTCTGCGAGGGGGACGGCGACGTGGCTCTGAAATCGGACCGCCAATGGTGAGTACCTGTGTTCGATCCCTCTGGAGCTAATGGTGTACAGTAGCCTTAGAAGCACAACCTAGCCCGCAGTTGGTAAGGTTTGCTTCTCTCCCCTCAGTCCCACATAGCAGAGAGTCTGTTGTCAGCAGAAGCTCTCTGAAAATAAAAAACTTAACAAAACACTTTCTTTCTCCGCAAGCTCAGGAGAGCCCACTAAGGTGCACCCTTCTCGTTCAGGCACAGATTCTAACTGAGGTCTGGAGGAGGGGCATAGAGGGAGGAGCCAGTGCACACCAGTAGACCTAATTCTTCTTTTAGAGTGCCCTATCTCCTGCGGAGCCCGTCTATTCCCCATGGTCCTTACGGAGTCCCCAGCATCCACTTATGACGTTAGAGTAAAAACACACACCTAACTGACCTTTCAAACTAAATACCCCCTAAGTGTCTCTCCGCCATCCAGGACACCAAGATTCCGCACAGGATTAGCATTTTGTTACTCTGAACCCACAAGCTTAAGTCTGATGTCAGGATTCTGATTTTGTCTGTTCCTGGAGGGGGCACTAGTGGGTCAGTGTTGGAATGAAGTATGAAGCGTGGAGACTGAATAAAGTCCTGCACATATGCACTGATGTTTAATAAACACAAAGGTCACAGAACAATGATATAATAGATGGTAGCAGCAGAACTGAAATGATAAACGGTAACTAAATCCAAGGTAATAATATAAATTAGATTTTAAACCTACCGGTAAATATTTTTCTCCTAGTACGTAGAGGATACTGAGGACTCCGTAAGGCCCATGGGGTTTATACCAAAGCTCCAGACCGGGCGGGAGAGTGCGGATGATTTCAGCACCGATTGAGCAAACGCGAGGTCCTCATCGGCCAGGGTGTCAAACTTATAGAACTTTGCAAAAGTGTTTGAACCAGACCAAGTAGCTGCTCGGCAAAGCTGTAAAGCCGAGACGCCTCGGGCAGCCACCCAAGAAGAGCCCACCTTCCTAGTGGAATGGGCCCTTATCGAATTTGGTAACGGCAATCCAGCTGTAGAATAAGCCTGCTGAATCATGTTACAGATCCAGCGAGCAATAGTCTGCTTCGAAGCAGGAGCACCCAGCTTGTTGGATGCATACAGGATAAACAGTGCTTCTGTTTTCCTAACCCGAGCCGTCCTGGCTACATACACTTTTAAGGCCCTGACTACATCCAGTGATTGGGAGTCCTACAAATCACCCGTAGCCACAGGCACCACAATAGGTTGGTTCATATGAAATGATGAAACCACCTTAGGCAAAAATTGAGAACGAGTCCTCAACTCCGCTCTATTCACATGGAAAATCAGATAGTGGCTCTTGTGAGACAAGGCCGCCAATTCAGACACCCGCCTTGCAGATGCCAAGGCCAATAACATGACCACCTTCCAAGTGAGAAATTTAAATTCAACCTTTTAAAGAGGTTGAAACCAGTGAGATTTTATGAACTGTAACACCACGTTAAGGTCCCATGGTATCACAAAAAGAGGCTGGATGTGCAGCACTCCCTTTACAAAAGTCTGGACTTCTCAGAGAGAAGCCAATTCCTTCTGAAAGAATATAGATAGGGCCGAAATCTGTACCTTAATGGAGCCTAACTTCAGACTCATATCCACTCCTGTTTGCATTAAGTGGAGAAAACGGCCCAGATGGAAATCCTCCGTAAGAGCAATCTTGGCTTCACACCAAGATATATACTTCCTCCAGATACGGTGATAATGTTTCGCCGTCACCTCCTTCCTGGCCTTTATCAGCGTAGGGATGACTTCTTACGGAATACCTTTCCCAGCTAGGATTCGGTGTTCAACCGCCATGCCGTCAAACATAACCGCGGTAGTCTTGGAACACGCAGGGTCCCTGCTGCAACAGGTCCTCCCTGAGAGGAAGAGGCCACGGATCTTCTGTGAGCATTTCCTGAAGATCTGAGTACCAGGCCCTTCGAGGCCAATCTGGAACAATGAGTATTGCCTGCACTCTATTTCGTCTTATGATTCTCAATATTTTTGAGATGAGAGGAAGAGGTAACACATAGACCGACTGAAACACCCATGGTGTCACCAGGGCGTCTACCGCTACTGCCTGAGGGTTCCTTGACCTGGCACAATACCTCCGAAGCTTCTTGTTGAGGCGTGACGCCATCATGTCTATTTGAGGAATTCCCCAAAGACTTGTTATCTCTGCAAAAACTTCTTGATGAAGTCCCCACTCTCATGGATGGAGATCGTGCCTGCTGAGGAAGTCTGCTTCCCAGTTGTCCACTCCCGGAATGAAGACTGCTGACAGAGCGCTTACGTGATTTTCCGCCCAGTGAAGAATCCTGGTGGCTTCCGCCATTGCCACTCTGCTCCTTGTCCCACCTTGGCGGTTTACATGAGCCACTGCTGTGACGTTGTCTGACTGAACCAGAACCCGGAGGGTCGCAAAGAAGATTCTCCGCTTGACGTATGCCGTTGTATATGGCCCTCAAGTCCAGTACGTTGATGTGTAGAAAAGCCTCCTGGCTTGACCATAGTCCCTGAAAATTTCTTCCTTGTGTGACTACTCCCCATCCTTGGAGGCTTGCGTCCGTGGTTATCAGGACCCAGTCTTAAATGCCGAACCTGCGGGATAATTGTGACACCCTGCCTGCGCAGGAACACCATCATTTCCGCCATCACCTTGGTGAAAATCCTCGAGGCCATGGAAAGCCCAAACGGCAACGTCTGAAACTGGTAATGACAGTCCTGTACAGCGAATCTCAGGTACACCTGATGAGGGGGATATATGGGGACATGACGGTATGCATCCTTTATATCTAGTGATACCATAAAATCCCCCCTTCCAGGCTGGAGATCACTGCCCTGAGAGATTCCATCTTGAATTTGAACTTTTTTAAGTACAGGTTTAGGGATTTCAGATTTAAAATAGGTCTGACTGAGCCATCCGGCTTCGGGACCATGAACAGGGTTGAATAGTACCCTTTCCCCTGTTGGACTAGGGGAACCTTGATAATCACTTGCTGTTGACACAGCTTTTGAATTGAAGCTAACACTACTTCCCTCTCTGGGGGAGAAGCTGACAAGGCCGACTTGAAAAATCGGCGAGGGGGCACCTCTTCGAATTCCAGTTTGTAGCCTTGGGATACAATTTCCATCGCTCAAGGATCCACATCTGACAGAACCCAGACCTGGCTGAAGAGTCAAAGAGGTGCCTCCATCGGTGCGGACTCCCTCAGTGGAGCCCCAGCGTCATGCGGTGGATTTAGTAGAAGCCGGTAAGGACTTCTGTTCCTGGGAACTAGCCAAAGCAGGTGTTCTTTTCCCTCTACCCTTACCTCTGGTGAGGAAGGATGAGCCCCGACCTATTCTGGACTTATGTGACCTAAAGGACTGCATCTGATATTGTGTTTTCTTTTGCTGTGGGGGAACATAAGGTAAAAAAGTAGATTTACCCGCGGTAGCTGTGGAAACCAGGTCCGCGAGAACTTCCCCAAATAAAACTTCACCCGTGTAAGGTAAAACCTCCATATGCCTCATTGAGTCGGCATCACTCGTCCATTGGCGGGTCCACAGGGCTCGCCTAGCAGAAATCGCCATGGCGTTGTCCCCTAGACCTAGCAGCCCAACATCTCTTTGAGCGTCTCTCATATATAAGACTGCGTCTTTAATGTGACCAGGTCAATAAAATGGTATCCCTATCTAGGGAATCAATATCAGCTGACAAGGTATCTGTCCAAGCTGCTACTGCGCTACATTCCCATGCCGATGCTATTGCCGGTCTGAGTAAAGTACCCATATGCGTACAGATTTTAACGTAGTTTCCTGTCTGCGATCAGCAGGATCCTTGAGGGCTGCCGTGTCTGGAGACGGTAGCGCCACCTTCTTGGGCAAGCGCATTAAAGCCTTGTCCACCCCGGGCAAGGATTCCCACCGTACCCTGTCCTGTGCAGGGAAAGGATACGCCATAAGAATCCTCTTGGGAATCTGCAGTTTTTTGTCTGGAGTTTCCCAAGCTTTTTCAAATAACGAGTTCAGCTAATGAGATGGAGGAAAAGTTACCTCAGGTTTCTTTTCCTTATACATGCGCACCCTCGTGTCAGGGACAGAGGGGTCATCTGTGATATGCAAAACATCTTAGATTACAATAATCATATAATGAATATTTTTGGCCACCCTTGTGTGTAATCTCGCATCATCGTAGTCGACACTGGAGTCAGAATCCGTGTCGGTATCAGTGTCTGCTATTTGGGATAGAGAACATTTTTGAGACCCTGAAGGGCCCTGTGACACAGTCAAAGCCATGGATTGACTCTCTGCTTTTTCCCTGGACTCTTTGTCCATCCTCTTATGTAATAAAGTCACATTTCCATTTAAAACATTCCACATGTTCAACCGATCAGGTATCGGCGTTGCCGACGGAGACACCACAATCATCTGCTCCAACTCCTCCTGAGATGAACCTTCCGCTTCAGACATGCCGACACACTCGTACCGACACCCACACACAAGGATATATTTATATGGAAACAGTTCCCCAATAAGGCCCTATGGAGAAACAGAGTATGCCAGCACACACCCAGTGCCAACTGACAGTGGAAACAAATTCCCAGATAATATAGCGCTTTTATATATAATTATCTGTATAATACACTCACTGCTCCTTACAAGTGCCCCCCCTCTTTTCTGCCCTGTGTCACAGTGTTCAGCAGGGGAGAGTCCGGGGAGACAGCTTCTCTGCAGTGCTGTGGAGAAAATGGCGCTGGTTAGTGCTGTGGGATCAAGCTCCGCCCCATCCAGCGGCGGGCTTCAGTCCCGCTCAATTTTGTAATACTGGCGGGGGATTTTTATATCTACTGCCTCCGCAGCCTATATATATCTATTTGTCAGTCCTAGAGGTTTATATTGCTGCCCAAGGCGCCCCCCCCCCTGCACCCTGTAGTGCGTGTTGTGTGCGGGAGCTATAGCGTGCAGCGTTACCGCTGCGCGCTTACCTCAGGGAAGAGCTGAAGTCTTCTTTCTTCTTATACTCACCCGGCTTCTATCTTCTGGCTGTGAGGACGGTGGCGCGGCTCTGGGACGAACGAGGGGAGACCTGCGTTCCAACTCCCTCTGGAGCTAATGGTGTCCGGTAGCCTAAGAAGCAGAGCCTATTACTTAAGTAGGTCTGCTCCCTGAAAATAAAAAACCTAACAAAATAATTTTTTCAGAGAAACTCAGGAGAGCTCCCCTGTAATGCACCCAGTCTATTCTGGGCACAGGAACTAACTGAGATCTGGAGGAGGGGCATAGAGGGAGGAGCCAGTGCACACCCATTCTAAAGTTCTTGATAGTGCCTATGTCTCCTGCGGAGCCCGTCTATACCCCATGGTCCTTACGGAGTCCCCAGCATCCTCTAGGATGTAAGAGAAAAGTCTCTGGCAACACAAATATACATTGGTGACAAGTTGATGGCAGAATGCAGGTTTAAAGCAAATAAAATCACTGGTAACACAAATGTGAAACAACTTGGTAGCTGGATGTAAACAGATTTGTAAATAACTACTGAAACAAAGAAAAACTCCGGTAACGTGAAATAACTTGATAAATGTAAAAGGTTTGGAAAACAGAACTCCGGTAATACTTGCAAAGCACACAGTCTCTGATAACTAAACGTGAAATAACTTGATAAATGCAAAAGGTTTGGAAAACAGAACTCCGGTAATACTTGCAAAGCACACAGTCTCTGATAACTAAACGTGGAATAACTTGGTAAATAAATGTGAATGGCTTAGAAGACAGAACTCCGGTAATACTTGCAAAGCACACTCTCTCTGATAACTAAACGTGGCATAACTTGGTAAATAAATGTGAATGGTTTAGAAGACAGAACTCCGGTAATACTTGTAAAAGCACACAGTCTCTGATAACTAAACGTGGAATAACTTGGTAAATAAATGTGAATGGTTTAGAAGACAGAACTCCGGTAATACTTGTAAAAGCACACAGTCTCTGATAACTAAACGTGGAATAACTTGGTAAATAAATGTGAATGGTTTGGAAAACAGAACTCCGGTAATACTTGCAAAGCACACAGTCTCTGATAACTAAACGTGAAATAACTTGATAAATGCAAAAGGTTTGGAAAACAGAACTCCGGTAATACTTGCAAAGCACACAGTCTCTGATAACTAAACGTGGAATGACTTGGTAAATGCAAATGGTTTGGAAAACAGAACTCGAGTAATACTTGTGATGGAGCTGGCCTCATCAGCTCCGTCTGGTCACTAAAGAAATAAGCCTTCAATTATCAAGTCACCTCTTTGAAGCAGGGGCCAACGCGTTGGGAGAACACTTAAATGAAACAACCACACAGGATATGTCTCACAAGTATTCTGGATTTATTTTGGTCTGTTAGCATTTTTATACACACATTTCACATTCAGCCATAGTTGGCCATCCCACATCTCTTCCCCAAAAGGAGGGGTTACAGTCTAAACATTGGTTCAGCGTAAGCTACGTCCCTTCCATTTTGTAACATTCAATACATAATTTCCCGTAAATGTATAGCATAATAACGGCATACATTCCTAGCTCCACTACGCCCTGGCAACATCCTTTCACATCCGCCTATCTATTGTTCTCAATTTCCTCTGAGAACTACATTTAGATCCATTTCTGTTTCTCATGAGAGAACAGGACGCTAGCTACTTCCCTTTCAAACAATGGTGTGCGTGACTAACTTATAGTTCCAATATTCTATATATCAGTCTGAAATATGTCCAAACCTTGCCTAAACACAACTTTTCATATATTAAAGCATTTGATTATTATAACCCAATATAATGGCTAATTATCAACTCTATCACCTTGGTTTAGAATATGTCCATGCTTTATTTAAACAAATTACTTTCTTCTGTATAAAGCATTTGATTATTATTGTTAGGCGCCGAGGGTCCGCTCGTCAGTGCGGCCGGCGCCTAGCAACGGGTACGCCACTGTCGGATCGTGTTCCCCGTTGCTGGGTCTAAGTTTATATCATCACTGGTTTCCTGGCTGTGTAGCATGCAGCTGCACGGCATGTTGTAATTATCACTCATCTGTTTCCCTGGCCATGCAGCTTGTCAGCTGCATGGCATTTAATCCAATCAGCCTCCAAACAGCTGATTGGAAGACTCTCTGTTAAAAGCACTCCCAGGACTCCTCACAGACGCCGGTGATAGCTTCCTGTTTGCCTGATTCTGCTGCAGAGAGAGTTCCCAGTCCCGGTCTGTTCGTTTGTTCCTGTTCTCAGTGATCCTGTACTCGGAAGTTACCATCTGTTCCTGGAGTCTGATTGAGCACCTTTAACATCTGGTGGCGTTCGTGAGTCGCGGCGCAGCCGTGTGTTGCGGCTTGTCCGCTACTATTTATTATTGTGTTTATTTTGAGTTCTGGAGCTTTGCGGAGGATTCCGCTTCCACAAGATCCACTCTGGTGTCCAGCGGTGCCGGATAGGAGTGTCGGATCCGTGGATCTTTGGTTGTCCTTTTCCCTGGCGGCTAGTCCGCACATACCTTTTGATTTAGTTTAGTTAGCTTGTAACCCCTGGCTTGGTTGCTTAGTCAGAGGGCCCCTTGTTATCACCCTGTCTCGGACTTCCCCTTGTCTCCCATTAAGACCTGCGGGGGCATCGGGGTTGGGCAGACATAATCCGCCCTTCGAACGCGGCTGCCATGGGCTCAAGCAACCATAGTCTCGCAGGGGATTTCTGATAACACGGGCGAGACAACGGAGTTAGGGTGCCAGGGGTTACTAGGCTCTCCAGCTCCCACAACCTGTATTTCATTCCTGTACTCAGATCTCTGCCATAAGATCTTCTCCAGTCTGGAGTACAGGAATCGTAACAATTATAACCCAATATAGTGGCTAATTATTAACGCTATCACTTGCAAAGACACAGTCTCTGATAACTAAACGTGGAATAACTTGGTAAATAAATGTAAATGGTTTGGAAAACAGAACCCCAGTAATACTTGCAAAGCACACAGTCTCTGATAACTAAACGTGAAATAACTTGGTAAATGCAAAAGGTTTGGAAAACAGAACTCCGGTAATACTTGCAAAGCACACAGTCTCTGATAACTAAACGTGAAATAACTTGATAAATGCAAATGGTTTGGAAAACAGAACTCCGGTAATACTTGCAAAGCACAGTCTCTGATAACTAAACGTGGAATGACTTGGTAAATAAATGTAAATGGTTTGGAAAACAGAACTCCGGTAATACTTGCAAAGCACACAGTCTCTGATAACTAAACGTGGAATGACTTGGTAAATAAATGTAAATGGTTTGGAAAACAGAACTCCAGTAATACTTGCAAAGCACACAGTCTCTGATAACTGAACATGAAATAACTTGATAAATGCAAATGGTTTGGAAAACAGAACTCCAGTAATACTTGCAAAGCACACAGTCTCTGATAACTAAACGTGGAATGACTTGGTAAATAAATGTAAATGGTTTGGAAAACAGAACTCCGGTAATACTTGCAAAGCACACAGTCTCTGATAACTAAACGTGGAATAACTTGATAAATGCAAAAGGTTTGGAAAACAGAACTCCGGTAATACTTGTAAAAGCACACAGTCTCTGATAACTAAACGTGGAATGACTTGGTAAATAAATGTAAATGGTTTGGAAAACAGAACTCCGGTAATACTTGCAAAGCACACAGTCTCTGATAACTGAACATGAAATAACTTGATAAATGCAAATGGTTTGGAAAACAGAACTCCGGTAATACTTGCAAAGCACACAGTCTCTGATAACTAAACGTGGAATAACTTGGTAAATAAATGTGAATGGTTTAGAAGACAGAACTCCGGTAATACTTGTAAAAGCACACAGTCTCTGATAACTAAACGTGGCATAACTTGGTAAATAAATGTGAATGGTTTAGAAGACAGAACTCCGGTAATACTTGTAAAAGCACACAGTCTCTGTAACAGAAAAGTTCTTTAGCCAAGCAAGGCCCAGGCAGGAGACAGTTTTAACTCAGCATGCTTGATAAGTGCTGGATGCAATGCACAGAATGGAATGCTGGTAATAAGGTGCACAAGTTAGGCAATGAATAACATCTGAGGAGAGTCTATTACTGCTGATGAACTGTGGCAGGCTGTGGCTGGAGTCTGGAACAAGCAGGAGAAATGCAGAATGATGAATGGAATGAAATGATGAGTATCCACAGGGAACCACTGGAGACAGGAACACGGGGAACCAGGAGACCTTGACACACCAAATGTGATTCGTCCGAGGCAATGAGACTGAGCCAGGAACTGGAGTTTATACCCCTTGGTCTGTGATGATTGGATGTTGCATCTCTATGAGAACACACCCCACTGGATTGGGTGTTCAGATCAGCTGTGAGTTAGCTGAAGCTAATGATTCATCAGGAGAGTAATTCTGCAATGCACTGCTGATTGCTGGCTGGGCTCAGTAGTGCACCAGGAGTAAATGCTGTTAACTAGAAGCATTGTGTACGCCAGGCTGCAGGAGACTGAAGACTGGAACTGAACTGCTGGAACCTGTAGTTCCACAGGTCCAATTCACAGGGGATACTCTGAAGACAGAGGACTGAAGCCAGGGGACGCCTGTTCACAGGAAGTGATGCGGTGGAGAATGCAGATTCCTGACATCTGGTTGGTAGGTAAAGCTGAGCTGAAGCCCTGTCCTTTGTTGGTGAGCTTCTATCAGAACCTGTTTCACTAGGACTGAGTCACAGCCAACTGGCAACACCCATAACTGGAGCTCAGCTAGACAGTTAGGATTGGTACTGGGTTATTTCACCCTGCTGTAGCATGTATATTGCAAAAAGCATAGGAGATAGGACAGGATCTTGAGGAACAATACATGGCAAAAATAAGTATACTCCAGAAGATTAAAATGGTTCCTCACCTGAGTGATGTCTATTGTGTGCAACAAGAGCTTATTTCTCAGAGTATGGAAATGGCCTCTCACCTGTGTGACTTTGCTGATGTGTAACAAGATGTGATTTCTGTGTAAAACATTTCCCACACTCAGAGCAAGAAAATGGCTTCTCACCTGTGTGACTTCTGTTATGTCTAACAAGATATGATTTCTGTGCAAAACATTTCCCACACTCAAAACATGGAAATGGCTTCTCACCTGTGTGACTTCTCTGATGTGCAAAAAGACCTGATTTCCATGTAAAACATTTCCCACACTCAGAACATGGAAATGGTTTCTCACCTGTGTGACTTCGCTGATGTGGAACAAGTTGTGATTTCTGTGTAAAACATTTCCCACACTCAGAACATGGAAATGGTTTCTCACCTGTGTGACTTCTCTGATGTTTAACAAGAATTGCTTTCCGTGTAAAACATTTCCTACACTCAGAACATGGAAATGGCTTCTCACCAGTGTGACTTCGCTGATGTGTAATAAGGTCTGATTTCCGTGTAAAACATTTTGTACACTCAGAGCAAGAAAACAGATTCTCACCTGTGTGAATTTGCTGATGTGTAACAAGATCTGATTTCCATGCAAAACATTTTCCACACTCAGAACATGAAAATGGCTTCTCACCTGTGTGACTTCGCTGATGTGGAACAAGTTTTGATTTCTGTGTAAAACATTTCCCACACTCAGAGCAAGAAAATGGCTTCTCACCTGTGTGACTTCGCTGATGTCTAACAAGACGCGATTTCTGGTTAAAACATTTCCCACACTCAGAACATATCAGTGGCCTCTCACCTGCCTTTCCTGTCTGATGGGTAATAGGCTTTGTGTTCTGTGTAAAACATTTGGCATCTATAGAACAGGGAAACACTGTATCTACTCTCAGAGCTGTAACAGATGCACCAATATCAGAGTGATCAGGAGAACATTTCCCAGGATCAGGGGGATCAGCTGATAGAGCTGGATGTATAATTGGGGTAATGGGATTATCTCCTGGAGAATCCGGTCTACTGTCATTATCTTTTATGTCACAATCCGGGGATAACATTAGATGTCCTTCTGAGATATTCCTGCTTGTGTGTCCATCTGCTGGAAATAAAATACATTATGGAAATGTGACTTTTCTGTAACAATATTAATCTTGCAAACAATAGAAGAAGACGACTCTCTGGGACACTTGATTGTAAATGTGTGTGTATAATAAAACAAAGCTTTTAATGAAGGCTTTATAATATTGTGTCTCAGACGATCATTGTGTCCACCCTCCTGAGAACACTCACAATAACAAATGTAATATTATAATAAGACTTAGATATATCTCTCTCTTGTACTGGTAACTAACCATGAAGTATAAATGGAGATGTAGTCACTCGCCAAGTCCTATGTCAGCACCAATGTAAAACAATGGATGGGGAACATATCGTATGAATTGGAGATTTTAGATGAACAATAACATCAGTCATATGAGCTGATGGATCAGAGAAATGTCTCCTAACGTTACTCCTGGAAGCATTGGTAAGGTAGCATTCCTTTATGTGTGTGCTCATACGCTGGTAAGCCTGTACATGTGTAACTCACACTTATATAAGGTATATTGCTACAGCAGAGTTGGTGTGGCACAAGGTACTTTACATGCAATACACCATATAATACACTGTAATCATCATCATCTGCTAGGTTATAATACACTGTTACACCCCCATCATCAGTGTCTTACCTCTATACTCCCAATAGTAATAAGGATGATGTGTGTACGGTAAGTATGAAACAGAGAATTACATATCAGGATCTATACAGCTGCCGCCATACTTCTGCTTCTCATACGTGTGCTACTGGCAGCAGTGAACATCTGAGTGAGAGTGCAGGGAAGACAGTAGAGTCTGATGAGAAAGAGATTGGATCTGCCTTTGCAGGGATGTACCACACCTGTCACCCCTGGGAGTATATAAAATAATAAATACGAGGGCCGAGGCCTGAGTCCATTCAGACGTGCTTTCTGGACCTCTCCTCACTAAGTGGCTTCTTATCTACCCTACCTAATAGCTCTCAGCCACCACTGGGACCAAAACCCAATCTATTACGTCACCCACTCCTCCTGCCCTAAAGCTGCTTACCCCAGTGACACCGTTGAAGCCATGGGCTGTATTCTGGGGCTAAGTGTGCCCAAGCTTTCCTGCATGCTCTGGACACCTGACTTGGAGGCGCTTTTGCCTCAGGTGGGAGCACTTGCTCTCCCGCTCACACAGGTGAGCAGCTCCCGCTATTACTGGGGACAGAACAGGGTGCCCACAGTCACCAGAGACCGGTGGGGATATTGGGAAGGAAGGTGGCTGCCATTTTGGATCCTGGTGCCCGGCCATCACATGCTTTGCCTTCAGTAAGGTTTAAAATTGATATAAGCTGCTAAATAAGTGTCCTGACAGCTGGACCGGGGTCACTACACTAAATTGAAGCATTTGCCTGGAGGTGAAACTACCTTCTATTTATATGGTACCTCTATCATCTACTTCCTCTCAGTCTACATGCAGAGCCCAGTATCAAGTATCGTCTGAGTACAGCTCATTACACTCTGATTACAACATCACAGTATATTATTTTGTGGATTTATTCACTGAATATATATAGCCATTTGTGTCTCTCTGTGCTGAGTACTACACGTCTGTGGTCACGCTGACCTCTAGTGGAATATCTCGATCATTACTGTTGAGTTGCAATACATCATGTTTACTTTAAATTTTGGCTCAGATACCCCCGTCATCCCAACTAAGAATGTCATTTTGAACCAAGTCATCTTGATGTAACCTCCTGACAGCGTACTACTGTTCCTTTTATTTATAGATCGTTTGTATTTTCCTATCTCTGAGAGGTCTGTCTCTTTGTAGCCGGCTTACCATGCCTCCAAAAAAGGTTAAAATGTACCAAATTAGCCCCACCTGTCCATCCCTTTGGTACCTCAAATTCAGGTGGTCCCTCTGAGACCACTACAACATCATCTGCTTCTTCTTGTCAGACGCACAGCCCAGCTCTAATGGCTGAAGACGTCTTAAGACACTCTAGATGGTCCTGTTACTCTACGCTCTATACATTCTGTTATCTAAATTTAAGGACTGAACTAACCTCAGAACTTAACTCTAACAATCAAGCTTTGAGGTCTGATATCAGTGAGATTGGCACTCGTACAGACTAAGATGAAAGAGATTGTTGCATCTCACAAAGATCTGATTTCAGCACATGACACCCTTCAAGAAGACATGGGGGTAAATTTACTAAGATGCGAGTTCTATTTAAGATGGGATGTTGCCCATAGCAACCAATCAGATTCTACTTCTCATTTATCTAGCACCTTCTAGAAGATAATACCAGGAATCTGATTGGTTGCTATGGGCAACATCCCATCTTAAATAGAACTCCCATCTTAGTAAATTTACCCCATGGCCTCTATTCGTGATAAAGTCATTGATTTAGAAGACAGGTCTTGGAGAAATAATATCAGAATAATGGGCGTTCCAGATTCTGTTACAAATGCTGAGCTTTATGATTATGCCACGGCCCTGTTTTCAGAAACTTCCACCGAAGGCTTCTGCCGCTGACCTTTTTGATAGGATCCATAGACTCCCAAAGTCCAATCCAAGCACCGAGGGACACTCGGCTCAGGGTCCACTTTTTTCATATTAAAGAACGCATTCTAGAGGCTGCTTTGTCTTCCTCATCCACAGCTGAGTGCCTGGATAACCTGCAGATATTTTCAGATATTTCTCCTGCGATGCTGGCCAAAAGGCGTCTATTCCACCCAAGGGAATGTGCAATACAAATGGGGCTTTCTTACTAAGATTATTGTAATACAAAATGGCACCTTCACAGTGATACCTTCACCCGAGGATGGCCCTGCTATTCTGAAAAAGTGGGACACTCCTGTTGACAGTCCTTCATGACACTTTACCGAAACCAAGCCCGCAGGAGTGGTCTTCCATCTTCAAATAATTTGCTAAAGGATTAAGACTGTTAGAGACACTCAGAGTTTGTTTCCTACTGTAACATGTGCCAACTGGGACTAAGTTACTGGGCATGGATCTATTTTTGGGCCAGATTTATTTGTTCTTGTTATTGGTTTAAAACGTATTTGTTTCTCTTTATTTCCTGTGCTCTTTAATTGCTATATAGCATATGGTCTGATATTCTTTCCACTGTTACGTTTCATAATACCTTTCTAGAATGTTTGGGTGTTCAGGTAAAGCATGACTGATTCATCTAACATCCTGTTGCCCTTATAACTGTGTTGGTGGAACCTAAATAGTATAAAAGACCAGGTTCTTAGCCTTTACCTCCTCTGGTTACATTGAGATTAAGAATAGTACTATGTTATGCTACATTTGATATTTCTTTGTACAATTGTTACTATGATGACTAGATTTTGCCCTCTCGTATGGCTACTTGGGGTAGTCAGTGGGTTTCCCTTTTAGGCCCGACTGCCACCATTTTCTACCTTTCTGTCACGGTACCCTAGTGACGGAATCTCTAGCTCCTTTATGGACGCTATTTCTGTTTGTGTCTCATTCTTGTTCCCTATTTTATTTTTTCTGTGATTTAATAGTTTGAAGTATGCACATGTCCTACAGACTCTACTGGACTTTACACAGATGATCCTAGATGTTTCATACCATGATCTGATCTCTATAATGGTGACATTTTTAAGACTTAATGTAAAAGGTCTCAATTCTCCTCATAAGAGATGTCTTGCAATAAAATATTTCACTGACCAGAAGGCGGCGGTGGTAGCCGTTCAGAAATCACATGTTCCATTGCACTCTCCCCCTCAGTTTACCAATAACTACCCAACATGCTCTATCTCCTGTGGTGTAGCCATCCTTTCTAATAGATCCTGCCCTTTTCACCTGGACCGCAAGTGGGTGGATTGCAATGGTAGATATTGGATTCTAGTTGGGAAGATTCATAATAAATATGTCACCCTCACTTCTCTCTATGGCCCTCATGCCAGACATCCCCAATTTCTTAAATATTTTTCTCTGACGTCCTAGTGGATGCTGGGACTCCGTCAGGACCATGGGGAATAGCGGCTCCGCAGGAGACAGGGCACAATAATAAAAGCTTAAGGATCAGGTGGTGTGCACTGGCTCCTCCCCCTATGACCCTCCTCCAAGCCAGTTAGATTTTGTGCCCGGCCGAGAAGGGTGCAAACTAGGTGGCTCTCCTGAGCTGCTTAGAATAAAAGTTTACTTAGGTTTTTTTTGTTTTCAGTGAGTCCTGCTGGCAACAGGCTCACTGCACCGTGGGACTAAGGGGAGAAGAAACGGACTCACCTGAGTGAAGTGTGGATCGGGTTTCTTAGGCTACTGGACATTAGCTCCAGAGGGACGATCACAGGTTCAGCCTGGATGGGTCACCGGAGCCGCGCCGCCGTCCCCCTTACAGAGCCAGAAGAGACGAAGAGGTCCGGTGAAAGCGGCGGCTGAAGACATCCTGTCTTCAAGACTAAGGTAGCGCACAGCACCGCAGCTGTGCGCCATTGCTCTCAGCACACTTCACACTCCGGTCACTGAGGGTGCAGGGCGCTGGGGGGGGAGCGCCCTGAGACGCAATATAAATAAAATACCTTAGCTGGCTAAAGGAATACATCACATATAGCTCCAGGGCTATATGGATGTATTTTTTCCCCTGCCATTTTACACATAAAAAGCGGGAGATAAGGACGTCGTGAAGGGGCGGGGCCTATCTCCTCAGCACACTGGCGCCATTTTTCCCTCACAGCTCCGCTGGAAGGACGGCTCCCTGATTCTCCCCTGCAGTACTGCATCTGGATTCAGGGTAAAAAAGAGAAGGGGGGGGCATTTTGGCAGCAAATAACTAATATTAACAGCAGCTATAAGGGAATAACACTTATATAAGGTTATCCCTGTATATATATAGCGCTGGGTGTGTGCTGGCAGACTCTCCCTCTGTCTCTCCAAAGGGCTAAGTGGGTCCTGTCCTCTATCAGAGCATTCCCGGTGTGTGTGCTGTGTGTCGGTACGCGTGTGTCGACATGTATGAGGAGGAAAATGAGGTGGAGGCGGAGCAGTTGCCTGTGTTAGTGATGTCACCCCCTAGGGAGTCGACACCTGACTGGATGATTGTGTTTAAACAATTAAGTGATAATGTCAGCAATTTGCAAAAAACTGTTGACGACATGAGAAAGCCGGCAAATCAATTAGTGCCTGTTCAGGCGTCTCAGACACCCTCAGGGGCCCTAAAACGGCCGCTACCTCAGTGGGTCGACACGGATCCAGATACTGATACTGGGTCTAGTGTCGACGGTGACGAGACAAACGTAATGTCCAGTAGGGCCACACGTTACATGATCACGGCAATGAAAGAGGCATTAAATCTTTCTGACACTACAAATACCACAAAGGCGGGTATTATGTGGGGTGTGAAAAAACTGCCAATAGTTTTTCCAGAGTCAGAAGAAATAAATGAGGTGTGTGATAAAGCGTGGGTTTCCCCTGATAAAAAACAGCTAATTTCAAATAAATTATTAGCACTATACCCTTTCCCGTCAGAGGTTAGGGCACGGTGGGAAACACCCCCTAGGGTAGATAAGGCGCTTACACGTTTATCTAAACAAGTAGCGTTACCATCCCCTGAGACGGCCACCCTCAAAGAACCAGCTGATAGGAGGCTAGAAAATATCCTAAAAAGTATATACACACATACTGGTGTTATACTGCGACCAGCAATCGCATCAGCTTGGATGTGCAGTGCTGGAGTTGCATGGGCGGATTCCCTGACTGAGAATATTGATACCCTGGATAGGGACAATATTTTGTTGACTATAGACCATTTAAAGGATGCATTGCTATATATGCGTGATGCACAGAGGGATATTTGTACCCTGGCATCAAGAGTAAGCGCAATGTCCATCTCTGCCAGAAGAGCATTATGGACCCGACAGTGGTCAGGGGACGCAGATTCCAAACGGCACATGGAAGTATTGCCGTATAAGGGGGAGGAGTTATTTGGGGCTGGTCTAACAGACCTGGTGGCCACGGCAACGGCTGGAAAATCCACCTTTTTACCCCAGGGTACTTCACATCAGCAGAAAAAGACACAGTCTTTTCAAACTCAGTCCTTTCGTTCCCACAAGTATAAGCGAGCAAAAGGCCAATCCTTTCTGCCCAAGGGCAGAGGAAGAGGGAAAAGGCAGCGTCACGCAGCCGCTTCCCAGGAGCAGAAGCCCTCCCCTGCTTCTGCCAAGTCTTCAGCATGACGCTGGGGCTGTACAAGCAGACTTAGACACGGTGGGGGCCCGTCTCAAGAATTTCAACGCGCAGTGGGCTCACTCGCAAGTGGATCCTTGGATTCTACAGGTAGTATCACAGGGGTACAAACTGGAGTTCGAGGCGTTTCCCCCTCATCGTTTCCTCAAGTCTGCTTTACCAAAGTCTCCCTCCGACAGGGAGGCAGTTCTGGAAGCCATTCACAAGCTGTACTCCCAGCAGGTGATAATCAAGGTACCCCTCTTACAACAAGGGAAGGGGTATTATTCCACACTATTTGTGGTACCGAAGCCGGACGGCTCGGTGAGACCAATCTTAAATCTAAAATCTTTGAACATTTACATAAAGAAGTTCAAATTCAAGATGGAGTCACTCAGAGCGGTGATAGCAAACCTGGAAGAGGGGGACTATATGGTGTCGCTGGACATCAAAGATGCTTATCTCCACGTCCCAATATACCCTTCTCACCAAGGGTACCTCAGGTTTGTAGTGCAAAACTGTCATTATCAGTTTCAGACGCTGCCGTTTGGATTGTCCACGGCGCCTCGGGTCTTTACCAAGGTAATGGCCGAAATGATGATGCTCCTACGAAGAAAAGGCATCTTAATTATCCCTTACTTGGACGATCTCCTGATAAGGGCAAGAACCAAGGAACAGTTAGTAGTCGGAGTGGCACTAACTCAGGTAGTGCTAAAACAGCACGGATGGATTCTAAATATCCCAAAATCGCAGCTGATTCCAACGACACGGCTACTGTTCTTAGGAATGATTCTGGACACAGTCCAGAAGAAGGTGTTTCTCCCGGAGGAGAAGGCCAGGGAGTTATCCGAGCTAGTCAGGAACCTCCTAAAACCAGGACAGGTCTCAGTACATCAGTGCACGAGGGTCCTGGGAAAAATGGTGGCTTCTTACGAAGCGATTCCATTCGGAAGATTCCATGCAAGAACTTTTCAGTGGGATCTACTGGGAAAATGGTCCGGATCGCATCTTCAGATGCATCAACGGATAACCCTGTCGCCAAGGACAAGGGTGTCGCTCCTGTGGTGGCTGCAGAGTGCTCATCTACTAGAGGGCCGCAGATTTGGCATTCAGGATTGGATCCTGGTAACCACGGATGCCAGCCTGAGAGGCTGGGGAGCAGTCACACAGGGAAGAAATTTCCAGGGCTTGTGGTCAAGCATGGAAACATCTCTTCATATAAACATTCTGGAACTAAGGGCCATTTACAATGCCTTAATTCAAGCACAACCTCTGCTTCAGGGTCAGGCGGTGTTGATCCAATCGGACAACATCACGTCAGTCGCCCACGTAAACAGGCAGGGCGGCACGAGAAGCAGAAGGGCAATGGCAGAAACTGCAAGGATTCTTCGCTGGGCGGAGAATCATGTGATAGCACTGTCGGCAGTGTTCATTCCGGGAGTGGACAACTGGGAAGCAGACTTCCTCAGCAGACACGACCTTCACCCGGGAGAGTGGGGACTTCACCCAGAAGTCTTCCACCAGATTGTAAACCTTTGGGAAAAACCAAAGGTGGACATGATGGCGTCACGTCTAAACAAAAAACTGGACAGATATTGCGCCAGGTCAAGGGACCCTCAGGCAATAGCAGTGGACGCTCTGGTAACGCCGTGGGTGTACCAGTCAGTGTATGTGTTCCCTCCTCTGCCCCTCATACCAAAAGTATTGAGAATAATAAAAAGGAGAGGAGTAAGAACTATACTCGTGGTTCCAGATTGGCCAAGAAGGTCTTGGTACCCGGAACTTCAAGAGATGCTCACGGACGAACCGTGGCCTCTACCCCTAAGAAAGGACCTGCTCCAGCAGGGGCCTTGTCTGTTCCAAGACTTACCGCGGCTGCGTTTGACGGCATGGCGGTTGAACGCCGGATCCTAAAGGACAAGGGCATTCCAGAAGAAGTCATTCCTACTCTGGTAAAAGCCAGAAAGGAAGTAACCGCAAAACATTATCACCGCATTTGGCGTAAATATGTTGCGTGGTGTGAGGCCAAGAAGGCCCCTACAGAGGAATTTCAACTGGGTCGTTTCTTGCATTTCCTGCAAACAGGACTGTCTATGGGCCTAAAATTAGGGTCCATTAAAGTTCAAATTTCGGCCTTGTCAATATTCTTCCAGAAAGAATTGGCTTCAGTACCTGAAGTTCAGACTTTTGTAAAAGGGGTGCTGCACATACAGCCTCCTTTTGTGCCTCCAGTGGCACCTTGGGATCTCAATGTTGTGTTGAGATTTCTAAAATCGCACTGGTTTGAACCATTGTCTACGGTAGATTTAAAATATCTCACGTGGAAGGTGTCGATGCTGTTGGCCTTGGCTTCAGCCAGGCGTGTGTCAGAATTGGCGGCTTTATCATGTAAAAGCCCTTACTTAATTTTTCATTCTGACAGGGCGGAATTGAGGACTCGTCCTCAATTTATACCTAAGGTGGTTTCTGCGTTTCACATGAACCAACCTATTGTGGTACCTGCGGCTACTAGGGACTTAGAGGACTCTAAGTTGCTGGACGTTGTCAGGGCCTTGAAAATATATGTTTCTAGGACGGCTGGAGTCAGAAAATCTGATTCGCTGTTTATCTTGTATGCACCCAACAAGCTGGGTGCTCCTGCTTCAAAGCAGACGATTGCTTGCTGGATTTGTAGTACAATTCAGCTGGCACATTCTGTGGCAGGATTGCCACAGCCAAAATCAGTAAAAGCCCATTCCACAAGGAAAGTGGGCTCATCTTGGGCGGCTGCCCGAGGGGTCTCGGCTTTACAACTTTGCCGAGCAGCTACTTGGTCAGGGGCAAACACGTTTGCAAAATTCTACAAATTTGATACCCTGGCTGAGGAGGACCTGGAGTTCTCTCATTCGGTGCTGCAGAGTCATCCGCACTCTCCCGCCCGTTTGGGAGCTTTGGTATAATCCCCATGGTCCTGACGGAGTCCCAGCATCCACTAGGACGTCAGAGAAAATAAGATTTTACTTACCGATAAATCTATTTCTCGTAGTCCGTAGTGGATGCTGGGCGCCCATCCCAAGTGCGGATTGTCTGCAATACTTGTACATAGTTATTGTTACAAAAATCGGGTTATTCTTGTTGTGAGCCATCTTTTAGAGGCTCCTTCGTTGTTATCATACTGTTAACTGGGTTCAGATCACAGGTTGTACGGTGTGATTGGTGTGGCTGGTATGAGTCTTACCCGGGATTCAAAATTCCTCCCTTGTTGTGTACGCTCGTCCGGGCACAGTACCTAACTGGCTTGGAGGAGGGTCATAGGGGGAGGAGCCAGTGCACACCACCTGATCCTTAAGCTTTTATTATTGTGCCCTGTCTCCTGCGGAGCCGCTATTCCCCATGGTCCTGACGGAGTCCCAGCATCCACTACGGACTACGAGAAATAGATTTATCGGTAAGTAAAATCTTATTTTTTTTTCCAAAAGCTACAAGAAATTGCACTTCTCCTTATGGGAAATTTTACTCTTGCTCCAGACCCTCATCTTGATAGATCCTCCACTACTGATGAACAGACCAATAACGCCGCCCGTTCCGTAGCTTCCTCATGCTCCCGTTATTAGCTGAATCTGACCTCTATAATACTTGGAGAATTAGACATCCAGGTGTGCGTGATTATACTTATTACTCTGCGGTACACAGGTCATATTAGAGAATAGACCTTCTAGGTCGTTACAATTGATTCCTCATATTGATATATTTCAATATGGGGTGATATTTGTAACTACTTTTTAGATGCCATTTTGTCCATGTGTAGCTCCATTTTGTATATGTATGACCTCATTGCTTTATATATGTACATTTTATTAGGATTAGTGGGAAGAATATACACAGCTTTTAGGCTGGCTGATTATAATAGATATATCTTCCTATTATCAGCATCTCAGATGGAAACTGTCTAATAAGATGTTTGGGGTATTGTATTCATAAGTAGGTGAAAGGGGACAGTTGTCCAGGATAAGATAAATGATGTTATACTGAAGGACTACTGCGCCCAGCATCACACACCCTGAGTGTAATATCTGGTAAGACAATGTTAGTGTATACTTGCAGGGTATAAAGCCTAGAGACTTACACATAGCAGGTCAGTTCCGAGTGAAGCTAGTTCTGTCTGCAGCGGATATAGACTTCTATAAACCCTCCACAGTTTAATAAATACAGTTATTAAAGATGGACCCTGAGGGCGACTGAGCTATATTGTTTAAACTACGTAATCGATGACCATCATCTGGGACAGATCTTGAAACATCTGAGATAAGAGCGGAATATTCTAATTTGTTCTTGCTATTACTGTAACGGAGTATAATAGGATTTTTGTAACCTACCAGTAAATCCTTTTCTCGTAGTCCGTAGAGGATGCTGGCATCCATTTTAGTACCATGGGGTATAGACTGTTCTGCAGGAGCCTTCGGCACTTTAAGACTTTTTAAGTGTGAACTGGCTCCTCCCTCTATGCCCCTCCTCCAGAACTCAGTATAGGAACTGTGCCCGAGGAGACAGACAACTTCGAGAGAATTTACATTAACTAGTGGTGAGATTCACACCAGCTCACACCATACAAACATGCCGCCTAACATGGCCATTAACATAACCCATGCCAACGTGCATGCATAACATAACAGCAACTGCTGCAAAACATCCTAACATGCGAGAACCTGTGTAAAAAGACAAAACGTAATTTTTCAGGAAAAATTTGCCAACATCCTCTACGGACTACGAGAAAAAGATTTACCAGTAGGCTATTAAAATCCTATTTTCTCTTACGTCCTAGAGGATGCTGGGGTCCACATTAGTACCATGGGTATTGTCAAAGTCGAAAAATATCATGATTCATATGCCTTGTACTAACCCCAATGCACATGCCCGCTGCTCGTGCACCCCCCCCCCCCCATGCTTACACATCCCCACAGGTTGCGTAAGGGATTATTTGAACGAAAGGACTGCAATTGATAATAAAGCGCCTTCTTAGGTTGTGGGGGAACATAAGGCAAAAGAATAGGATTTTGGTACCTACCGGTAAATCCTTTTCTCTTAGTCCGTAGAGGATGCTGGGGACTCCAAAAGGACCATGGGGTATAGACAGATCCGCAGGAGCTTGGGCACACTATAAAGACTTAAAACTGGGTGTGAACTGGCTCCTCCCTCTATGCCCCTCCTCCAGACCTCAGTTAGAAAACTGTGCCCAGAAGAGATGGACATTTCGAGGAAAGAATTTATTGTTACAAACACAGTGAGTGTCAAACCAGCTCACACCTCAAACTCACCGTAGAACTTGGCGTTCATTAGAATACCAGGCAACGGCATGAACCAAACACAACCTCATGCTGAGAAAATATGTAACACAAATCGTGTGTCCCCATAAGGGAAAATAAGACCCCGCATGCCATGGCATGAACAACAGAGTAACAACTGCCTGACAAAAAAGACCCACCACCAGGGTGTAACTAAAAGCAATAACTGCAGACACAATACGCACTGGGACGGGCGCCCAGCATCCTCTACGGACTAAGAGAAAAGGATTTACCGGTAGGTACCAAAATCCTATTTTCTCATACGTACTAGAGGATGCTGGGGACTCAAAAACGACCATGGGGTTTATACCAAAGCTCCAAAACGGGCGGGAGAGTGCGGACTACTCTGCAGCACCGAATGAGCAAACAAAAGGTCCCCAAAAATCAGGGTATCAAACTTATAGAGCATAGCAAAACACGTTTGATCCCAACCAATAATTCGCTCGGCAAAGTTGAACCGCCGAGACTCCTCGGGCATCCGCCCAAGAAAAAACTCTTCTTCCCAAAGGAAGAAACCTCCACCGTCTTCGGTGACGGCAACGCAGTCGAACGACGAACATGCCAAACTTCATCACAGAGTCAGCATGTAAGTGACCGTATAAAGCAGTCACCCAAATCAAGATGGGAACATACCAGATACACAGGGCCTCTGTTTCTCCGAACTGAGCCCAACTGATGACGTACCTACTCAAAACCCAGGCAAGAGCAAGGGAATTTTAACCAGCTAACGCCTAAGTAATTCCCGGCCTCAACATAGGCCTAGTTCTGTGAAACCCAAAAACCACTCTTCGTAGAAGTACCAACCGGGTACTCAATTCCTCTTCAACCACCTGAAAGATCAACAAGGCTCTTGTGAGCCAAAAACACCACTTCCGACACCCGCCTTGCGGACGTCAAAGTCACTGGTCTGACCATTTTCCCAGAGAGAAACTTCGTAAAGGAACTTATTAGGGTTTCCACCACAACGGCTTGTATGGCTAAGCACACGTTAGCTGAAAGTCCTCCATAGAAACCTTTCTGGATACACACGAGACACATAATTACTCCAACAACGGTGGTAACATTGTGCCGTCAGTTCTTTCGTAGCCTAAAAACTTTGAAGAAACTACTTCACTGGCAAATAACCGTTCGTCTTTAACAGTACCTTACGTAAAGGCAGAGGGCATTAATTTTCTATGAGTAAACCATGAAAAATTTGGATAGCCAACCCTCGCCGGCTAGCCCATATCTTAGGAGGATCATCGGAACCCTAGATCATCTTACGCTTACCACTGTCAGAAAAGTGTAAGCGGAGAGGCCACCTAGACCGACTAAAAACACCAACGGTCTCACGAGAATGTCTACTGGTATATCTTGAGTGTCTCTTAGCCTGGAACAATCCCCTCGAGGCCTCCCCATGAGGAGAGACTCCAACCTGTCCAAATACGACACTCTACAAAGACTTGTCACGTCTGGGAAAGCGTCTAGATGATGACAGGTTTTTTTTGGATATCGTGTCCGCAGAGGAAATCTATTTCCGGACCGAAGACTGCTAATATAGGGTTTACCAGATTTCCCACTCAAATGCAAACTGTGCATCGTCTGTCATTCCGCTTCTTCCCTGTTCCGTCCTAACGGGTTACTTACGCCATTGTTCCTCTAAAATAGCTCATAATTCAAGCAAGCGTACAGCAGACAAGTTTCCCAACTTGACCACATCCTCTGAGACTACGTCCCTTGCAAAGGACTGCTCCCCTGCCTCGGAGATCTGTATGCACAGACACCAGGATCTAAACCTGGATCCCTAACCTCCATTCCTCTAGAAGGAAAGAATCAATCTGACACCACAGGAGCGATGGCCCGGCCGCTTTGAATATATTCCGGTGCATGCACAGGTGAGACCCTGACCACATTTCCAACTGGTCCCATGAAAACCACTCTGGTATTAGACCTGCTCACTTAAAAAAACCCTCTTATGTCGCATCCATATATCTTATTAATTAAACGGTCGCACCCAACTATTCTAGTGATGGAACACAATGAGGAAGTGTCACAGCAAAGCTGATCCACCTCTGGATCTTCAGATATAAACATCAGTGATTGATGGTATCAGAATAACACACACCCCGGTTGTCAGTCAGGATGGTGCAAGGGATCTGTATAATCACATACTCAGCCTCCCCCATTCATCATGTCTGTTTCTCCATAAGGAAGAACAGGTAAGGATCAACCTCACTGATGATCCTCTATTCTCCGGAAAATACCGACGTTAATCGGTCATTATCTACTCTGACCCCCACCTCCGACATCTGTGTCGTTGGAAACAACCGCCAATCCATGTGTCGAAGAATAGTCAGAGAGAAACAACGCTTCGCACCTTTATACTGGGACAACCAGACAATATCCTGATGCTGACGTCCCTCTGTATGGCGTCGCGTATTATCTCCGCTTCCAGAGTGGAACAGCAAGATCCATTAGAAAACAGTAAGGGGAAACAATCGTAACTCAGAATGTCCCCCTTTGGATTCTATAGAAACCCACAGGTCTTAGTCTATTCCTGGACCAAGTGAAATTTAGTAGACGAGTGCTCACCGGAGTGGGGACTAGCCCGATAGACTCAGCGACAAGTGGTGGATGTGTAAGAAACAGAAACGACATCCACGTCTGCGAACCTAACAAGGCTGCAGAACTCTTACCGTTTCACCTCCCATTGTCTGTACAGCAAAGGAAAAAAGAGTGGCATCGAACCGGTGAAAATTACTGCATCCCACAGAGGAATGCATCATCAACCGTTGGGAAGGAGACTAACCCCCAAAGTTAGACTTACCAGTGTATCCGCCGAGATTGACTGACCATAGGCCACACCAAAGAGCCGTGTACCTGCCACCAGCCTCTCCCGGAAACATCCTTCTGGTCATACCACCTGTTGTCCCGTGGCAGCCTGCTGTATTATTATACAGTAGAATAAACATAGACGAGCCTACCCACTGTGGGTAGGATCATTTTTGTCGGATGTCTACCCGCACACCACACTCCCTCAATGTTATACAGTGCAACTACGGTCAAAGTATAGAACTAAAATTTCACTTAGCTGCCTGTGTATGATCCTTTGTAACAGGGCTCCGCGTCGACCAGGAGTTGACTGTCATAATTTTCTCTCCGCGTTGTGAAGAGATTAATATTCGGACTCTTTGAGAGGATCGAAACCAACTCATCCTGTCCAATCTAGAGCTTAATCAACAGAGCGGTCAGCACATGAGAAGAATACCACTATTTAAGCATTCATGGATATACATAAATATAATACACAGTACAACACCCATATCGCAATCATGCATATATAAAGTTATATCTACAACTATACACATATAGACACAACCTATACGCAAGTGGATTATCCAGACCCGTCAGGCCCCTAGTTACAGTAATGTGTTGTGAATGTGTATGACCATGTACTGACGTGCCCCAGGAACTTTACGGCCAACAGAAACTCGAGTAAATGTCGACAGTACAGAATAGTAAACGGGCAAAATAATAATAATAACAATAATAACCCGGGAACCCCAAGGGGTCTGAGGAAAACATACTTTTACCCAGGCATAACCGTTGATGCCGACAGGGAATCAACCTGCCGCCGTGTCTCCCCTAGCGTGTTTACTTGTTTTTAAGCACACAAAAGCAACCTGCTAAACATAATTGTTTGAAACAAGTACCGGTAAGCGTCGGCAAAACCGACTGTTATCCCCACAGGAGCTTTTGACAACAACCCTCACACCTGTCGACGTGCGTCAACAACTAATAGTGCATAAGTAAACAGGGAAATCATGACTTCATGTTAACGCAACGTATGCGCCCATTAATTATCATAATGCTATATTATCCCACCTAGCATTAAGGGTACTGTGTCCCCCCACCTTCAATAATTTTATTTCTTTGTGGCGGGGACCTGAGGAAAAATGGCGCCGACTGCTGAACAAGCTAAGCTCCGCCCCTCCCGGCACGCTTAAGCCCGCATTTATGAAAATTTGATAGGGACTTATATACAGGAATTAACCCCCTGTATACATCCCTATATATATATATATATATATAAATATATTATAGAGAAAGATGTGTGTAGACTGGTGCGCTTCTTCTGGGATCGACCGCACGGTTAAAACTTTTTCCGTGTATATAAAATTGGTGGTATAATAGCCTCAAAATGGCTAATAGCACAGTCTTATAAGCTTAAATAAGTCCTGGCACAGTCTCGTAAGCTTAAATAAGATTTAGTGGGCACCTTCCACTCTTCAGGGCGGCAGCTCAGTTCCTCAGTATACCAGAGGTATATGGCATGGATTCTGTAGCAAAAAGAGGAGAAGAACAAGCGCCTATGGTGCAGTAAGTTTTGTATGTGTTGGACAACACTATAGTGAAATATATAAATGCGTACCAGATGATTTCTTTAAACCACGTCAAATAGATAGATGTCAGTCAGGATATTTCTCGCTGGCAACACCATCTAGAAGTCAGAGAAGACGGAATCGCCACATGGCGTAGTATTGCAGGGTAAATAATAATCTCCCCCAAATAAAACCTTATTAGGCGTACCAGATTTAGATGTATAATCAGCATAAACATCTAGTGATCGTGTGTCCAGAGATCTCCCATCCAATCCAGTACACAGAGTAGTTGTGAAATCAGTCGAAAGACTGTATATCCATAGGCTCCTCTTCACTTGCAATCTTCTCGAGAACAAAATGGATAAAGCCAACAGTCAAAGCAGAACAGGGCTGTAACAGCCCTGTTCTGCTTTGACTGTTGGCTTTATCCATTTTGTTCTCGAGAACAAATAACATTTGTTCAATTGCTTAGAGGAATCTATTATTTATAATACTAACAAGCTAAATAAAGCTCTTCAGAATATTTTATCATATGCATCTTTTGTAAACTGAAATGGGGCAAACGTCCTACATGATTGACATATTTGTACATACCTAATCAGTGAATGATTGGATATTATCCATTCCACTAAACCCAGTTTAATTTCTGGGAGCAGATGTATTTTTGACCTATGATGGAAAACACACTTCCAATGTTATATGGGTATATTATGCATTAAAGAGGTTAACCCATAGTTTTTCATACATACCAATTGCGTTGGAAATTAATATATAGAGCAGCTTTACACATCCAAGCGTGAACCTTTACATGAAACTGAAAGCTGTGAATGAGCCTATAATTAGACAAAGTGTATAGAAGAAGAGGAAAATGGACTTTAAACCGCTTCAGCTCTGATCAAAAAATCAATATATATTTAGAAGGAGATACAATAGTATTAATTCGTATCCAGTACAAAGAGGACCAGGGAAACTATATATAAACTTTTATGTCCATATGAATTTATAATAAATTATATGCCTCATAATAGTTCTTACAATAAGTTCTATATTCAGTTCTAAATTTTATAATGAGAACGAATGCCTTCTTGCAACCAAGGTCTTGGGACTGTTTTGGCCCATTAAGTATTAACATAATCACCACCCAGGTGAGTTGTATTTATTTATTTTTAAACATCTTTAGTCATGGGACTACATTCCTTACTCTTAAGACTGAAAATAGTCCTTTACATTTATGATTACCAACATTTTTTGTTACACACCAAAATAAATATATAGAGGACCATAAGATCAAAGGGCTTACCTCTCTGCATTCAGTAATGTTCCTTGCTGCTGCACAAACTGGATTTGAAAATGCTGGGTTTTTAAACCTCACTGCTAATGACCTCACTTCCTGTTTTCAAATTATCTATTTGTGATATTATTTTAATTACAGATCCTTCACAATATGCAAAAGTGCCTAATTAACTAGTATTAAGTTTGAATGCTCACTAAGCCAATTATATTTCTAAAGTGTGGTGAGCCTTTCCACTGATCCACCTGTTAATTAGGTAATTGCGTTCCAATTCACTTCCTGGCGTGCGTTCCACGCCACCAGGAAGCTTCCTGCAATTACGAGTTTCCTGCTGTGCAGCCCTGCCCAGCTGTAAGGCTCCGTTGTTAAGTGCACAGAGTGACGTACTTGTTAATACGGAGCTGAGCAAATCCGGACGCTGGCGCGTTACCATAGAGCTCCGTCTGGCGCGTTACCATGGTGCTCCGTCTGTGTAACCATGACGCGCTTCTGTTATCCGGCGCGTCATGTGTATCATTACCCGAGAACTTCCTGTATTTGCGTTCCATCTCTCTTACATGCGTGTCATTACCCAGGAACTTCCTGTATTTGCGTTCCATCTCACATATAAAGATCGACTCGATGTAGCTGCACTGTAATTATACAGACAGTGAACCATATCTACATGTTTCCCATGTTCCAAATGCATTTGTTGCAAATTTATGGGACGTAAACCTTTTGAACATGTGATGGATACAGGAAAATTATACAAATTAGGCCATCTGGTTAACTGCAACACCGAGTTTGTAATATACAGGATCACTTGCAGCTGCAATAAGTCATACATAGGGAAGACGAAAAGAGCCATTAAGATCAGGGTGCAAGAACATATGAGGAATATAAAAAATAAGATCACTACACATAGCTTGGCCAGACATTATGGAGAAAAACATAACTCCGCAGTCTGTAGGGATAATTTCTTCTTCACAGTACTAGAATTTATACCAGTGGATACAAGAGGGAGTAGCCGAGAACTCACATTGGCTAAACGGGAAACTTTTTGGATCTACACCCTTAATACTCAGTCCCCTATGGGTCATAATGAGGGCTTAGACATCGTTTCTTTTTTATAAATTCAGCCCCATCATGAAACTATGATAAATCTTATTCCTGAAAGAATAATCAATAATTGTTTAATAAAATAAAGCTAGAGAGCACTTTGACAGAGTAGGAGTTTAAGGTTGAAGGATATACGTTCTTATGTATATGTATTTGTCTATAATTAAAGACGTGTTTTTGATTGGATACTACGTTATAGTCTATGTGTATATGTCTGTTGCTGTAAATAGAGAAGCATGAGATCATACGCTGGGTACTCTCCATTTGATTTAGAGATGTCCGTTCTTTACCCCACAGAATTGTGGCTAATAATAATAATATTAATTTAGTACCGATTATTCTATTATATCCATACTATACCACATTTAGGGTGGAAATTTGAAAATTTAGGATGAAAGCTATATACTAATTAATATCAGTATGTTATTATCACTAATTATGAATTAACAAGTAATATATATTCACTTAAATATTAATGAATGTAATATACACATTAAAGCACATGACCATTGAATCTGTTTACAGATATTTAATTTATGAAGAAATTATATATAATATTTGGGTAATTGAATATCGTTTATTATTGAAGTTTTCACTTATATTCTTTTTACACATGATTAAACTAGCACTAAAATATTTACATAGGGATTAATCAATTAATTATCTCAGAAATTATAGATTATGTAAGTCTAGTATGGACTTATATTATCTATCTTTCTGATATAATATATATAATATAGCTAATCATCGCATAGATCGTGTACTAAATATAAATAATAATGCACAAATTGATTTAAAACTCTACAATTGGTGGATTCAGATTAATATTTTAGATATGGTTCACTGTCTGTATAATTACAGTGCAGCTACATCGAGTCGATCTTTATATGTGAGATGGAACGCAAATACAGGAAGTTCCTGGGTAATGACACGCATGTAAGAGAGATGGAACGCAAATACAGGAAGTTCTCGGGTAATGATACACATGACGCGCCGGATAACAGAAGCGCGTCATGGTTACACAGACGGAGCACCATGGTAACGCGCCAGACGGAGCTCTATGGTAACGCGCCAGCGTCCGGATTTGCTCAGCTCCGTATTAACAAGTACGTCACTCTGTGCACTTAACAACGGAGCCTTACAGCTGGGCAGGGCTGCACAGCAGGAAACTCGTAATTGCAGGAAGCTTCCTGGTGGCGTGGAACGCACGCCAGGAAGTGAATTGGAACGCAATTACCTAATTAACAGGTGGATCAGTGGAAAGGCTCACCACACTTTAGAAATATAATTGGCTTAGTGAGCATTCAAACTTAATACTAGTTAATTAGGCACTTTTGCATATTGTGAAGGATCTGTAATTAAAATAATATCACAAATAGATAATTTGAAAACAGGAAGTGAGGTCATTAGCAGTGAGGTTTAAAAACCCAGCATTTTCAAATCCAGTTTGTGCAGCAGCAAGGAACATTACTGAATGCAGAGAGGTAAGCCCTTTGATCTTATGGTCCTCTATATATTTATTTTGGTGTGTAACAAAAAATGTTGGTAATCATAAATGTAAAGGACTATTTTCAGTCTTAAGAGTAAGGAATGTAGTCCCATGACTAAAGATGTTTAAAAATAAATAAATACAACTCACCTGGGTGGTGATTATGTTAATACTTAATGGGCCAAAACAGTCCCAAGACCTTGGTTGCAAGAAGGCATTCGTTCTCATTATAAAATTTAGAACTGAATATAGAACTTATTGTAAGAACTATTATGAGGCATATAATTTATTATAAATTCATATGGACATAAAAGTTTATATATAGTTTCCCTGGTCCTCTTTGTACTGGATACGAATTAATACTATTGTATCTCCTTCTAAATATATATTGATTTTTTGATCAGAGCTGAAGCGGTTTAAAGTCCATTTTCCTCTTCTTCTATACACTTTGTCTAATTATAGGCTCATTCACAGCTTTCAGTTTCATGTAAAGGTTCACGCTTGGATGTGTAAAGCTGCTCTATATATTAATTTCCAACGCAATTGGTATGTATGAAAAACTATGGGTTAACCTCTTTAATGCATAATATACCCATATAACATTGGAAGTGTGTTTTCCATCATAGGTCAAAAATACATCTGCTCCCAGAAATTAAACTGGGTTTAGTGGAATGGATAATATCCAATCATTCACTGATTAGGTATGTACAAATATGTCAATCATGTAGGACGTTTGCCCCATTTCAGTTTACAAAAGATGCATATGATAAAATATTCTGAAGAGCTTTATTTAGCTTGTTAGTATTATAAATAATAGATTCCTCTAAGCAATTGAACAAATGTTATAGTGTAATTTGTATCTAGTCCAAACGAGAAACACTATATGTTTATTATTCAGTCTTGTTCAGTTTTGGTATCCTATACCCCTCCTCATTCTTATTTCTTCTATCATTTAAATCTACAGATATCCCATGTGGTGAGATCTAGTACGATATCACTTTTAAGTGTTTTTAGGTATCATTGAAGATACGTTAAGTTGCTTATTCTTAGTGATCCTTTGGTATGTATTAATTATAATTGTAAAGAAAATAAGTACAATTTTGATAACTAGAACGATATACTTATGAGACATTTTTTACATTGTATAGATTATAAGTACAACCCCTGAAGAAGTCCGTAGGACGAAACGCGTTGGGTTAAGACAGCAGCTATTGTCCGGTCTTCGTGGAAGACTTTCTGTTGTTTTGTGATTGTAATGTACTGAAATCAACATTAACATCTGTACAAAACTTTGTTGTAGGTCACTGTAAACACATTGTGACAGAATGTATTCAATTGTACTTTGTTAAATAAACAGAATTGATTTTATGAATGTTTCAATATAAGTGAATTATGAAGTGTTATTACAAGTGAGAAGTTTTAGATATACCAAAGGGATCCATCAGCGCCCTGGGGAAATTTTGATATTTCTATTCTAATTTTAAGTACCCTCATCTAACAGGAGGTACTTCCCCTAAAGGTGCAGCTTGTTAATCTCAGCGCGATAAAGGTCTTTTTTCTTCTTTTTTATAAATAAATATATATAAATAAAGAAATATACACTGGCCCCCTGGGGAAGCTGACCGCTGAGGGAGGGAGGGAGGGAGGGAGGGAGGAAGGGGGTATTATATGCTGACGGGGGTTAGGAACTACAGTGCCCAGGCACTGATCCACTTTCAATGTCAGACCTCAGAAAACCCCAGTAACTGCTGCCCAGGGCGCTCCCCCCCAGCGCCCTGCACCCTGAGAGTGCGTTGGTGTGTGGGAGCATGGAGTGTAGCACGACGTGTTACCTCAGTTACTGAAGTCTTCTGCCGTCACTGAAGTCTTCTGATCTTCTCATACTCACCCGACTTCTTTCTTCTGGCTTCTGTGAGGGGGTGACGGCGTGGCTCTGGGAACAAGCAGCTAGGCGCACCAAGTGATCGAACCCTCTGTAGCTAATGGTGTCCAGTAGCCGAGAAGCAGAGCCTTGAAACTCACAGAAGTAGGTCCTGCTTCTCCCCCCTCACTCCCACGATGCAGGGAGCCTGTAGCCAGCAGGTCTCTCTGAAAATAAAAAACCTAACAAAGTCTTTCAGAGAAACTCAGTAGAGCTCCCCTAGTGTGTGACCCATCACTCCTGGGCACAAAGTCTAACTGAGGTCTGGAGGAGGGGCATAGAGGGAGGAGCCAGTTCACACCCAGTTTTAAGTCTTTATAGTGTGCCCAAGCTCCTGCGGGTGCGTCTATACCCCATGGTCCTTTTGGAGTCCCCAGCATCCTCTAGGACGTATGAGAAATTAGATTTACCTGCTGTAGAAGTAGAGACAAGGTCCAAGAGGCCTTCTCCAAACAACTCTGCCGCCTTGTAAGGCAACGGCACCATATGCCGTTTTGAGTCGGCATCCCCCGTCCACTGCCGGGTCCACAAGAGTCGCCTAGCAGATATAGACATAGCATTTATTCTAGAGCTTAGTAAACAAATGTCTCTTTGAGCATCCCTCATATATAAGGCAGCATCTTTTACATGCCCTAGGGTCATGAAAATGGTATCCTTATCCAGAGTTTCAATCTCTGCTGATAGGGAATCAGTCCATGCTGCGACAGCACTACAAACCCAGGCCGATGCCATAGCCGGCCTAATAATAGTACCAGAATGCGTGTAAATGGACTTCATGGTAACTTCCCGCTCGCGATCAGCAGCATCTTTGAGGGTAGCAGTATCCTGGGATGGCAGTGCTACCTTTTTTGATAAGCGCGTTAACGCCTTGTACACCTTAGGTGAAGATTCCCATCGTATCCTGTCCTTTTGTGGGAAGGGATACGCCATAAGAATCCTTTTGGGAATTTGCAGTCTCCTGTCTGGAGATTCCCAAGCCTTTTCGCACAATTCGCTTAGCTCATATGAAGACGGAAAGGTGACCTCAGGCTCTCTCTCTTTATACATGTGTACCCTCGTGTCAGGGACAGGGGGTTCCTCTGTGATATGTAAAACGTCTTATATAGCAATAATCATGTAACGAATACCCTTAGCCACTTTTGGCTGTAATTTTGCATCCTCATAATCGACACTGGAATCTGAATCCGTGTCGGTATCTGTGTCAGTGATTTGGGATAATATGCGCTTCTGAGACCAGGAAGGTCCCGGTACCACTGGGACAGGCATGGTCTGACTACCTGCCTGTTCCCTAGCCTCAGCCTTGTCTAATCTCTGATGTAATAAATTTACATTAGCACTCAAGACATTCCACTTATCCATCCAGTCCGGTGTCGGCGCTGCCGACGGCAACCTGACATTCATGCACTCCCCCTCCTCCTTAGGCGAGCCTTCAGCGTCAAACATGTCGACACACACGTACCGACACACTACACACACACAGGGAATCTCTTTTCTGAAGACAGGTTCCCCCTAGGCCCTTTGGAGAGACAGAGAGAGAGTATGCCAGCACACACCCCAGTGCTATATCCCAGGAAAAAACACAGTATGTTCCTTCCAATAGCGCTGAAACACCTGCATACCGCCAATTATGTGCCCCCCCCCCTTCTCTTGAAAACCCACTGTCACCGTCTGTAAGCAGGGGAGAGTCGGGGGAGCTTCCTCTCAGCGCTGTGCTGTGAAGAGAAATGGCGCTGGTGAGTGCTGAGGGAGAAGCACCGCCCCCTCGACGGCGGGCTTCTGTCCCGCTCAAAATATGTAAAACATGGCGGGGCTCTTTTATATACATGTACAGTGCCCAACTGTACATGTATATATCTCTTATTGCCATAGGAGAGGTTTATATTGCTGCCCATGGCGCCCCCCCTGCACCCTTACAGTGACCGGAGTGTGTGAGGTGTATGGGAGCAATGGCGCACAGCTGCAATGCTGTGCGTTACCTCTGTGAAGCTCACGAAGTCTTCTGCCGCCTTTGAAGCCTTCTTTCTTCTCATACTCACCCGGCTTCTTTCTTCTGGCTCTGTGAGGAGGACGGAGGCGCGGCTCTGGGACGAACGTCCAGGACGAACCTGTGTTCCAATCCCTCCGGAACTAATGGTGTCCAGTAGCCTAATAAACAAGACCTTGCAACTCAGAGAAGTAGGTCTGTTTCTCTCTCCTCAGTCCCTCGATGCAGAGAGTCTGTTGCCAGCAGTGCTCCTTGAAAACAAAAAACCTAACAAATATACTTTATTAGCAGGACACTCAGGAGAACTCCCTGCAGTGCACCCATCTCCTCTGGGCACAGTCTCAAACTGAGGTCTAGAGGAGGAGCATAGAGGGAGGAGCCAGTGCACACCCAGAGTCAAAGTCTTTCTTAAAGTGCCCATGTCTCCTGCGGAGCCCGTCTATTCCCCATGGTCCTTACGGAGTCCCCAGCATCCTCTACGGACTACGAGAAAAAGATTTACCTGTAGGATGATAGAGAAAAATGGTTTATATATAGTCCGGCGTGTGCTAATAGAGACACTCTCAGGGCATGTAATACCATACGCAGAGGTAATGCTAGCACACAGTATGGCTGCTGGTGACACACAGTGACATGATGTGAGGGGGAGAGCAGGAGTATAATTGGGGCTGATGGCTCCTGATGTATGAGATACACCAGAGAGTGTGGGGAGGAGACTGGTCAGATATCTGGGCTGGTGACACACAGTGACATGATGTGAGGGGGAGAGCGGGAGTATAATAGGGGCTGATGGCTCCTGATGTATGAGATACACCAGAGAGTGTGGGGAGGAGACTGGTCAGATCTCTGGGCTGGTGACACACAGTGACATGATGTGAGGGGGAGAGCGGGAGTATAATAGGGGCTGATGGCTCCTGATGTATGAGATACACCAGAGAGTGTGGGGAGGAGACTGGTCAGATCTCTGGGCTGGTGACACGGTGACATGATGTGAGGGGGAGAGCAGGAGTATAATAGGGGCTGATGGCTCCTGATGTATGAGATACACCAGAGAGTGTGGGGAGGAGACTGGTCAGATCTCTGGGCTGGTAACACACAGTGACATGATGTGAGGGGGAGAGCAGGAGTATAATAGGGGCTGATGGCTCCTGATGTATGAGATACACCAGAGAGTGTGGGGAGGAGACTGGTCAGATCTCTGGGCTGGTGACACGGTGACATGATGTGAGGGGGAGAGCAGGAGTATAATAGGGGCTGATGTCTCCTGATGTATGAGATACACTAAAGAGTGTGGGGAGGAGACTGGTCAGATCTCTGGGCTGGTGACACACAGTGACATGATGTGAGGGGGAGAGCAGGAGTATAATAGGGGCTGATGGCTCCTGATGTATGAGATACACCAGAGAGTGTGGGGAGGAGACTGGTCAGATCTCTGGGCTGGTGACACGGTGACATGATGTGAGGGGGAGAGCAGGAGTATAATAGGGGCTGATGTCTCCTGATGTATGAGATACACTAAAGAGTGTGGGGAGGAGACTGGTCAGATCTCTGGGCTGGTGACACACAGTGACATGATGTGAGGGGGAGAGCAGGAGTATAATAGGGGCTGATGCCTCCTGATGTATTAGATACACCAGAGAGTGTGGGGAGGAGACTGGTCAGATCTCTGGGCTGGTAACACACAGTGACATGATGTGAGGAGGAGAGCAGGAGTATAATAGGGGCTGATGTCTCCCGCCTCCCCCACTGGGAAAATACATATTCCTCATTAGTTTTTACTGTCAGAGGAGGTGGAAGAGATAGCTGTAGTGACTGACCAAGGAGAATAAGTGTTTATTACTCACCTGTGCCAATATCTGTAGGAATCTCCTCGCCCTTACACTTCTGATCACCCCTCACATACGTCTCTTCTTCTCCCTCTATATTTTCTGCCTTTATATCAGTCACATACGTCTCTTCTTCTCCCTCTATATCTTCTGCCTTCATATCAGTCACATACGTCTCTTCTCCCTCTTTATCTTCTGCCTTTATATCAGTCACATACGTCTCTTCTTCTCCCTCTATATCTTCTGCCTTTATATCAGTCACATACGTCTCTTCTTCTCCCTCTATATCTTCTGCTTTTATATCAGTCACATACATCTCTTCTTCTCCCTCTATATCTTCTGCCTTTATATCAGTAACATACGTCTCTTCTTCTCCCTCTATATCTTCTGCCTTTATATCAGTCACATACGTCTCTTCTTCTCTCTCTGTATCTTCTGTTTTAATATCAGACAGACGTGCTACCTAAAAAAACAGAACACTATAATGACATTTGCATACAGTCAGATTAAACTGAGGTGAAACAGTATAATATCAGTGTATAAGACACACAGCTCCTCTACAGATCATATAGTGACAGTCACTTTGGTATATTGGGAAGACCCTAAATCCCGCCTACCTGATCCTCCTGTGCGATCCTGTGATTCTCCTCTGTACAATCCTGGGAATACAGAGGACGGGGACATCTCTCTGGGGTATCTCTGTTACTGGGTCCATCTGTAGGAGACACACAGTGACTGAGTATAGTGTATATATGTGATTATCAGGTGATGTGTGTATATAGGGGCCCCCATACCTGCTCTCCCCTGTACAATACATGACAGTCTCCTCTTACCCAGTGATGTGAGGGGCCGGTGATTCTCCATCATCACGTCCTTGTACAGACCCCTGTATTCCTCTATATAATCCCCTTCCTGCATGGAGACATAGACAGTGATATCATGACACCTTTTAGGAACCTGACACACACAGTGATACAGTCATCACCCAGACACATCCCCTGGTGTTACTGTATAATGTCCCATTCCCAGCAGTCACCTCTCCAGTCATCACCCAGACACATCCCCTGGTGTTACTGTATAATGCCCCATTCCCAGCAGTCACCTCTCCAGTCATCACCCAGACACATCCCCCGGTGTTACTGTATAATGTCCCATTCCCAGCAGTCACTTCTCCAGTCATCACCCAGACATATCCCCTGGTGTTACTGTATAATGTCCCATTCCTACCAGTCACCTCTCCAGTCATCACCCAGACACATCCCCTGGTGTTAATGTATAATGCTCCATTCCCGGCAGTCACCTCTCCAGACATCACCCGGACACGTCCCCTGGCGTTACTGTATAATGTCCCATTCCCAGCAGTCACCTCTCCAGTCATCACCCAGACACATCCCCTGGTGTTACTGTACAATGCCCCATTCCGAGCAGTCACCTCTCCAGTCATCACCCAGACACATCCCCTGGTGTTACTGTATAATGCCCCATTTCCAGCAGTCACTTCTCCAGTCATCACCCAGACACATCCCCTGGTGTTACTGTATAATGTCCCATTCCCAGCAGTCACCTCTCCAGTCATCACCCAGACACATCCCCTGGTGTTACTGTATAATGCCCCATTCCCAGCAGTCACCTCTCCAGTCATCACCCAGACACATCCCCCGGTGTTACTGTATAATGTCCCATTCCCAGCAGTCACTTCTCCAGTCATCACCCAGACACATCCCCTGGTGTTACTGTATAATGTCCCATTCCTACCAGTCACCTCTCCAGTCATCACCCAGACACATCCCCTGGTGTTAATGTATAATGCTCCATTCCCGGCAGTCACCTCTCCAGACATCACCCAGACACATCCCCTGGTGTTACTGTATAATGCCCCATTCCGAGCAGTCACCTCTCTAGTCACCACCCAGACACGTCCCCTGGTGTTACTGTATAATGCTCCATTCCCAGCAGACACCTCTCCAGTCATCACCCGGACACGTCCCCTGGCGTTACTGTATAATGTCCCATTCCCAGCAGTCACCTCTCCAGTCATCACCCAGACACATCCCCTGGTGTTACTGTACAATGCCCCATTCCAAGCAGTCACCTCTCCAGTCATCACCCAGACACGTCCCCTGGTGTTACTGTATAATGTCCCATTCCCAGCAGTCACCTGTCCAGTCAGCAGTTGAATGATCTTGTTGCTGAGTTCCAGAATCTTCTGGTCATTGTGTCTCTTATGTATCAGTGAGTCAGTGAGTGAGGTGGAGGCACCGTGATGAGGCTCTAGGTCCTGCTTAGTCCACCTGCAACACGAGGATGGTTGCTGGGGGGTCTCACGCTTACCGGATGTCTTCTTCACTATGGTGTAATCCTGCTAAATGGGGGAATCATCAATATCACTGTAAATACTCCCAGATCTCCTCACCTTCCCAGTCATGTACCTGTATTATTACTATAGAAATGAGTGGTGTTACAGTGACATTCCCAGATCCCCCTCTACACCCCCCAGTCATGTCCCTGTATTATTACTATAGATGTAAGTGATGTCACTGTGACATTCCCAGATTGCCTTACCTCCCCAGTGATGTCCCTGTATTATTACTATAGATATAAGTGATGTCACTGTGACACTCCCAGACCCCTTAATCTCCCCAGTCATGTCCCTGTATTATTACTATAGATATAAGTGATGTCACTGTGAAGCTCCAAGATCCCCCTCACCTCCCCAGTCATGTCCCTGTATTATAACTGTAGTTATTCGTGATGTAAATATGATGCTCCCAGGTCCCCCTCACCCCCCAGTCATGCCCCTGTATTATTACTATATATAAGTGATGTCACTGTGACACTCCCAGATGCCCTCACCTTCCCAGTCATGTCCCTGTATTATTACTATAGATATAAGTGATGTCACTGTGACACTCCCAGATCCCCTCACTTCCCCAGTCATGTCCCTGTATTACTACTATAGATATAAGTGAAATCACTTTGACATCACCACCACTCCCAATGTATAATAATAATAATAATAATAATAATACTACCAGGATACCACAAGCTGCTGTCCCTGTATAATAATAACCATACACAAAAACCTGCTCCCCCTGTATTATACTAACAACAGGACACCCCATTTTGCTCTCCCTTTATAGTAGGGATGGACATCGATGGTCGATGTTTTTGTTTCGATGTTAGTGGTTTTTAACATTCGATGGTGGCATCCCGATGTTTGTCACCATCGGATGGTAATGATTCGATGGCGTAGCGATGTTAACTGTTTTCTTTATTTATTCCTGAGATATACACTGTTCTTGGCTGCTGTGTCTCTGCTTCAGGGCATCTTGGGTTCGTTGGAGGATGTCTCTGCAACTCTGCCTGCCTGCTCCAATGATCCCTCCCCTCTCTAAGCTGCAACTAGGCAACAGGAAACATAACTAACGTGGTGAAAACCAATCAGAGTTCAGCCCTTGCCCTTGCAGCAGCCAGCTAGCTACACAGCTCAGAAAGCTATATATATATATATATATATATATATATATATATATGTAGGTTAATTGTTACCCATTAACCAGCCTGTAAGCACCCAGCACTGGGAGTCGGATGAGAAGACGCTGTCCTTCTGACTCCTACTACTCCCAGCATGTCACACATCTGTCAACGGTGATTGAGTGAGATGGATATATCAGTCAGTGCTGTCACTCACTCTTGTGATATCCTGATGCTCCACCTCTGGCTCCTCCCACTGTTGACAGATGTTCTGTCCAACTCCGTCCCCTCCAGCCGCTCTGCATGAATACTGCGCATGCGCCACTACTTATAACAGCATCATTACTATTCCATGCCCCGCCCACAATCCCGCCCCCTGCCTGCCTTGCTGAATGGGATTGCGCATGCGCATATCATATGAATAGTTTTTTCCATCTAATTCTTTTGATCTGTATAATAATAATAATAATAATAATAATAATAATAATAATAATAATAATAAGAGGACACCACTAGCTACTCCTTCTTTATAATATTAATAATAGGACAACAAAGGCTGCTCCTCCTGTATAATAATAATAACAACAACAACTGCACACCACAGGCGACTCCCTGTATTACAGTAACGGCGGGCTCTGCGCCACTTGTATTACGGTAACGGCGGGCCCTGTGCCACTTGTATTACGGTAACGGCGGGGTCTGCGCCACCTGTATTACGGTAACGGCGGGGTCTGCACCTCCTGTATTACGGTAACAGCGGGGTCTGCGACACCTGTATTACGGTAACGGTGGGGTCTGCGACACCTGTATTACGGTAACGGCGGGGTCTGCACCCCCTGTATTACGGTAACGGCAGGGTCTGCGCCACCTGTATTACGGTAATGGCGGGGTCGGCGCCACCTGTATTACGGTAACGGCGGGGTCTGCGACACCTGTATTACGGTAACGGCAGGGTCTGCGACACCTGTATTACGGTAACGGCGGGGTCTGCACCTCCTGTATTACGGTAACGGCGGGGTCTGCACCCCCTGTATTACGGTAACGGCGGGGTCTGCACCCCCTGTATTACGGTAACGGCGGGGTCTGCGCCACCTGTATTACGGTAACGGCGGGCTCTGCGCCACCTGTATTACGGTAACGGCGGGGTCTGATACACCTGTATTACGGTAACAGCGGGGTCTGCACCACCTGTATTACGGTAACGGCGGGGTCTGCGACACCTGTATTACGGTAACGGCAGGGTCTGCGCCACCTGTATTACAGTAACGGCGGAGTCTGCGCCACCTGTATTACGGTAACGGCGGAGTCTGCGCCACCTGTATTACGGTAACGGCGGAGTCTGCGCCACCTGTATTACGGTAACGGCGGGGTCTGCGCCACCTGTATTACGGTAACGGCGGGGTCTGCGCCACCCTTATTACGGTAACGGCGGGGTCTGCGCCACCTGTATTACGGTAACGGCGAGGTCTGCGCCACCTGTATTACGGTAATGGCGGGGTCTGCGCCGCCTGTATTACGGTAACGGCGGGGTCCGCGCCACCTGTATTACGGTAACGGCGGGGTCCACGCCACAGTATTACGGTAACGACGGGGTCCGTGCCCCCTGTATTACGGTAACGGCGGGGTCTGTACCACCTGTATTACGGTAACAGCGGGGTCTGCACCACCTGTATTACGGTAACACCGGGGTCTGCGCCACCTGTATTACGGTAACACCGGGGTCTGCGCCACCTGTATTACGGTAACGGCGGGGTCTGCACCACCTGTATTACGGTAACGGCGGGGTCTGCGCCAACTGTATTACGGTAACGGTGGGGTCTGCGCCACCTGTATTACGGTAACGGCAGGGTCTGCGCCCCCTGTATTACGGTAATAGGACACTAGAGTGTCAGCCACCTGTACAGGGACAATGCAGCACCAGAGGCTGCTCCAGCTGCACTATAACAAGGCACCAGAGGCTGCTCCCCCTGTAGTACAGAACCTGACACCAGAGCTGCTCAGCCTATAGAATAATAATAATAATATCATTACCTGCTGCCAGACACAGCAATGGCTGCTCTCTGCTCCTGCTGCCTTGTGGGAATGATAGAAGGAAGGCGGAGCTCAGACCAGGGGAAAATGGCCGCCGCTCCTGATGTCACTACACGGCCAGGGAACCTATTGCTGCTGCCGGACTGGTCTACAAGAAAATGGCCGCCGGCCTCCTGCACTGAGGACATGTATGGTTAAAGCTTACATAGGCCGGGGCTGTGGGCGGGGTGTAGTAGGGGAGGGGCCAGTAATCAGTAAGCGACATTTGCCAATCATGCCCTACTTCCTGTCTGTGCGTTCCACCTTACTTCCGGACTGTGCGGTCCACATGCTGGAAGTGAGTTTTCATCGACTGCTGCAGCCTCCCAGTGTCCGTGGAAATCAGGTAACGACGTCTTACTGTACAGGGGGAGCAGCCTGTGGTGTCCTGTTATTATTATACAGGAGGAGCAGCCTGTGGTGTCCAGTTATTTTTATACAGGGGGAGCAGCCTGTGGTGTCCAGTTATTATTATTATCCAGGGGAGCAGCCTGTGGTGTCCTGTTATTATTATTATTATTATTTTTATACAGGGGGAGCGGCCTGTGGTGTCTTGTTATTATTTTTATTATACAGGAGGAGCAGCCTGTTGTGTCCTTTTATTATGCAGGAGTAGCAGCCTGTGGTGTCCTGTTATTATTATTATTATTATACAGGGGGAGCAACCTGTGGTGTCCTGTAGTTGTTGTTGTTATTATTATTATTATTATTATTAATATTATTATAATAATAATACAGGTTGAGCAGCCTGTGGTGTCCTGTTGTTGTTGTTGTTGTTATTATTATTATACAAGGGGAGCAGCCTGTTAGTTCCTGTTGTTATTATTATTATACAGGGGAAGCAGCCTACGAGGCTGAAGTTAGCTTCTTATTCGCCCAGCTTCTTATTCACTTCTTATTCACTTCTTATTCGGCTCCAGCTTCTTATTCACTTCTTATTCGGCTCCAGCTTCTTATTCAGAAATTATTATATTAAAATAAATTAAATAAGGATAGATCACTAAGTTAACATTGCATAAACTTCAAATAGTGTCCCTTACACCAACTTACATGACATTTTGCAATAAACAAAAATTATTTAGGCATGAAAATGGTGGTAAAGCGGGCACAGACACCAGATTTCATCATTTTGAATAAGAAGCTGTAGCTGTGCAAGGGTTAAACAGCGTTGGTCAAAAGATTTGACACTTGAAACTCACACAAGGTGGTCAGTTACATATCACCCACTTGCAGTTTGTCTTGACCAACAAGCATTTGGGCATGAAAATGGTGGTAAAGCGGGCACAGACACCAGATTTCATAATTTTGAATAAGAAGCTGTAGTTGTGCAAGGGTTAAACAGCGTTGGTCAAAAGATTTGACACTTGAAACTCACACAGGGTGGTCACTTACATATCACCCACTTGCAGTTTGTCTTGACCAACAAGCATTTGGGCATGAAAATGGTGGTAAAGCGGGCACAGACACCAGATTTCATCATTTTGAATAAGAAGCTGTAGCTGTGCAAGGGTTAAACAGCGTTCGTCAAAAGATTTGACACTTGAAACTCACACAGGGTGGTCAGTTACATATCACCCACTTGCAAGTTGCCTTGACCAACAAGCATTTGGGCATGAAAATGGTGGTAAAGCGGGCACAGACACCAGATTTCATAATTTTGAATAAGAAGCTGTAGTTGTGCAAGGGTTAAACAGCGTTGGTCAAAAGATTTGACACTTGAAACTCACACAGGGTGGTCACTTACATATCACCCACTTGCAGTTTGTCTTGACCAACAAGCATTTGGGCATGAAAATGGTGGTAAAGCGGGCACAGACACCAGATTTCATCATTTTGAATAAGAAGCTGTAGCTGTGCAAGGGTTAAACAGCGTTGGTCAAAAGATTTGACACTTGAAACTCACACAGGGTGGTCAGTTACATATCACCCACTTGCAAGTTGCCTTGACCAACAAGCATTTGGGCATGAAAATGGTGGTAAAGCGGGCACAGACACCAGATTTCATCATTTTGAATAAGAAGCTGTAGCTGTGCAAGGGTTAAACAGCGTTGGTCAACAGATTTGACACTTGAAACTCACACAGGGTGGTCACTTACATATCACCCACTTGCAATTTGTCTTGACCAACAAGCATTTCGGCATGAAAATGGTGGTAAAGCGGGCACAGACACCAGATTTTATCATTTTGAATAAGAAGCTGTAGCTGTGCAAGGGTTAAACAGCGTTGGTCAAAAGATTTGACACTTGAAACTCACACAGGGTGGTCACTTACATATCACCCACTTGCAGTTTGTCTTGACCAACAAGCATTTGGGCATGAAAATGGTGGTAAAGCGGGCACAGACACCAGATTTCATCATTTTGAATAAGAAGCTGTAGCTGTGCAAGGGTTAAACAGCGTTGGTCAACAGATTTGACACTTGAAACTCACACAGGGTGGTCAGTTACATATCATCCACTAGAAAGTTGCCTTGACCAACAAGCATTTGGGCATGAAAATGGTGGTAAAGCGGGCACAGACACCAGATTTCATCATTTTGAATAAGAAGCTGTAGCTGTGCAAGGGTTAAACAGCGTTGGTCAACAGATTTGACACTTGAAACTCACACAGGGTGGTCACTTACATATCACCCACTTGCAATTTGTCTTGACCAACAAGCATTTGGGCATGAAAATGGTGGTAAAGCGGGCACAGACACCAGATTTCATCATTTTGAATAAGAAGCTGTAGCTGTGCAAGGGTTAAACAGCGTTGGTCAAAAGATTTGACACTTGAAACTCACACAGGGTGGTCACTTACATATCACCCACTTGCAGTTTGTCTTGACCAACAAGTATTTGGGCATGAAAATGGTGGTAAAGCGGGCACAGACACCAGATTTCATCATTTTGAATAAGAAGCTGTAGCTGTGCAAGGGTTAAACAGCGTTGGTCAAAAGATTTGACACTTGAAACTCACACAGGGTGGTCACTTACATATCACCCACTTGCAGTTTGTCTTGACCAACAAGTATTTGGGCATGAAAATGGTGGTAAAGCGGGCACAGACACCAGATTTCATCATTTTGAATAAGAAGCTGTAGCTGTGCAAGGGTTAAACAGCGTTGGTCAAAAGATTTGACACTTGAACCTCACACAGGGTGGTCACTTACATATCACCCACTTGCAGTTTGTCTTGACCAACAAGCATTTCGGCATGAAAATGGTGGTAAAGCGGGCACAGACGCCAGATTTTATCATTTTGAATAAGAAGCTGTAGCTGTGCAAGGGTTAAACAGAGTTGGTCAAAAGATTTGACACTTGAACCTCACACAGGGTGTTCACTTACATATCACCCACTTGCAAGTTGCCTTGACCAACAAGCATTTGGGCATGAAAATGGTGGTAAAGCGGGCACAGACACCAGATTTTATCATTTTGAATAAGAAGCTGTAGCTGTGCAAGGGTTAAACAGCGTTGGTCAAAAGATTTGACACTTGAACCTCACACAGGGTGTTCACTTACATATCACCCACTTGCAAGTTGCCTTGACCAAAAAGCATTTGGGCATGAAAATGGTGGTAAAGCGGGCACAGACACCAGATTTCATCATTTTGAATTTCATCTGTGCCCGCTTTACCACCATTTTCATGCCCAAATGCTTGTTGGTCAAGACAAATTGCAAGTGGGTGATATGTAAGTGACCACCCTGTGTGAGTTTCAAGTGTCAAATCTGTTGACCAACGCTGTTTAACCCTTGCACAGCTACAGCTTCTTATTCAAAATGATGAAATCTGATGTCTGTGCCCGCTTTACCACCATTTTCATGCCCAAATGCTTGTTGTTCAAGACAAACTGCGAGTGGGTGATATGTAAGTGACCACCTTGTGTGAGTTTCAAGTGTCAAATCTTTTGACCAACGCTGTTTAACCCTTGCACAGCTACAGCTTCTTATTCAAAATGATGAAATCTGGTGTCTGTGCCCGCTTTACCACCATTTTCATGCCTAAATGCTTGTTGGTCAAGGCAACTTGCAAGTGGGTGATATGTAAGTGAACACCCTGTGTGAGGTTCAAGTGTCAAATCTTTTGACCAACGCTGTTTAACCCTTGCACAGCTACAGCTTCTTATTCAAAATGATAAAATCTGGTGTCTGTGCCCGCTTTACCACCATTTTCATGCCTAAATGCTTGTTGGTCAAGGCAACTTGCAAGTGGGTGATATGTAAGTGAACACCCTGTGTGAGGTTCAAGTGTCAAATCTTTTGACCAACGCTGTTTAACCCTTGCACAGCTACAGCTTCTTATTCAAAATGATAAAATCTGGTGTCTGTGCCCGCTTTACCACCATTTTCATGCCGAAATGCTTGTTGGTCAAGACAAACTGCAAGTGGGTGATATGTAAGTGACCACCCTGTGTGAGATTCAAGTGTCAAATCTTTTGACCAACGCTGTTTAACCCTTGCACAGCTACAGCTTCTTATTCAAAATGATAAAATCTGGTGTCTGTGCCCGCTTTACCACCATTTTCATGCCCAAATGCTTGTTGGTCAAGACATACTGCAAGTGGGTGATATGTAAGTGACCACCCTGTGTGAGGTTCAAGTGTCAAATCTGTTGACCAACGCTGTTTAACCCTTGCACAGCTACAGCTTCTTATTCAAAATGATGAAATCTGGTGTCTGTGCCCGCTTTACCACCATTTTCATGCCCAAATGCTTGCTGGTCAAGACAAACTGCAAGTGGGTGATATGTAAGTGACCACCCTGTGTGAGTTTCAAGTGTCAAATCTTTTGACCAACGCTGTTTAACCCTTGCACAGCTACAGCTTCTTATTCAAAATGATGAAATCTGGTGTCTGTGCCCGCTTTACCACCATTTTCATGCCCAAATGCTTGTTCGTCAAGACAAATTGCAAGTGGGTGATATGTAACTGACCACCCTGTGTGAGTTTCAAGTGTAAAATCTGTTGACCAACGCTGTTTAACCCTTGCACAGCTACAGCTTCTTATTCAAAATGATGAAATCTGATGTCTGTGCCCGCTTTACCACCATTTTCATGCCCAAATGCTTGTTGGTCAAGACAAACTGCAAGTGGGTGATATGTAAGTCACCACCCTGTGTGAGTTTCAAGTGTCAAATCTTTTGACCAACGCTGTTTAACCCTTGCACAGCTACAGCTTCTTATTCAAAATGATGAAATCTGGTGTCTGTGCCCGCTTTACCACCATTTTCATGCCCAAATGCTTGTTGGTCAAGACAAACTGCAAGTGGGTGATATGTAAATGACCACCCTGTGTGAGTTTCAAGTGTCAAATCTTTTGACCAACGCTGTTTAACCCTTGCACAGCTACAGCTTCTTATTCAAAATGATGAAATCTGGTGTCTGTGCCCGCTTTACCACCATTTTCATGCCCAAATGCTTGTTGGTCAAGACAAATTGCAAGTGGGTGATATGTAAGTGACCACCCTGTGTGAGTTTCAAGTGTCAAATCTGTTGACCAACGCTGTTTAACCCTTGCACAGCTATAGCTTCTTATTCAAAATGATGAAATCTGATGTCTGTGCCCGCTTTACCACCATTTTCATGCCCAAATGCTTGTTGTTCAAGACAAACTGCGAGTGGGTGATATGTAAGTGACCACCTTGTGTGAGTTTCAAGTGTCAAATCTTTTGACCAACGCTGTTTAACCCTTGCACAGCTACAGCTTCTTATTCAAAATGATGAAATCTGGTGTCTGTGCCCGCTTTACCACCATTTTCATGCCTAAATGCTTGTTGGTCAAGGCAACTTGCAAGTGGGTGATATGTAAGTGAACACCCTGTGTGAGGTTCAAGTGTCAAATCTTTTGACCAACGCTGTTTAACCCTTGCACAGCTACAGCTTCTTATTCAAAATGATAAAATCTGGTGTCTGTGCCCGCTTTACCACCATTTTCATGCCCAAATGCTTGTTGGTCAAGACATACTGCAAGTGGGTGATATGTAACTGACCACCCTGTGTGAGGTTCAAGTGTAAAATCTGTTGACCAACGCTGTTTAACCCTTGCACAGCTACAGCTTCTTATTCAAAATGATGAAATCTGATGTCTGTGCCCGCTTTACCACCATTTTCATGCCCAAATGCTTGTTGGTCAAGACAAACTGCAAGTGGGTGATATGTAAGTCACCACCCTGTGTGAGTTTCAAGTGTCAAATCTTTTGACCAACGCTGTTTAACCCTTGCACAGCTACAGCTTCTTATTCAAAATGATGAAATCTGGTGTCTGTGCCCGCTTTACCACCATTTTCATGCCCAAATGCTTGTTGGTCAAGACAAACTGCAAGTGGGTGATATGTAAGTGACCACACTGTGTGAGTTTCAAGTGTCAAATCTTTTGACCAATGCTGTTTAACCCTTGCACAGCTACAGCTTCTTATTCAAAATGATGAAATCTGGTGTCTGTGCCCGCTTTACCACCATTTTCATGCCCAAATGCTTGTTGGTCAAGACAAACTGCAAGTGGGTGATATGTAAGTGACCACCCTGTGTGAGATTCAAGTGTCAAATCTTTTGACCAACGCTGTTTAACCCTTGCACAGCTACAGCTTCTTATTCAAAATGATGAAATCTGGTGTCTGTGCCCGCTTTACCACCATTTTCATGCCCAAATGCTTGTTGGTCAAGACAAATTGCAAGTGGGTGATATGTAAGTGACCACCCTGTGTGAGTTTCAAGTGTCAAATCTGTTGACCAACGCTGTTTAACCCTTGCACAGCTACAGCTTCTTATTCAAAATGATGAAATCTGATGTCTGTGCCCGCTTTACCACCATTTTCATGCCCAAATGCTTGTTGGTCAAGACAAACTGCGAGTGGGTGATATGTAAGTGACCACCTTGTGTGAGTTTCAAGTGTCAAATCTTTTGACCAACGCTGTTTAACCCTTGCACAGCTACAGCTTCTTATTCAAAATGATGAAATCTGGTGTCTGTGCCCGCTTTACCACCATTTTCATGCCCAAATGCTTGTTGGTCAAGGCAACTTGCAAGTGGGTGATATGTAAGTGAACACCCTGTGTGAGGTTCAAGTGTCAAATCTTTTGACCAACGCTGTTTAACCCTTGCACAGCTACAGCTTCTTATTCAAAATGATAAAATCTGGTGTCTGTGCCCGCTTTACCACCATTTTCATGCCGAAATGCTTGTTGGTCAAGACAAACTGCAAGTGGGTGATATGTAAGTGACCACCCTGTGTGAGTTTCAAGTGTCAAATCTGTTGACCAACGCTGTTTAACCCTTGCACAGCTACAGCTTCTTATTCAAAATGATGAAATCTGGTGTCTGTGCCCGCTTTACCACCATTTTCATGCCCAAATGCTTGTTGGTCAAGACAAACTGCAAGTGGGTGATATGTAAGTGACCACCCTGTGTGAGTTTCAAGTGTCAAATCTGTTGACCAACGCTGTTTAACCCTTGCACAGCTACAGCTTCTTATTCAAAATGATGAAATCTGATGTCTGTGCCCGCTTTACCACCATTTTCATGCCCAAATGCTTGTTGTTCAAGACAAACTGCGAGTGGGTGATATGTAAGTGACCACCTTGTGTGAGTTTCAAGTGTCAAATCTTTTGACCAACGCTGTTTAACCCTTGCACAGCTACAGCTTCTTATTCAAAATTATGAAATCTGGTGTCTGTGCCCGCTTTACCACCATTTTCATGCCCAAATGCTTGTTGGTCAAGGCAACTTGCAAGTGGGTGATATGTAAGTGAACACCCTGTGTGAGGTTCAAGTGTCAAATCTTTTGACCAATGCTGTTTAACCCTTGCACAGCTACAGCTTCTTATTCAAAATGATGAAATCTGGTGTCTGTGCCCGCTTTACCACCATTTTCATGCCCAAATGCTTGTTGGTCAAGACAAACTGCAAGTGGGTGATATGTAAGTGACCACCCTGTGTGAGATTCAAGTGTCAAATCTTTTGACCAACGCTGTTTAACCCTTGCACAGCTACAGCTTCTTATTCAAAATTATGAAATCTGGTGTCTGTGCCCGCTTTACCACCATTTTCATGCCCAAATGCTTGTTGGTCAAGGCAACTTACAAGTGGGTGATATGTAAGTGAACACCCTGTGTGAGGTTCAAGTGTCAAATCTTTTGAACAACGCTGTTTAACCCTTGCACAGCTACAGCTTCTTATTCAAAATTATGAAATCTGGTGTCTGTGCCTGCTTTACCACCATTTTCATGCCCAAATGCTTGTTGGTCAAGACAAACTGCAAGTGGGTGATATGTAAGTGACCACCCTGTGTGAGTTTCAAGTGTCAAATCTTTTGACCAATGCTGTTTAACCCTTGCACAGCTACAGCTTCTTATTCAAAATGATGAAATCTGGTGTCTGTGCCCGCTTTACCACCATTTTCATGCCCAAATGCTTGTTGGTCAAGACAAATTGCAAGTGGGTGATATGTAAGTGACCACCCTGTGTGAGTTTCAAGTGTCAAATCTGTTGACCAACGCTGTTTAACCCTTGCACAGCTACAGCTTCTTATTCAAAATGATGAAATCTGATGTCTGTGCCCGCTTTACCACCATTTTCATGCCCAAATGCTTGTTGGTCAAGACAAACTGCGAGTGGGTGATATGTAAGTGACCACCTTGTGTGAGTTTCAAGTGTCAAATCTTTTGACCAACGCTGTTTAACCCTTGCACAGCTACAGCTTCTTATTCAAAATGATGAAATCTGGTGTCTGTGCCCGCTTTACCACCATTTTCATGCCCAAATGCTTGTTGGTCAAGGCAACTTGCAAGTGGGTGATATGTAAGTGAACACCCTGTGTGAGGTTCAAGTGTCAAATCTTTTGACCAACGCTGTTTAACCCTTGCACAGCTACAGCTTCTTATTCAAAATGATAAAATCTGGTGTCTGTGCCCGCTTTACCACCATTTTCATGCCGAAATGCTTGTTGGTCAAGACAAACTGCAAGTGGGTGATATGTAAGTGACCACCCTGTGTGAGTTTCAAGTGTCAAATCTGTTGACCAACGCTGTTTAACCCTTGCACAGCTACAGCTTCTTATTCAAAATGATGAAATCTGATGTCTGTGCCCGCTTTACCACCATTTTCATGCCCAAATGCTTGTTGTTCAAGACAAACTGCGAGTGGGTGATATGTAAGTGACCACCTTGTGTGAGTTTCAAGTGTCAAATCTTTTGACCAACGCTGTTTAACCCTTGCACAGCTACAGCTTCTTATTCAAAATGATGAAATCTGGTGTCTGTGCCCGCTTTACCACCATTTTCATGCCCAAATGCTTGTTGGTCAAGGCAACTTGCAAGTGGGTGATATGTAAGTGAACACCCTGTGTGAGGTTCAAGTGTCAAATCTTTTGACCAACGCTGTTTAACCCTTGCACAGCTACAGCTTCTTATTCAAAATGATAAAATCTGGTGTCTGTGCCCGCTTTACCACCATTTTCATGCCGAAATGCTTGTTGGTCAAGACAAACTGCAAGTGGGTGATATGTAACTGACCACCCTGTGTGAGATTCAAGTGTCAAATCTTTTGACCAACGCTGTTTAACCCTTGCACAGCTACAGCTTCTTATTCAAAATGATGAAATCTGGTGTCTGTGCCCGCTTTACCACCATTTTCATGCCCAAATGCTTGTTGGTCAAGACAAACTGCAAGTGGGTGATATGTAAGTGACCACCCTGTGTGAGTTTCAAGTGTCAAATCTTTTGACCAACGCTGTTTAACCCTTGCACAGCTACAGCTTCTTATTCAAAATGATGAAATCTGGTGTCTGTGCCCGCTTTACCACCATTTTCATGCCCAAATGCTTGTTGGTCAAGACAAATTGCAAGTGGGTGATATGTAAGTGACCACCCTGTGTGAGTTTCAAGTGTCAAATCTGTTGACCAACGCTGTTTAACCCTTGCACAGCTACAGCTTCTTATTCAAAATGATGAAATCTGATGTCTGTGCCCGCTTTACCACCATTTTCATGCCCAAATGCTTGTTGGTCAAGACAAACTGCGAGTGGGTGATATGTAAGTGACCACCTTGTGTGAGTTTCAAGTGTCAAATCTTTTGACCAACGCTGTTTAACCCTTGCACAGCTACAGCTTCTTATTCAAAATGATGAAATCTGGTGTCTGTGCCCGCTTCACCACCATTTTCATGCCCAAATGCTTGTTGGTCAAGGCAACTTACAAGTGGGTGATATGTAAGTGAACACCCTGTGTGAGGTTCAAGTGTCAAATCTTTTGACCAACGCTGTTTAACCCTTGCACAGTTACAGCTTCTTATTCAAAATGATAAAATCTGGTGTCTGTGCCCGCTTTACCACCATTTTCATGCCGAAATGCTTGTTGGTCAAGACAAACTGCAAGTGGGTGATATGTAAGTGACCACCCTGTGTGAGATTCAAGTGTCAAATCTTTTGACCAACGCTGTTTAACCCTTGCACAGCTACAGCTTCTTATTCAAAATGATGAAATCTGGTGTCTGTGCCCGCTTTACCACCATTTTCATGCCCAAATGCTTGTTGGTCAAGACAAACTGCAAGTGGGTGATATGTAAGTGACCACCCTGTGCGAGTTTCAAGTGTCAAATCTTTTGACCAACGCTGTTTAACCCTTGCACAGCTACAGCTTCTTATTCAAAATGATGAAATCTGGTGTCTGTGCCCGCTTTACCACCATTTTCATGCCCAAATGCTTGTTGGTCAAGACAAACTGCGAGTGGGTGATATGTAAGTGACCACCTTGTGTGAGTTTCAAGTGTCAAATCTTTTGACCAACGCTGTTTAACCCTTGCACAGCTACAGCTTCTTATTCAAAATGATGAAATCTGGTGTCTGTGCCCGCTTTACCACCATTTTCATGCCCAAATGCTTGTTGGTCAAGACAAACTGCGAGTGGGTGATATGTAAGTGACCACCTTGTGTGAGTTTCAAGTGTCAAATCTTTTGACCAACGCTGTTTAACCCTTGCACAGCTACAGCTTCTTATTCAAAATGATGAAATCTGGTGTCTGTGCCCGCTTTACCACCATTTTCATGCCTAAATAATTTTTTTTTATTGCAAAATGTCATGTAAATTGGTGTAAGGGACACTATTTGAAGTTTATGCAATGTTAACTTAGTGATCTATCCTTATTTAATTTATTTTAATATAATAATCTCTGAGTAAGAAGCTGGAGCCGAATAAGAAGTGAATAAGAAGCTGGAGCCGAATAAGAAGTGAATAAGAAGTGAATAAGAAGCTGGGCGAATAAGAAGCTAACTTCAGCCTCGTAAGCAGCCTGTGGTGTCCTGTTATTATTATTCAGGGGGGTCGCCTGTGGTGTCCTCTTATTATTATTATTATTATTATTATTATTATACAGGGGAAGCAGCATGTGGTGTCCTGTTATTATTATACAGGGGGAGTAGCCTGTGGTATAATTTTATTATTATTATTATTATTATTATACAGGGGTGCAGCCTGTGGTGTCTTGTTGTTATTTTTATACAGGAGAAGCAGCCTGTGGTGTCCTTTTATTATTATTATTTTCTCATATGTCCTAGAGGATGCTGGAGACTCCGTAAGGACCATGGGGTATAGACAGGATCCGCAGGAGACATGGGTACACTATTAAGACTTTGAATGGGTGTGAACTGGCTCCTCCCTCTATGCCCCTCCTCCAGACCTCAGTTAGATTCTGTGCCCAGTAGAGACTGGACACACACTAGGGGAGCTCTACTGAGTTTCTCTGGAAAAAGACTTTATGTTAGGCTTTTTTATTTTCAGGGAGACCTGCTGGCTACAGGCTCCCTGCATCGTGGGAGTGAGGGGAGAGAAGTCAGACCTACTTCTTCTTAGTTCAAGGGCTCTGCTTCTTAGGCTACTGGACACCATTAGCTCCAGAGGGTTTGATCACTTGGTGCGACTAGCTTAGGGGTGGGCAACATACGGCCCGCGGGCCGGATGCGGCCCGCAAACCGATCCTGCCCGGCCCGCTACCTCCCACCAGCGCGCAATCACAAGTGGCTTGACAGGCTGAGCTGTTTGTGATTGCGATGCAGCACTTCCAAAGCTGCTGCCGGCGCCGCTGAGGAAATCCTGGGCGCGGGTCTCGCGGTCGTGTCATGTGATGCCTCACGTCAGCCGGTCTGCTGACCGATGTATTTAATTTTTTTACAGAGGGCGGGAGCTCAGCCAGGTTGTGTTTGCCACGGTTGAGGCAGCTGCGTAATCCTAACGTGAGAGTGGGAGACTGGCTGCTGGGCTGGCTGCCTGTAGCTCCTGCAGCTCCTCAGGTAGTTCTCGCATGGGGTTTTAATGGAGCCGGACGAGGTGCAAGGGTAGCGCCAAAGGAGAACAGGCTGAACCAGTGACTGGCTGTCTCCGGTGCTCTCACTGACTGCAGTATTAGTCACTTCTGTGCCTCACAAATCGGGGAGACTCGGTCGACGGGTAGGGGAGAGGGGAGGTAATTTATAATAAATTAAGATGGCTGGGTGTGGCACATACTGCCCCTATCATGCTGCTAATATTATCAATAACAGCATAATACTGGGTGATGTCTTTGTTTTCAGCACTGTTTTGTTTTCTTTTGGGATTTTTTTAATACTGGCTTATAGTGGTGTTTATACATTGTATGTTTATTTGAGCCTGCGGGGAAAGGGGGGGAGCGGCCCTCCGATATTCATTAGAAACTGTTCGGTGTCCCCCCAGCTTAAATAATTGCCCACCCCTGGCCTAGCTGCTTGTTCCCGGAGCCGCGCCGTCACCCCCCTCAGAAGACAGAAGCCGGGTGAGTATGAGAAGAACAGAAGACATCAGACGGCAGAAGACTTCAGTAACGGGGGTACAGTGGTAGTGCTGCGCTCCATGCTCCCACACACCAACGGCACTCACAGGGTGCAGGGCGCTGGGGGGGAGCGCCTTGGGCAGTAGTTACTGAGGGTCTTTTCACTGGCAAGAGTTGGTGCCCGGGCACCGTGTACGATACCCCCGCCAGTATAAAGCAGCGGTCGCACTGTGCGCCATTGCTACCACACACCAACGGCTTTACAAGGGTGCAGGGCGCAGGGGGGGGGGGGGGGGCCCTGGGCAGCAATATCCTCTCCATTAAGCCTGGTTAAACACGTATACAGTGCATAGGCTCTGTATACGGACCCCTGCCAGCATAAAAAGCTAAAATATTAGCGGGGCTGAAGCACGACGAGAAGGGGCGGGGCTTACCCCTCACACCATGATTCAGCGCCATTTTCTACATGTCCCCGCCAAAATAGTGTACAGTGTAAACGAAGGGGGGGGCACAGTGATTAGTGCAATATAGTATGAAATATAGCACTATCTTATATAATGGGCATGTAATCATTGTGTTGTGCATATGTGTCTGTGTTTTCCCTGTCAGATATACCCACTATAGCTTTTTAGTACACGTGTCAACACGTGTGAGTGCTAGGTCGCAAACCACTATGCGATTCTCTCTGTCGACATCGCCGACTCCTGTTGATACTTGATTAAGTAGATGCAGTGTCAGCAGGTCGGAAGTATTATGCTTTTCAAAGTAAACACTGTAGGGGAGACACAGTAGTATGTGGGTGTAGGGGAGACACAGTAGTATGTGGGTGTAGGGGAGACACAGTAGTATGTGGGTGTAGGGGAGACACAGTAGTATGTGGGTGTAGGGGAGACACAGTAGTATGTGGGTGTAGGGGAGACACAGTAGTATGTGGGTGTAGGGGAGACACAGTAGTATGTGGGTGTAGGGGAGACACAGTAGTATGTGGGTGTAGGGGAGACACAGTAGTATGTGGGTGTAGGGGAGACACAGTAGTATGTGGGTGTAGGGGAGACACAGTAGTATGTGGGTGTAGGGGAGACACAGTAGTATGTGGGTGTAGGGGAGACACAGTAGTATGTGGGTGACTTTGTCGGCACCAACTGTTATTACTGGGTGAAAAGTAACATGCTGTAACTAACCTGTATATATATTTATATGTATATGTATGGTACTGTTCCATGGGCCTGTAGCTCGAGCACAGACATGGTAGTATTTGTGGGGAAGTGTGCTTAAAATGATTTATGTATACTTCCCTCGGACCCCTCGGGGTCGCAAGAATGTTATTTTGCCTGGTTACTGCTCCCTGCTGTCGACGATTGCTAGGTTTTCTGTCGACCATAAGGTTTCCTGTCAGATCCACAACTGGGGCATTCAGTACATGGTCATACACATTCAGAACACATTGATGTCACTAGGGACCCGGACAATCCGCTTATATGTATGGTGTGTGTGTGTGTGTGTGTGTGTGTGTGTGTGTATATGTATGTATGTATGTATATATATATATATATATATATATATATATATACGCAGGATATGTGTGTATTACATGATGTAAATTCATATTATGATTTCTAATGAGTGCTGAAGTAAAAGTATTCCTTCTCATGTGCTGGTCGCTCTGTTGATAAAGCTCTAGGTCGGCCATGACGAGTTGGTCTCAGATCCTCACAAGGAGTCCGAATGTTTATTATTTTTGCCACCGTAGATAGAATACTGTAAAAGTCAACTCCTGGTCTGCACGGGGCCCTGTCACAAAGGATCGTACACAGGAAGCTAAGTGATATTTTATTCTATGCTTTGGAGTTATTTGCATTTCATGCACATGGGGGAGTGTTTATATTCGGAAAGGCATCCGATAGAATTACCCTATAGAGAGAGGGGATGTGTCTTATGTTGGTTCCTCTCTATAACATGGCGGCAGGCTGGTGTGCGATTGCAGGAGGTGTGGCCGGGGGAATGCTGAGGCTGACTCCGAGAGATACTGCAGTGTTTCCCTGGGACGGTGTACCGCTGTTTGGGGAGGCCTCAGTCAATGTTGGCGGATACCACTGGTAAGTATAACTTCGTGAGTTAGATTCTCTCACCATGGTTGGTGACGTATGCTACTTTGGGATGCAGTCATTTTAACTGGTTCGATACCGTTCTTTTTTCCCTTTCGGTGCAGATTGTGGAAGGTGAAAAGTAAGAGTTCTGCAGCCTTGTTAGGATCGCAGAAGCGGATGTCGTTTTCTGTTTCTACCACATCCACCGCATGCCGCTGGGTCTATCTGGCTGGAGGCCACTCCGGTGGGACTCGTCTACTACTCTTCAGTCAGTCCGGGAATGGACTTGGACCTGTGAGTTCATTATAGAATCCAAAGGGGGACATACTGGCGTTTACAGATGGTTTCCCTCACTGATTTTTCTAATAGATCTTGCCGTTTCCCCTCTGGAAGGGGAGGTAGTACGCGACGCCATACCAGAGTTGCGTCAGGTTCAGGGCATTGTCCTGCCGTCCCTGTTTAAAAAAAAAAAAGGAAAACAGAGATTTCTCCTTACGAAGTTGAGCTACAGGATGGAATCTCTCAGGCCAGGGATCTCCAGCACGTAAAGGTAGAAAGGGGTTAAATGCGTTGTTCTCCACATTCAGCTTACCTGGGTTGATATCCAGGACTGTCTTTGCCATGTCACCGGAGTGATGGCAGTAGGATGGTATTCTTTCACTAGTGAGAGCCATTGTTATTCTGTACTGGGACACTCTCCTGATTAAGGCGAGGTCAAGACACAAGTGGTGCAAATCGTTGTTTCTCTCTGACTGTTCTTCAACACAGGGAAGGCTGTTTTCCCAACGACGCAGACGTCGGAGGTGGGTATCAGAGTAGATACTGAACGGTTGAGGTTCTGTGTGTTCCTGTGGAAAGAGGTCTGCGGATCCGGAGTCGGATCAGATTTGCAGTGACAATCCATCAATATGTTCCGTTGATGAAGAAGATGGTGCGGCCTAAGAGGCCTTTTTCGGTGAGCAGGTAAAATGCCAGAGTGGTTTTCACGGGGCCAGTTGGAAATGTGGTCCGAATCTCACCTGCACATGCGCCAGAATATAATCCTAATGGCCAGGATATCGCTCCTGGGGTGTCTGCTCAGTTCTCACCTGCTAGAGGGACGAAGGTTCGGAATCCAGGATAAGATCCTGGTGTCCATGCATGCAGATCTCCGAGACTGGGGAGCAGTCCTTGCAAGGGAAGTATTTCCAGAGGAAAAGGTAAAGCTGGGAAGTTTGTCTGCAATAAGCTTTCTTGAATTAAGAGCTATTTTCAGTGAACATATGCTTAGTGTTCTGCCCGTGTTAATTCTGTCGGACGACTTGACAGCAGTGGTGTAAGTAAGCCGCTAGGGCGGAACAAGGAGCAAAGCGGCAATGGCAGATGCCGTAAAAGTTTTCTGCTGGGTGAAAAGACTGGTAAATGCTATATTAGCAGTCTTAGTTCCGGATGTGAACGAGGGAGAAATAGTTTCCTCTGCAGACGCGATCTCCATCCGGGAGAAATACTGTCGTCATCGAGAAGTTTCGCTGAAGTGACAAGTCCTTGAGGAGTGCCTCAATTGGACATGTTGGCGTCTCGCCTCAACGAGAGATCTCAGGGATATTGTTTCAAGTCAGGGGACACTCAAGCTATAGCAGTGGACGTCCTCGGGACACCTTGGATGTTTTCAGTCGGTCTGTGTGTCCCCTCCGTTTTCACTCTTCTGAAGGTGATAAATGTAAGAAGAACAAAGGTTCAGGCGATCCTCATTGTTCCGGTCTAAACAAGGAGGGCTTGGTATCCAGTTCTTCAAGATTTACTCATAGAAGATCCCTGGCCTCTTCCTCTACGTGAGGAACTGTTACAGCAAGATCCGGGCGTGTATCAAGACTTACCGCTGCTGCGTTTGACGGAGTGGCGGTTGAACGCCATATCCTAGCCAGAAAGGGTATTCCCAGTGAATTCATTTCCACTCTTCTTCAGGCTAGAAAAGAAGTAACGGGAAAGTCTTACCACCGTGTTTGGAGAAAATATGTGTCTTGGTATGAATCCAAGAAGGCTACTACGGAAGCTTCAGCTGGGTCATTCTTCTCCATTCTTTGCAAGCAGGTGTGGGTGCAGGCCTAAAGTTAGGCTTCATTCAAGTGCGGTTTTGGCCTTGTAAATTTTCTTTCAAGAAAGAATTGGCGACCGTTCCAGAAGTTTGGACCTTCGTGGAAGGAGTACTGCACATCCAACCTCCATTTGTGCCCCCATTGGCACCGTGGGACCTTGACGTGGTGTTGCATTTTCTTGTGTCACAATGATTGGAACGTTTATGAAAGGTTGTGTTAAAATGTATTTCTTGGAGAGTGGTCATGCTTTTGGCTTTGGCGTCCGCAAGGCGGGTGTCGGAAGTAGCGGCTGGGTCTCACAAGAGCCCCTGTTTGATCTTCCAGGTGGATAGAGCGGAATTGAGAACTCGGATAATAGTTCTGCCAAAAGTGGTTTCGGTGTTTCGCAGAAACCAGCCTATTTGATGCCTGTGGTTACTTAAGCATTGGCTGATTCAAGGTCTCTCGATGTAGTCAGGGCTTTGAATATTTATATCGCCAATTTGGCTCAGATTGGGGAAACAGAGGCTCTGTTTGTCCGGTATGCGTCTCTGCAGTCGGTTACACACTAGATCTGTGATCCGATTCGGCGTGCTCGTTCTATGGCTGGATTGCCGTTACCGAATTCGGTGGTGACCCATTCTACTAGGAAGGTGGGCTCTTCTTGGGCGGATGCCCAAGGAGTCTCGGCGGTTCAACTTTGCCGAGCGGATACTTGGTCGGGTTCAAACACTTTTGCTAAGCTCTACAAGTTTGATACCCTGGCTGATGGGGACCTCATGTTTGCTCAATCTGTACTGCAGAGTCGTCCGCACTCTCCCGCTCGGTCTTGAGCTTTGGTATAAACCCCATGGCCTTTACGGAGTCCCCAGCATCCTCTAGGATGTATGAGAAAATAGGATTTTAATACCTACCAGTAAATCCTTTTCTCTTAGTCCATAGAGGATGCTGGGCGCCCGTCCCAGTGCGTACTGGGTATGGTTACACTCTTGTGGTTTCTTTTCTGTCAGGCTGTTGCTGACGTTGTTTATGCCATGGCATGCGGTGTCTTATTATTGGTTGTGTTGACACACAGGTTGTGTTACATATTCTCTCAGCATGTGGCTGTGTATTTTTCATGCCGTTGGCTGGTGTTCTATCGAATGCCACGTTCTGCGGTACGTTCGTGGTGTGAGCTGGTATGACACTCACCGTGTTTACACAATAAATTCTTTCCTCGAAATGTCCGTCTCCCTGGGCATAGTTTCTAACTGAGGTCTGGAGGAGGGGCATAAAGGGAGGAGCCAGTTCACATCCATTCAAAGTCTTAAAGTGTGCCCATGTCTCCTGCGGATCCCGTCTATACCCCATGGTCCTTACGGAGTCCCCTGCATCCTCTACGGACTAAGAGAAAAGGATTTACCGGTAGGTATTAAAATCCTATTATTATTATTATTATAATACAGGGGGAGCGGACTGTGGTGTCCTGTTATTAATATTATACAGAGGGAGCAGCCTGTGGTGTCCTGTTAATAATAATAATAACAGGACTGCTCCCGCTGTATAGTAATAACAACAACAGGACACTACAGACTGCTCCCCTTGTATTATAATAATAATAATAATAATAATAATATTATTATACAAGGGGAGCAGCCTGTAGTGTCCTGTTGTTGTTGTTATTACTATACAGAGGGAGCAGCCTGTGGTGTCCTGTTATAATAATAATAATAATAATAATAATAATTATACAGGGGAGCAGCCTGTAGTGTCCTGTTGTTGTTGTTGTTGTTGCTGTTGTTATTATTATACAGGGGAGCAGTCTCTGGTATTTTTTTATTATTATTATTATTATTATTATAATACAGGAGTAGCAGCCTGTGGTGTCCTGTAATTATTATTATTATTATTATTATTATTATTATTATTATTATTATTATTATTATCATACAGGGTGAGCAGCCTGTGGTGTCCTGTTATTATTATACAGGGTGAGCAGCCTGTGGTGTCCTGTTATTATTATTATTATTATTATTATTATACAGGGGGAGCAGCCTGTGGTGTCCTGTTATTGTTATTATTATTATTATTATTATTATTATTATACAGGGTGAGCAGCCTGTGGTGTCCTGTTATTATTATTATTATTATTATTATTATTATACAGGGTGAGCAGCCTGTGGTGTCCTGTTATTATTATACGGGGTGAGCAGCCTGTGGTGTCCTGTTATTATTATACAGGGTGAGCAGACTGTGGTGTCCTGTTATTATTATTATTATTATTATTATTATTATACAGGGTGAGCAGCCTGTGGTGTCCTGTTGTTATTATTATTATTATTATTATTATTATTATTATTATTATTATTATTATACAGGGTGAGCAGCCCGTGGTGTCCTGTTATTATTATAATACAGGGTGAGCAGCCTGTGGTGTCCTGTTATTATTATTATTATTATTATTATTATACAGGGTGAGCAGCCTGTGGTGTCCTGTTATTATTATACAGGGTGAGCAGCCTGTGGTGTCCTGTTATTATTATACAGGGTGAGCAGCCTGTGGTGTCCTGTTGTTGTTATTATTATTATTATTATTATTATTATACAGGGTGAGCAGCCTGTGGTGTCCTGTTGTTGTTATTATTATTATACAAGGCGAGCAGCCTGTGGTGTCCTGTAATTATTATTATTATTATTATACAGGGTGAGCAGCCTGTGGTGTCCTGTTATTATTATACAGATGGAGCAGCCTGTGGTGTCCTGTTATTATTATTATTATTATTATTATTATACAGGGTGAGCAGCCTGTGGTGTCCTGTAATTATTATTATTATTATTATTATAATACAGGGTGAGCAGCCTGTGGTGTCCTGTTATTATTATACAGGGTGAGCAGCCTGTGGTGTCCTGTAATTATTATTATTATTATACAGGGTGAGCAGCCTGTGGTGTCCTGTTATTATTATACAGGGTGAGCAGCCTGTGGTGTCCTGTTGTTGTTGTTATTATTATTATTATTATTATTATTATTATACAGGGTGAGCAGTCTGTAGTGTCCTCTTTTAGTTGTTGTTATTTATTATACAGATGGAGCAGCCTGTGGTGTCCTGTTATTATTATACAGGGGGAGCAGCCTGTGGTGTCCTGTTATTATTATACAGGGTGAGCAGCCTGTGGTGTCCTGTTATTATTATACAGATGGAGCAGCCTGTGGTGTCCTGTTATTATAGTGTTCCTTCTAGGCTGTCTCAGCAGGGTGCGGCCCCCTGCCCTGTCTCAGTGCACCCTGCAGGACCATAAATCGCCCCCTTGTATACAGAATGCAGCAGGCAGAGTGCAGGTTACAATGTTGTCGTCTACTCCTTGCCCACCTCTGATATTGGAACACAATTTCTATCCTTAGAGAACTGGATGGCAGAGGAGTCACTGTAATAACACAGAACTCTGATAAAGAGGAAAAGAACAGGGTAAGCAGTGAGCATGTACTGCTTACAGTATTTCCCCAGTAGAACAGACTTATTTTTTTCCTATATATTTTAACCCATTGTTTAACTTTTCTGTATTATAACACATAGAAGACTGGACATATACAGTATGTTTCTCAGTACAGATGTTAGGGGTCTTATATGTATGCATGGGTATATGATTTACTAAAGGCAAAATGTATGTACAAAAACTATAAACATATACGCTATGCTTTGTGTGCAAAGCGTCACATCAAAAATGTGCCCTTCAAAACAAAAATGTTCCCTCTTCACTGCTCAGCACCCTGCCCTAAAAATATCCTAGAGGGAACACTATATTATAATACAGGGGGAGTAGCCTGTGGTGTCCTTTTATTATTATTATTATTATTATTATTATTATTATTATTATTATACAGGGTGAGCAGCCTGTGGTGTCCTGTTGTTATTATTATTATTATTATTATTATAATACAGGAGGAGCAACCTGTGGTGTCCTATTATTATTATTATTATTTTTATTAATATACAGGAGGAGCAGCCTGTGGTGTCCTATTATTATTATTATTATTATTATTATTATACAGAGGGAGTAGCCTGTGGTGTCCTATTATTATTATTATTATTATTATTATAGAGGAGGAGCAACCTGTGGTGTCCTGTTAATAAAGTCATGTTATTATTTTTATACTGGGGTGCAGCCTTTAGTGTCGTTGTTATTATTATTATTATTATTAATTTTATTATATGTAATTGTGGGGATTGAAAACATTGCTCAAATTCTAGGATATATTAAAGCAAGGACCATAATATCCCTGGCATGTGTAACAGATGATAATTGGAGCAGTATGAAGCAAATGTATATCACACTCCTGGAAGTGTCACTGTGACATCACTTATATCTATAGTAATAATACAGGGAAATGATTGGGGAGGTGAGAAGGTCTGGGATAGTCACTTTGATGTCACTTATATATATAGAAATAATACAGGGACATGACTGCGGAGGTTATGAGGTCTGGGATAGTCACTCTGACGTCACTTATATATATAGAAATAAGACAGGGACATGACTGGGGAGGGTAGGGGATCTGGGAGCGTCACAGTGACATCACTTATATCTGTAGTAATACTGGGACATGACTGGGGAGGTGAGGGGGTCTGGGAGTGTCACTTTGACATAACATATATATAGTAATAATACAGGGACACGAATGGGCAGGTGAGGGAATCTGGGAGCGTCACTGTGGCATCACTTATATCTATAGTAATAAAGGGACATGATTGGGAAGGTAAGGGGATCTGGGAATGTCACAGTGACATCACTTATATCTATAGTAATAATACAGGGACATGATTGGGGAGGTGAGGGGGACCTGGGAGTGCCACAGTGACAAGAGAAAGAAAGTAGACTTCTTTGTGAGCGCACTCTTGTGAAGAAGTAATGAGATATTCTCAAACAATAAAACTTAACTTTTATTACAAATGATTAAGAAATTATGCAATCTCCTGAGAACAAATAATGTCTCTTGCCGCCTTCCCCCTGCCTGTCTCCTGCCAACTTTCCCCTGCCTTTCTCCTACCGCCTTTCCCCTGCCTGTCTCTTGCCGCCTTTGCCCTGCCTGTCTCTTGCCGCCTTTTCCCTTGTGTGTCTCCTGCCACCTCTGCTACACCATCAGCTGGATGTGTGAAACCTGAGGTCACAGAGACTGTACGCCGCAGCTCCATGAATGAGGCCATGAAATTTCTCTCAGGAGACCCTGTCCCTTCACAACCAATTCTCACCCTTACACCACTTCATGGCTGCAGCCATACTCGTCTGACAACTCAGGACACATAGAGCACATGCTCCGTACGGGTCGTGCACATGAGCGGTGTACCGAACATCAGCTCATTGTGACTCCACCCACAATAGCGCTACACTCTAGATCAGGTCCACTATGCAGTACAGCCTTATGGGGCTTGGTCACAAGAACCTCGGAGACACTGACCAGGACTCTATGGCTGTGGGGAGGGGGAATAGGATACTAAATGGCCACTCTATTCCACATTAACTATGTTACATGTGCAATATGTTTTATGTATTATATTTATTCCAGGAACTCCAGCTGTGGGGAACGGAGTCTTTATTACACATCACACGTTCTGTATTCTCTCTGATTCACAGAGGATGGACAAGGACAGGAGTCACAGGACTGAGAGGATAATAAATATCACCCTGGAGATCATCTACCTGCTGACTGGGGAGGTGAGTGGATCTGGGAGCGTCACAGTGACTTTATATCTATAGTAATAATACAGGGACATGACTGGGGAGGTGAGTGGATCTGGGAGCATCACAGTGACCTTATATCTATAGTAACAGTACAGGAACATGACTGAGGAGGTGAGTGCATCTGGGAGCGTCACAGTGACCTTATATCTATAGTAATCATACAGGGACATGACTGGGGAGGTGAGGGGATCTGGGAGTGTCACAGTGACATCGCTTATATCTATAGTAACAATACAGGAACATGACTGGGGAGGTGAGAGGGACCTGGGAGCATCACAGTGACCTTATATCTACAGTAATAATAAAGGGACATGACTGGGGAGGTGAGTGGATCTGGGAGTGTCACAGTGACCTCACTAATATCTACAGGAATAATACAGGGATGTGACTGGGGAGGTGAGGAGATCTGGGAGTGTCACAGTGACCTTATATCTATAGTAATAATACAGGGACATAACTGTGGAGATGAGAGGATCTGGGAGCATCACAGTGACATTATATCTATAGTAATAATACAGGGACATGACTGGGGAGGTGAGTGGATCTGGGAGCGTAACAGTGACCTTATATCTATACTAATGATACAGGGACATGACTGGGGAGGTGAAAAGATCTGTCAGTGTCACAGTGACATCACTTATATCTATTGTAATAATTCAGGAACATGACTGGGGAGGTGTTAGGATCTGGGAGCATCACTGTGACCTTATATCTATAGTAATAATACAGGGACATGACTGGGGAGGTGAGGGAATCAGGGAGTGTCACTGTAGACATCACTTTTATCTATAGTAATAATACAGGGACATGACTGGAGAGATGAGGTGAACTGGAAGCATCACTGTGGCATTACATATATCTAAATTAATAATGCAAGGACATGACTGGGGAGGTGGGGCGGATCTGGGAGTGTCACAGTGATGTCACTCGCTTATATCTATGGTAATAATACAGGGACATGACTAATGAGGTGTGTGGCTCTTGGAGCTATACAGTGAAATTACTTTTATCTATAGTAATAATACAGGGACATGACTGGGGAGGTGAGGGGATCTGGGTACGTCACTGTGACATTACTAATATTTATAGTCATAATACAGGGATATGACTGGGGAGTTTAAGGAATCGGAGCGTAACAGTGAGGTCACATATCTATACTAATAATACAGCGATGTCAGTGTCACTTATATCTATAGTAATAATATAGGGACATGACTGGGGTGGTGATGGGATTTTGAAGTGTTACTGATAAGTAACTTATATCTATAGTAATAATAAAGGGACTTGACTGCGGAGGTGGGGGGATCTGGGAGCATCACAGTGAAATCACTTGTATCTCTAGTAATAATATAGGGACATGACTTGGGAGGTGAGGGGATCTGGGCGCGTCACAGTGACATCACTTATATCTATAGTAATAATACAGGGACATGACTGGGGAGGAAAGGGGATCTGGGAGCGGCGCAGTGATGTCACATATCTATAGTAATAACACAGGGACATGACAGGGGAGGTGAGGTGATCTGGGAGTGTCTCAGTGACATCACATATCTATAGTAATACAGGGACATGACTGGGGAGGTATAGGGACCTGGGAGCGACACAGTGAAGTCACATATCTATAGTAATAATACAGGGATATGACTAGGGAGATGAAGGGATCTGGGAGCATCACTTTGATGTCACATATATCTATAGGAATAATACAGGGACATGACTGGGGAGGTGAGGGGATTTGGGAGTGTCACAGTGATGTCACTTTTGTCTATAGTAATAATACAGGGACATGACTGGAAAGGTGATGGGATCTGGGAGCGTCACAGTGAAATCACTTATATCTATAGTAATAATACAGGGACATGACTGGGGAGGGGAGGGGATCTGGGAGAGTCACAGTGACCTCACTTATATCTATAGTAATACAGGGACATGACTGGGGAGGTGAGGGGATCTGGGAGCGTATATATTGATATTTGATGTCTCCACCATTACACAGGATTACACAATAGTGAAGAAGACATCCAATGAGTATGAGACACCCAGCAGCCATCCCCCTGTATCAGGAGGACTGAGTAGAACCCAGAGCCCCATCACGGTGCCTCCACCTCACTCACTGACACATGAGAGACACAATGATCAGAAGATCCTGGAACTCACCAAGAAGATCATTCAGTTGCTGACTGGAGAGGTGACGGCTGGGAATAGAGCATTATACAGTAACACCGGGGGACGTGTCTGGGTGATGACTGGAGAGGAGACCGCTTGGGAATGGGGCAATATAGTAACACAAGGGGTTGTGTCTGGGTGATGACTGGAGAGGTGACTGCTGGGAATGGGGCATTATACAGCAACACATGGGGATGTGTCTGGGTGATGACTGGAGAGTTGACTGCTGGGAATGGGGCATTATACAGTAACACTGAGGGACTTGTCTGGGTGATGACTCAATAGGGCATTATACAGTAACACTAGGGGACGTGTCTGGGTGATGACTGGAGAGGTGACTGCTGGGAATGGGGCATTATACAGTAACACCAGGGGGTGTGTCTGGGTGATGACTGGAGAGGTGACTGCTGGGAATGGGACATTATACAGTAACACCAGGGAACGCGTCTGGGTGATGACTGGAGAGGTGACTTCTGGGAATTCGATATATACAGTAACACCGGGGGATGTGTCTGAATGATGACTGGAGAGGTGACTGCTGGGAATGGGACATTATACAGTAACACCGGGGATGTGTCCGGGTGGTGACTGGAGAGGTGACTGCTGGGAATGGGACATTATACAGTAACACCAGGTCTTGTGTCTGGGTAAAGACTGGAGTGCTGGGAATGGGGCATTATACAGTAACACCAGGGGACGTGTCTGGGTGATGACTGGAGAGGTGACTGCTGGGAATGGGACATTATACAGTAACACCAGGGGTTGTGTCTGGGTGAAGACTTGATAGGTGACTGCTGGGAATGGGACATTATACAGTAACACCAGGGGAAGTGTCTGGGTGATGACTGGAGAGGTGACTGCTGGGAATGGGGCATTATACAGTAACACCAGGGGACGTGTCTGGGTGATGACTGGAGAGGTGACTGCTGGGAATGGGGAATTATGCAGTAACACCAGGGGACGTGTCTGGGTGATGACTAGAGAGGTGACTGCTGGGAATGGGACATTATACAGTAACACCAGGGGAAGTGTCTGGGTGATGACTGGAGAGGTGACTGCTGGGAATGGGGCATTATACAGTAACACCAGGGGACGTGACTGGGTGATGAATGGACAGGTGACTGCTGGGAATGGGACATTATACAGTAACACCAGGGGAAGTGTCTGGGTGATGACTGGAGAGGTGACTGCTGGGAATGGGGAATTATGCAGTAACACCAGGGGACGTGTCTGGGTGATGACTAGAGAGGTGACTGCTGGGAATGGGACATTATACAGTAACACCAGGGGAAGTGTCTGGGTGATGACTGGAGAGGTGACTGCTGGGAATGGGGAATTATGCAGTAACACCAGGGGACGTGTCTGGGTGATGACTAGAGAGGTGACTGCTGGGAATGGGACATTATACAGTAACACCAGGGGAAGTGTCTGGGTGATGACTGGAGAGGTGACTGCTGGGAATGGGGCATTATACAGTAACACCGGGGAACGTGTCTGGGTGATGACTGGAGAGGAGACCGCTTGGGAATGTGGCAATATAGTAACACAAGGGGTTGTGTCTGGGTGATGACTGGAGAGGTGACTGCTGGGAATGGGGCATTATACAGCAACACATGGGGATGTGTCTGGGTGATGACTGGAGAGGTGACTGCTGGAATGGGGCATTATACAGTTACACCGGGGGACATGTCTGGGTGATGACTGGAGAGTTGACTGCTGGGAATGGGGCATTATGCAGTAACACTGAGGGACTTGTCTGGGTGATGCCTGAAGAGGTGACTGCTGGGAATGGGGCATTATACAGTAACACCAGGGGACGTGTCTGGGTGATGACTGGAGAGGTGACTGCTGGGAATGGGGCATTATACAGTAACACCAGGGAATGTGTCTGGGTGAAGACTTGATAGGTGACTGCTGGGAATGGGACATTATACAGTAACACCAGGGGAAGTGTCTGGGTGATGACTGGAGAGGTGACTGCTGGGAATGGGGCATTATACAGTAACACCAGGGGACGTGTCTGGGTGATGACTGAAGAGGTGACTGCTGGGAATGGGGAATTATACAGTAACACCAGGGGTTGTGTCTGGGTGAAGACTTGATAGGTGACTGCTGGGAATGGGACATTATACAGTAACACCAGGGGAAGTGTCTGGGTGATGACTGGAGAGGTGACTGCTGGGAATGGGGAATTATACAGTAACACCAGGGGTTGTGTCTGGGTGAAGACTTGATAGGTGACTGCTGGGAATGGGACATTATACAGTAACACCAGGGGAAGTGTCTGGGTGATGACTGGAGAGGTGACTGCTGGGAATGGGGCATTATACAGTAACACCAGGGGACGTGTCTGGGTGATGACTGGAGAGGTGATTGCTGGGAAGGGGACATTATACAGTAACACCAGGGGATGTGTCTGGGTGATGACTGGAGAGGTGACTGCTGGGAATGGGACATTATACAGTAACACCAGGGAACGCGTCTGGGTGATGACTGGAGAGGTGACTGCTGGGAATTCGATATATACAGTAACACCGGGGGATGTGTCTGAATGATGACTGGAGAGGTGACTGCTGGGAATGGGACATTATACAGTAACACCGGGGATGTGTCCGGGTGGTGACTGGAGAGGTGACTGCTGGGAATGGGACATTATACAGTAACACCAGGTGTTGTGTCTGTGTAAAGACTGGAGTGCTGGGAATGGGGCATTATACAGTAACACCAGGGGACGTGTCTGGGTGATGACTGGAGAGGTGACTGCTGGGAATGGGACATTATACAGTAACACCAGGGGTTGTGTCTGGGTGAAGACTTGAGAGGTGACTGCTGGGAATGGGACATTATACAGTAACACCAGGGGAAGTGTCTGGGTGATGACTGGAGAGGTGACTGCTGGGAATGGGGCATTATACAGTAACACCAGGGGACGTGTCTGGGTGATGACTGGAGAGGTGACTGCTGGGAATGGGACATTATACAGTAACACCAGGGGACGTGTCTGGGTGATGAATGGAGAGGTGGCTGCTGGGAATGGGACATTATACAGTAACACCAGGGGAAGTGTTTGGGTGATGACTGGAGAGGTGACTGCTGGGAATGGGGAATTATGCAGTAACACCAGGGGACGTGTCTGGGTGATGACTGGAGAGGTGACTGCTGGGAATGGGACATTATACAGTAACACCAGGGGAAGTGTCTGGGTGATGACTGGAGAGGTGACTGCTGGGAATGGGGAATTATGCAGTAACACCAGGGGACGTGTCTGGGTGATGACTAGAGAGGTGACTGCTGGGAATGGGACATTATACAGTAACACCAGGGGAAGTGTCTGGGTGATGACTGGAGAGGTGACTGCTGGGAATGGGGCATTATACAGTAACACCGGGGAACGTGTCTGGGTGATGACTGGAGAGGAGACCGCTTGGGAATGTGGCAATATAGTAACACAAGGGGTTGTGTCTGGGTGATGACTGGAGAGGTGACTGCTGGGAATGGGGCATTATACAGTTACACCGGGGGACATGTCTGGGTGATGACTGGAGAGTTGACTGCTGGGAATGGGGCATTATGCAGTAACACTGAGGGACTTGTCTGGGTGATGCCTGAAGAGGTGACTGCTGGGAATGGGGCATTATACAGTAACACCAGGGGACATGTCTGGGTGATGACTGGAGAGGTGACTGCTGGGAATGGGGCATTATACAGTAACACCAGGGGTTGTGTCTGGGTGAAGACTTGATAGGTGACTGCTGGGAATGGGACATTATACAGTAACACCAGGGGAAGTGTCTGGGTGATGACTGGAGAGGTGACTGCTGGGAATGGGGCATTATACAGTAACACCAGGGGACGTGTCTGGGTGATGACTGGAGAGGTGACTGCTGGGATTGGGACATTATACAGTAACACCAGGGGACGTGTCTGGGTGATGACTGGAGAGGTGACTGCTGGGAATGAGGAATTATACAGTAACACCAGGGGTTGTGTCTGGGTGAAGACTTGATAGGTGACTGCTGGGAATGGGACATTATACAGTAACACCAGGGGAAGTGTCTGGGTGATGACTGGAGAGGTGACTGCTGGGAATGGGGCATTATACAGTAACACCAGGGGAAGTGTCTGGGTGATGACTGGAGAGGTGATTGCTGGGAAGGGGACATTATACAGTAACACCAGGGGATGTGTCTGGGTGATGACTGGAGAGGTGACTGCTGGGAATGGGACATTATACAGTAACACCAGGGAACGCGTCTGGGTGATGACTGGAGAGGTGACTGCTGGGAATTCGATATATACAGTAACACCGGGGGATGTGTCTGAATGATGACTGGAGAGGTGACTGCTGGGAATGGGACATTATACAGTAACACCGGGGATGTGTCCGGGTGGTGACTGGAGAGGTGACTGCTGGGAATGGGACATTATACAGTAACACCAGGTGTTGTGTCTGTGTAAAGACTGGAGTGCTGGGAATGGGGCATTATACAGTAACACCAGGGGACGTGTCTGGGTGATGACTGGAGAGGTGACTGCTGGGAATGGGACATTATACAGTAACACCAGGGGTTGTGTCTGGGTGAAGACTTGAGAGGTGACTGCTGGGAATGGGACATTATACAGTAACACCAGGGGAAGTGTCTGGGTGATGACTGGAGAGGTGACTGCTGGGAATGGGGCATTATACAGTAACACCAGGGGACGTGACTGGGTGATGACTGGAGAGGTGACTGCTGGGAATGGGACATTATACAGTAACACCAGGGGACGTGTCTGGGTGATGAATGGAGAGGTGACTGCTGGGAATGGGACATTATACAGTAACACCAGGGGAAGTGTCTGGGTGATGACGGGAGAGGTGACTGCTGGGAATGGGGCATTATACAGTAACACCAGGGGACGTGTCTGGGTGAAGACTTGATAGGTGACTGCTGGGAATGGGACATTATACAGTAACACCAGGGGAAGTGTCTGGGTGATGACTGGAGAGGTGACTGCTGGGAATGGGGCATTATACAGTAACACCAGGGGACGTGTCTGGGTGATGACTGGAGAGGTGATTGCTGGGAAGGGGACATTATACAGTAACACCAGGGGACGTGACTGGGTGATGACTGGAGAGGTGACTGCTGGGAATGGGACATTATACAGTAACACCAGGGGACGTGTCTGGGTGATGAATGGAGAGGTGACTGCTGGGAATGGGACATTATACAGTAACACCAGGGGAAGTGTCTGGGTGATGACTGGAGAGGTGACTGCTGGGAATGGGGCATTATACAGTAACACCGGGGAACGTGTCTGGGTGATGACTGGAGAGGAGACCGCTTGGGAATGTGGCAATATAGTAACACAAGGGGTTGTGTCTGGGTGATGACTGGAGAGGTGACTGCTGGGAATGGGGCATTATACAGTTACACCGGGGGACATGTCTGGGTGATGACTGGAGAGTTGACTGCTGGGAATGGGGCATTATGCAGTAACACTGAGGGACTTGTCTGGGTGATGCCTGAAGAGGTGACTGCTGGGAATGGGGCATTATACAGTAACACCAGGGGACATGTCTGGGTGATGACTGGAGAGGTGACTGCTGGGAATGGGGCATTATACAGTAACACCAGGGGTTGTGTCTGGGTGAAGACTTGATAGGTGACTGCTGGGAATGGGACATTATACAGTAACACCAGGGGAAGTGTCTGGGTGATGACTGGAGAGGTGACTGCTGGGAATGGGGCATTATACAGTAACACCAGGGGACGTGTCTGGGTGATGACTGGAGAGGTGACTGCTGGGAATGGGACATTATACAGTAACACCAGGGGACGTGTCTGGGTGATGACTGGAGAGGTGACTGCTGGGAATGAGGAATTATACAGTAACACCAGGGGTTGTGTCTGGGTGAAGACTTGATAGGTGACTGCTGGGAATGGGACATTATACAGTAACACCAGGGGAAGTGTCTGGGTGATGACTGGAGAGGTGACTGCTGGGAATGGGGCATTATACAGTAACACCAGGGGAAGTGTCTGGGTGATGACTGGAGAGGTGATTGCTGGGAAGGGGACATTATACAGTAACACCAGGGGATGTGTCTGGGTGATGACTGGAGAGGTGACTGCTGGGAATGGGACATTATACAGTAACACCAGGGAACGCGTCTGGGTGATGACTGGAGAGGTGACTGCTGGGAATTCGATATATACAGTAACACCGGGGGATGTGTCTGAATGATGACTGGAGAGGTGACTGCTGGGAATGGGACATTATACAGTAACACCGGGGATGTGTCCGGGTGGTGACTGGAGAGGTGACTGCTGGGAATGGGACATTATACAGTAACACCAGGTGTTGTGTCTGTGTAAAGACTGGAGTGCTGGGAATGGGGCATTATACAGTAACACCAGGGGACGTGTCTGGGTGATGACTGGAGAGGTGACTGCTGGGAATGGGACATTATACAGTAACACCAGGGGTTGTGTCTGGGTGAAGACTTGAGAGGTGACTGCTGGGAATGGGACATTATACAGTAACACCAGGGGAAGTGTCTGGGTGATGACTGGAGAGGTGACTGCTGGGAATGGGGCATTATACAGTAACACCAGGGGACGTGACTGGGTGATGACTGGAGAGGTGACTGCTGGGAATGGGACATTATACAGTAACACCAGGGGACGTGTCTGGGTGATGAATGGAGAGGTGACTGCTGGGAATGGGACATTATACAGTAACACCAGGGGAAGTGTCTGGGTGATGACGGGAGAGGTGACTGCTGGGAATGGGGCATTATACAGTAACACCAGGGGACGTGTCTGGGTGAAGACTTGATAGGTGACTGCTGGGAATGGGACATTATACAGTAACACCAGGGGAAGTGTCTGGGTGATGACTGGAGAGGTGACTGCTGGGAATGGGGCATTATACAGTAACACCAGGGGACGTGTCTGGGTGATGACTGGAGAGGTGATTGCTGGGAAGGGGACATTATACAGTAACACCAGGGGATGTGTCTGGGTGATGACTGGAGAGGTGACTGCTGGGAATGGGACATTATACAGTAACACCAGGGAACGCGTCTGGGTGATGACTGGAGAGGTGACTGCTGGGAATTCGATATATACAGTAACACCGGGGGATGTGTCTGAATGATGACTGGAGAGGTGACTGCTGGGAATGGGACATTATACAGTAACACCGGGGATGTGTCCGGGTGGTGACTGGAGAGGTGACTGCTGGGAATGGGACATTATACAGTAACACCAGGGGTTGTGTCTGGGTGAAGACTTGAGAGGTGACTGCTGGGAATGGGACATTATACAGTAACACCAGGGGAAGTGTCTGGGTGATGACTGGAGAGGTGACTGCTGGGAATGGGGCATTATACAGTAACACCAGGGGACGTGTCTGGGTGATGACTGGAGAGGTGACTGCTGGGAATGGGACATTATACAGTAACACCAGGGGACGTGTCTGGGTGATGAATGGAGAGGTGACTGCTGGGAATGGGACATTATACAGTAACACCAGGGGAAGTGTCTGGGTGATGACGGGAGAGGTGACTGCTGGGAATGGGGCATTATACAGTAACACCAGGGGACGTGTCTGGGTGATGACTGGAGAGGTGACTGCTGGGAATGGGACATTATACAGTAACACCAGGGGTTGTGTCTGGGTGAAGACTTGAGAGGTGACTGCTGGGAATGGGAAATTATACAGTAACACCAGGAGAAGTGTCTGGGTGATGACTGGAGAGGTGACTGCTGGGAATGGGGCATTATACAGTAACTCAATGGGACGTGTCTGGGTGATGACTGGAGAGGTGACTGCTGGGAATGGGCCATTATACAGTAACACATGGGGATGTGTCTGGGTGATGACTGGAGAGGTGACTGCTGGAATGGGGCATTATACAGTTACACCGGGGGACATGTCTGGGTGATGACTGGAGAGTTGACTGCTGGGAATGGGGCATTATACAGTAACTTTGAGGGACTTGTCTGGGTGATGCCTGAAGAGGTGACTGCTGGGAATGGGGCATTATACAGTAACACCAGGGGACGTGTCTGGGTGATGACTGGAGAGGTGACTGCTGGGAATGGGGCATTATACAGTAACACCAGGGGGTGTGTCTGGGTGATGACTTGAGAGATGACTGCTGGGAAGGGGACATTATACAGTAACACCAGGGGATGTGTCTGGGTGATGACTGGAGAGGTGACTGCTGGGAATGGGGCATTATTCAGTAACTCAATGGGACGTGTCTGGGTGGTGACTGGAGAGGTGACTGCTGGGAATGGGGCATTATACAGTAACACATGGGGGTGTGTCTGGGTGATGATTGGAGAGATGACCGCTTGGGAATGGGGCGATATAGTAACACAAGGGGTTGTGTCTGGGTGATGACTGGAGAGGTGACTGCTGGGAATGGGGCATTATACAGTAACACCGGGGAACGTGTCTGGGTGATGACTGGAGAGGAGACCGCTTGGGAATGGGGCGATATAGTAACACAAGGGGTTGTGTCTGGGTGATGACTGGAGAGGTGACTGCTGGGAATGGGGCATTATACAGTAACACCGGGGAACGTGTCTGGGTGATGACTGGAGAGGAGACCGCTTGGGAATGGGGCAATATAGTAACACAAGGGGACGTGTCTGGGTGATGACTGGAGAGGTGACTGCTGGGAATGGGACATTATACAGTAACACCAGGGGTTGTGTCTGGGTGAAGACTTGAGAGGTGACTGCTGGGAATGGGACATTATACAGTAACACCAGGGGAAGTGTCTGGGTGATGACTGGAGAGGTGACTGCTGGGAATGGGACATTATACAGTAACACCAGGGGACGTGTCTGGGTGATGACTGGAGAGGTGACTGCTGGGAATGGGACATTATACAGTAACACCAGGGGACGTGTCTGGGTGATGAATGGAGAGGTGACTGCTGGGAATGGGACATTATACAGTAACACCAGGGGAAGTGTTTGGGTGATGACTGGAGAGGTGACTGCTGGGAATGGGGAATTATGCAGTAACAACAGGGGACGTGTCTGGGTGATGACTAGAGAGGTGACTGCTGGGAATGGGGCATTATACAGTAACACCAGGGGACGTGTCTGGGTGATACCTGGAGAGGTGACTGCTGGTAATGGGACATTATACAGTAACACCAGGGGTTGTGTCTGGGTGAAGACTTGAGAGGTGACTGCTGGGAATGGGAAATTATACAGTAACACTAGGTGAAGTGTCTGGGTGATGACTGGAGAGGTGACTGCTGGGAATGGGGCATTATACAGTAACTCAATGGGACGTGTCTGGGTGATGACTGGAGAGGTGACTGCTGGGAATGGGGCATTATACAGTAACACATGGGGATGTGTCTGGGTGATGATTGGAGAGGAGACCGCTTGGGAATGGGGCGATATAGTAACACAAGGGGTTGTGTCTGGGTGATGACTGGAGAGGTGACTGCTGGGAATGGGGCATTATACAGTAACACCGGGGAACGTGTCTGGGTGATGACTGGAGAGGAGACCGCTTGGGAATGGGGCAATATAGTAACACAAGGGGACGTGTCTGGGTGATGACTGGAGAGGTGACTGCTGGGAATGGCACATTATACAGTAACACCAGGGGTTGTGTCTGGGTGAAGACTTGAGAGGTGACTGCTGGGAATGGGACATTATACAGTAACACCAGGGGAAGTGTCTGGGTGATGACTGGAGAGGTGACTGCTGGGAATGGGGCATTATACAGTAACACCAGGGGACGTGTCTGGGTGATGACTGGAGAGGTGACTGCTGGGAATGGGACATTATACAGTAACACCAGGGGACGTGTCTGGGTGATGAATGGAGAGGTGACTGCTGGGAATGGGACATTATACAGTAACACCAGGGGAAGTGTTTGGGTGATGACTGGAGAGGTGACTGCTGGGAATGGGGCATTATACAGTAACTCAATGGGACGTGTCTGGGTGATGACTGGAGAGGTGACTGCTGGGAATGGGGCATTATACAGTAACACATGGGGATGTGTCTGGGTGATGACTGGAGAGGTGACTGCTGGAATGGGGCATTATACAGTAACACCAGGGGAATTGTCTGGGTGATGATTGGAGAGGAGACCGCTTGGGAATGGGGCGATATAGTAACACAAGGGGTTGTGTCTGGGTGATGACTGGAGAGGTGACTGCTGGGAATGGGGCAATATACATTTACACCGGGGGACATGTCTGGGTGATGACTGGAGAGTTGTCTGCTGGGAATGGGGCATTATACAGTAACACTGAGCGACTTGTCTGAGTGATGCCTGAAGAGGTGACTGCTGGGAATGGGGCATTATACAGTAACACCAGGGGACGTGTCTGGGTGATGACTGGAGAGGTGACTGCTGGGAATGGGGCATTATACAGTAACACCAGGGGGGGTGTCTGGGTGATGACTGGAGAGGTGACTGCTGGGAAGGGGACATTATACAGTAACACCAGGGGATGTGTCTGGGTGATGACTGGAGAGGTGACTGCTGGGAATGGGACATTATACAGTAACACCAGGGAACGTGTCTGGGTGATGACTGGAGAGGTGACTGCTGGGAATGCGATATATACAGTAACACCGGCGGATGTGTCTGAATGATGACTGGAGAGGTGACTGCTGGGAATGGGACATTATACAGTAATACCAGGGGAAGTGTCTGTGTGATGACTGGAGAGGTGACTGCTGGGAATGTGGCATTATGCAGTAACACCAGGGGACGTGTCTGGGTGATGAATGGAGAGGTCACTGCTGGGAATGGGACATTATACAGTAACACCAGGGGATGTGTCTGGGTGATGACTGGAGAGGTGACTGCTGGGAATGGGGAATTATGCAGTAACACCAGGGGACGTGTCTGGGTGATGACTAGAGAGGTGACTGCTGGGAATGGGACATTATACAGTAACACCAGGGGAAGTGTCTGGGTGATGACTGGAGAGGAGACCGCTTGGGAATGGGGCAATATAGTAACACAAGGGGTTGTGTCTGGGAGATGACTGGAAAGGTGACTGCTGGAATGGGGCATTATACAGTTACACCAGGGGACATGTCTGGGTGATGACTGGAGAGTTGACTGCTGGGAATGGGGCATTATACAGTAACACAAGGGGACGTGTCTGGGTGATGACTGGAGAGGTGATTGCTGGGAATGGGACATTATACAGTAACACCAGGGGTCGTGTCTGGGTTGTGACTGGAAAGGTGACTGCTGGGAATGTGGCATTATACAGTATCACCGTGGGACTTGTCTGGGTGATGCCTGAAGAGGTGACTTCTGGGAATGGGGCATTATACAGTAACACCAGGGGAAGTGTCTGGGTGATGAATGGAGAGGTGACCGCTGGGAGTGGGGCATTATACAGTAACACCAGGGGTTGTGTCTGGGTGATGACTGGAGAGGTGACTGCTGGGAATGGGGCATTATACAGTAACACCAGGGGACGTGTCTGGGTGATGACTGGAGAGGTGACTGCTGGGAATGGGACATAATACAGTAACACCAGGGGTTGTGTCTGGGTGATGACTGGAGAGGTGAGTGCTGGGAATGGGACATTATACAGTAACACCAGTGGAAGTGTCTGGGTGATGACTGGAGAGGTGACTGCTGGGAAGGGGACATTATACAGTAACACCAGGGGATGTGTCTGGGTGATGACTGGAGAGGTGACTGCTGGGAATGGGGCATTATTCAGTAACTCAATGGGACGTGTCTGGGTGGTGACTGGAGAGGTGACTGCTGGGAATGGGGCATTATACAGTAACACATGGGGGTGTGTCTGGGTGATGACTGGAGAGGAGACCGCTTGGGAATGGGGCGATATAGTAACACAAGGGGTTGTGTCTGGGTGATGACTGGAGAGGTGACTGCTGGGAATGGGGCATTATACAGTAACACCGGGGAACGTGTCTGGGTGATGACTGGAGAGGAGACCGCTTGGGAATGGGGCAATATAGTAACACAAGGGGACGTGTCTGGGTGATGACTGGAGAGGTGACTGCTGGGAATGGGACATTATACAGTAACACCAGGGGTTGTGTCTGGGTGAAGACTTGAGAGGTGACTGCTGGGAATGGGACATTATACAGTAACACCAGGGGAAGTGTCTGGGTGATGACTGGAGAGGTGACTGCTGGGAATGGGGCATTATACAGTAACACCAGGAGACGTGTCTGGGTGATGACTGGAGAGGTGACTGCTGGGAATGGGACATTATACAGTAACACCAGGGGACGTGTCTGGGTGATGAATGGAGAGGTGACTGCTGGGAATGGGACATTATACAGTAACACCAGGGGAAGTGTTTGGGTGATGACTGGAGAGGTGACTGCTGGGAATGGGGAATTATGCAGTAACAACAGGGGACGTGTCTGGGTGATGACTAGAGAGGTGACTGCTGGGAATGGGGCATTATACAGTAACACCAGGGGACGTGTCTGGGTGATACCTGGAGAGGTGACTGCTGGTAATGGGACATTATACAGTAACACCAGGGGTTGTGTCTGGGTGAAGACTTGAGAGGTGACTGCTGGGAATGGGAAATTATACAGTAACACTAGGGGAAGTGTCTAGGTGATGACTGGAGAGGTGACTGCTGGGAATGGGGCATTATACAGTAACTCAATGGGACGTGTCTGGGTGATGACTGGAGAGGTGACTGCTGGGAATGGGGCATTATACAGTAACACATGGGGATGTGTCTGGGTGATGATTGGAGAGGAGACCGCTTGGGAATGGGGCGATATAGTAACACAAGGGGTTGTGTCTGGGTGATGACTGGAGAGGTGACTGCTGGGAATGGGGCATTATACAGTAACACCGGGGAACGTGTCTGGGTGATGACTGGAGAGGAGACCGCTTGGGAATGGGGCAATATAGTAACACAAGGGGACGTGTCTGGGTGATGACTGGAGAGGTGACTGCTGGGAATGGGACATTATACAGTAACACCAGGGGTTGTGTCTGGGTGAAGACTTGAGAGGTGACTGCTGGGAATGGGACATTATACAGTAACACCAGGGGAAGTGTCTGGGTGATGACTGGAGAGGTGACTGCTGGGAATGGGACATTATACAGTAACACCAGGGGAAGTGTTTGGGTGATGACTGGAGAGGTGACTGCTGGGAATGGGGCATTATACAGTAACTCAATGGGACGTGTCTGGGTGATGACTGGAGAGGTGACTGCTGGGAATGGGGCATTATACAGTAACACATGGGGATGTGTCTGGGTGATGACTGGAGAGGTGACTGCTGGAATGGGGCATTATACAGTAACACCAGGGGAATTGTCTGGGTGATGATTGGAGAGGAGACCGCTTGGGAATGGGGCGATATAGTAACACAAGGGGTTGTGTCTGGGTGATGACTGGAGAGGTGACTGCTGGGAATGGGGCAATATACATTTACACCGGGGGACATGTTTGGGTGATGACTGGAGAGTTGTCTGCTGGGAATGGGGCATTATACAGTAACACTGAGCGACTTGTCTGAGTGATGCCTGAAGAGGTGACTGCTGGGAATGGGGCATTATACAGTAACACCAGGGGACGTGTCTGGGTGATGACTGGAGAGGTGACTGCTGGGAATGGGGCATTATACAGTAACACCAGGGGGGGTGTCTGGGTGATGACTGGAGAGGTGACTGCTGGGAAGGGGACATTATACAGTAACACCAGGGGATGTGTCTGGGTGATGACTGGAGAGGTGACTGCTGGGAATGGGACATTATACAGTAACACCAGGGAACGTGTCTGGGTGATGACTGGAGAGGTGACTGCTGGGAATGCGATATATACAGTAACACCGGCGGATGTGTCTGAATGATGACTGGAGAGGTGACTGCTGGGAATGGGACATTATACAGTAATACCAGGGGAAGTGTCTGTGTGATGACTGGAGAGGTGACTGCTGGGAATGTGGCATTATGCAGTAACACCAGGGGACGTGTCTGGGTGATGAATGGAGAGGTCACTGCTGGGAATGGGACATTATACAGTAACACCAGGGGATGTGTCTGGGTGATGACTGGAGAGGTGACTGCTGGGAATGGGGAATTATGCAGTAACACCAGGGGACGTGTCTGGGTGATGACTAGAGAGGTGACTGCTGGGAATGGGACATTATACAGTAACACCAGGGGAAGTGTCTGGGTGATGACTGGAGAGGAGACCGCTTGGGAATGGGGCAATATAGTAACACAAGGGGTTGTGTCTGGGAGATGACTGGAAAGGTGACTGCTGGAATGGGGCATTATACAGTTACACCAGGGGACATGTCTGGGTGATGACTGGAGAGTTGACTGCTGGGAATGGGGCATTATACAGTAACACAAGGGGACGTGTCTGGGTGATGACTGGAGAGGTGATTGCTGGGAATGGGACATTATACAGTAACACCAGGGGTCGTGTCTGGGTTGTGACTGGAAAGGTGACTGCTGGGAATGTGGCATTATACAGTATCACCGTGGGACTTGTCTGGGTGATGCCTGAAGAGGTGACTTCTGGGAATGGGGCATTATACAGTAACACCAGGGGAAGTGTCTGGGTGATGAATGGAGAGGTGACCGCTGGGAGTGGGGCATTATACAGTAACACCAGGGGATGTGTCTGGGTGATGACTGGAGAGGTGAGTGCTGGGAATGGGACATTATACAGTAACACCAGGGGAAGTGTCTGGGTGATGACTGGAGAGGTGACTGCTGGGAATGGGGCATTATACAGTAACACCAGGGGACGTGTCTGGGTGATGACTGGAGAGGTGACTGCTGGGAATGGGACATAATACAGTAACACCAGGGGTTGTGTCTGGGTGATGACTGGCGAGGTGAGTGCTGGGAATGGGACATTATACAGTAACACCAGTGGAAGTGTCTGGGTGATGACTGGAGAGGTGACTGCTGGGAATGGGGCATTATACAGTAACACCAGGGGACGTGTCTGGGTGATGACTGGAGAGGTGACTGCTGGGAATGGGACATTATACAGTAACACCAGGGGACGTGTCTGGGTGATGACTGGAGAGGTGACTGCTGGGAATGGGGCATTATACAGTAACTCAATGGGACGTGTCTGGGTGATGACTGGAGAGGTGACTGCTGGGAATGGGACATTATACAGTAACACCAGGGGACGTGTCTGGGTGATGACTGGAGAGGTGACTGCTGGGAATAGGGCATTATACAGTAACACATGGGGATGTGTCTGGGTGAGGACTGGAGAGGTGACTGCTGGAATGGGGCATTATACAGTAACACCAGGGGAAGTGTCTGGGTGATGACTGGAGAGGAGACCGCTTGGGAATGGGGCAATATAGTAACACAAGGGGTTGTGTCTGGGTGATGACTGGAGAGGTGACTGCTGGGAATGGGGCATTATACAGTAACACATGGGGATGTGTCTGGGTGATGACTGGAGAGGTGACTGCTGGAATGGGGCATTATACAGTTACACCGGGGGACATGTCTGGGTGATGACTGGAGAGTTGACTGCTGGGAATGGGGCATTATACAGTAACACAAGGGGACGTGTCTGGGTGATGACTGGAGAGGTGAGTGCTGGGAATGGGACATTATACAGTAACACCAGGGGAAGTGTCTGGGTGATGACTGGAGAGGTGAGTGCTGGGAATGGGACATTATACAGTAACACCAGTGGAAGTGTCTGGGTGATGACTGGAGAGGTGACAGCTGGGAATGGGGCATTATACAGTAACACCAGGGGACGTGTCTGGGTGATGACTGGAGAGGTGACTGCTGGGAATGCGACATTATACAGTAACACCAGGGGAAGTGTCTGGGTGATGACTGGAGAGGTGACTGCTGGGAATGGGGCATTATACAGTAACACCAGGGGACGTGTCTGGGTGATGACTGGAGAGGTGACTGCTGGGGAATAGGACATTATACAGTAACACCAGGGGACGTGTCTGGGTGATGACTGGAGAGATGACTGCTGTGAATGGAACATTATACAGTAACACCAGGGGATGTGTCTGGGTGATGACTGGAGAGGTGACTGCTGGGAATGGGACATTATACAGTAGCACCAGGGGATATGTGGGTGATGACTGGAGAGGAGACTGCTGGGAATGGGACATTATACAGTAACACCAGGGGATGTGTCTGGGTGATGACTGGAGAGGTGACTGCTGGGAATGGGACATTATACAGTAACACCAGGGAACGTGTCTGGGTGATGACTGGAGAGGTGACTGCTGGGAATGCGATATATACAGTAAAACCGGCGTATGTGTCTGAATGATGACTGGAGAGGTGACTGCTGGGAATGGGACATTATACAGTAACACCGGGGATGTGTCCGGGTGGTGACTGGAGAGGTGACTGCTGGGAATGGGACATTATACAGTAACACCAGGTGTTGTGTCCGGGTAAAGACTGGAGAGGTGACTGCTGGGAATGGGACATTATACAGTAACACCAGGGGAAGTGTCTGGCTGATGACTGGAGAGGTGACTGCTGGGAATGGGGCATTATACAGTAACACCAGGGGACGTGTCTGGGTGATGACTGGAGAGGTGACTGCTGGGAATGGGACATTATACAGTAACACCAGGGGTTGTGTCTGGGTGAAGACTTGAGAGGTGACTGCTGGGAATGGGACATTATACAGTAACACCAGGGGAAGTGTCTGTGTGATGACTGGAGAGGTGACTGCTGGGAATGTGGCATTATGCAGTAACACCAGGGGACGTGTCTGGGTGATGAATGGAGAGGTGACTGCTAGGAATGGGACATTATACAGTAACACCAGGGGAAGTGTCTGGGTGATGACTGGAGAGGTGACTGCTGGGAATGGGGAATTATGCAGTAACACCAGGGGACGTGTCTGGGTGATGACTAGAGAGGTGACTGCTGGGAATGGGACATTATACACTAACACCAGGGGACGTGTCTGGGTGATGACTGGAGAGGTGACTGCTGGGAATGGGACATTATACAGTAACACCAAGGGTTGTGTCTGGGTGAAGACTTGAGAGGTGACTGCTGGGAAAGGGACACTATACAGTAACACCAGGGGAAGTGTCTGGGTGATGACTGGAGAGGAGACCGCTTGGGAATGGGGCAATATAGTAACACAAGGGGTTGTGTCTGGGTGATGACTGGAGAGGTGACTGCTGGGAATGGGGCATTATACAGTAACACATGGGGATGTGTCTGGGTGATGACTGGAGAGGTGACTGCTGGAATGGGGCATTATACAGTTACACCGGGGGACATGTCTGGGTGATGACTGGAGAGGTGACTGCTGGGAATGGGGCATTATACAGTAACACAAGGGGACGTGTCTGGGTGATGACTGGAGAGGTGACTGCTGGGAATGGGACATTATACAGTAACACCAGGGGTCGTGTCTGGGTTGTGACTGGAGAGGTGACTGCTGGGAATGTGGCATTATACAGTAACACCGTGGGACTTGTCTGGGTGATGCCTGAAGAGGTGACTTCTGGGAATGGGGCATTATACAGTAACACCAGGGGATGTGTCTGGGTGATGAATGGAGAGGTGACTGCTGGGAGTGGGGCATTATACAGTAACACAGGGGATGTGTCTGGGTGATGACTGGAGAGGTGACTGCTGGGAATGGGGCATTATACAGTAACACCAGGAGATGTGTCTGGGTGATGACTGGAGAGGTGAGTGCTGGGAATGGGACATTATACAGTAACACCAGGGGAAGTGTCTGGGTGATGACTGGAGAGGTGACTGCTGGGAATAGGGCATTATACAGTAACACATGGGGTTGTGTCTGGGTGAGGACTGCAGAGGTGACTGCTGGAATGGGGCATTATACAGTAACACCAGGGGAAGTGTCTGGGTGATGACTGGAGAGGAGACCGCTTGGGAATGGGGCAATATAGTAACACAAGGGGTTGTGTCTGGGTGATGACTGGAGAGGTGACTGCTGGGAATGGGGCATTATACAGTAACACATGGGGATGTGTCTGGGTGATGACTGGAGAGGTGACTGCTGGAATGGGGCATTATACAGTTACACCGGGGGACATATCTGGGTGATGACTGGAGAGTTGACTGCTGGGAATGGGGCATTATACAGTAACACAAGGGGACGTGTCTGGGTGATGACTGGAGAGGTGACTGCTGGGAATGGGACATTATACAGTAACACCAGGGGAAGTGTCTGGGTGATGACTGGAGAGGTGACTGCTGGGAATGCGATATATACAGTAACACCGGCGGATGTGTCTGAATGATGACTGGAGAGGTGACTGCTGGGAATGGGACATTATACAGTAACACCGGGGATGTGTCCGGGTGGTGACTGGAGAGGTGACTGCTGGGAATGGGACATTATACAGTAACACCAGGTGTTGTGTCCGGGTAAAGACTGGAGAGGTGACTGCTGGGAATGGGACATTATACAGTAACACCAGGGGAAGTGTCTGGCTGATGACTGGAGAGGTGACTGCTGGGAATTGGGCATTATACATTAACACCAGGGGACGTGTCTGGGTGATGACTGGAGAGGTGACTGCTGGGAATGGGACATTATACAGTAACACCAGGGGTTGTGTCTGGGTGAAGACTTGAGAGGTGACTGCTGGGAATGGGACATTATACAGTAACACCAGGGGAAGTGTCTGTGTGATGACTGGAGAGGTGACTGCTGGGAATGTGGCATTATGCAGTAACACCAGGGGACGTGTCTGGGTGATGAATGGAGAGGTGACTGCTAGGAATGGGACATTATACAGTAACACCAGGGGACGTGTCTGGGTGATGACTAGAGAGGTGACTGCTGGGAATGGGACATTATACAGTAACACCAGGGGACGTGTCTGGGTGATGACTGGAGAGGTGACTGCTGGGAATGGGACATTATACAGTAACACCAGGGGAAGTGTCTGGGTGATGACTGGAGAGGTGACTGCTGGGAATGGGGCATTATAGAGTAACTCAATGGGACGTGTCTGGGTGATGACTGGAGAGGTGACTGCTGGGAATAGGGCATTATACAGTAACACATGGGGATGTGTCTGGGTGAGGACTGGAGAGGTGACTGCTGGAATGGGGCATTATACAGTAACACCAGGGGAAGTGTCTGGGTGATGACTGGAGAGGAGACCGCTTGGGAATGGGGCAAAATAGTAACACAAGGGGTTGTGCCTGGGTGATGACTGGAGAGGTGACTGCTGGGAATGGGGCATTATACAGTAACACATGGGGATGTGTCTGGGTGATGACTGGAGAGGTGACTGCTGGAATGGGGCATTATACAGTTACACCGGGGGACATGTCTGGGTGATGACTGGAGAGTTGACTGCTGGGAATTGGGCATTATACAGTAACACAAGGGGACGTGTCTGGGTGATGACTGGAGAGGTGACTGCTGGGAATGGGACATTATACAGTAACACCAGGGGAAGTGTCTGGGTGATGACTGGAAAGGTGACTGCTGGGAATGGGACATTATACAGTAACACCAGGGGTCGTGTCTCGGTTGTGACTGGAGAGGTGAGTGCTGGGAATGTGGCATTATACAGTAACACCGTGGGACTTGTCTGGGTGATGCCTGAAGAGGTGACTTCTGGGAATGGGGCATTATACAGTAACACCAGGGGACGTGTCTGAGTGATGACTGGAGAGGTGACTGCTGGGAATGGGACATTATACAGTAACACAGAGGATGTGTCTGGGTGATGACTGGAGAGGTGACTGCTGGGAATGGGGCATTATACAGTAACACCAGGGGATGTGTCTGGGTGATGACTGGAGAGGTGAGTGCTGGGAATGGGACATTATACAGTAACACCAGTGGAAGTGTCTGGGTGATGACTGGAGAGGTGACTGCTGGAATGGGGCATTATACAGTTACACCGGGGGACATGTCTGGGTGATGACTGGAGAGTTGACTGCTGGGAATGGGTCATTATACAGTAACACCAGGGGACGTTTCTGGGTGATGACTGGAGAGGTGACTGCTGGGAATGGGACATTATACAGTAACACCAGGGGAAGTGTCTGGGTGATGACTGGAGAGGTGACTGCTGGGAATGGGACATTATACAGTAACACCAGGGGACGTGTCTGGGTGATGACTGGAGAGGTGACTGCTGGGGAATAGGACATTATACAGTAACACCAGGGGACGTGTCTGGGTGATGACTGGAGAGATTACTGCTGTGAATGGAACATTATACAGTAACACCAGGGGATGTGTCTGGGTGATGACTGGAGAGGTGACTGCTGGGAATGGGACATTATACAGTAACACCAGGGGATGTGTGGGTAATGACTGGAGAGGAGACTGCTGGGAATGTGACATTATACTGTAACACCAGGGGATGTGTCTGGGTGATGACTGGAGAGGTGACTGCTGGGAATGGGGCATTATACAGTAACACCGGGGAACGTGTCTGGGTGATGACTGGAGAGGAGACCGCTTGGGAATGGGGCAATATAGTAACACAAGGGGACGTGTCTGGGTGATGACTGGAGAGGTGACTGCTGGGAATGGGACATTATACAGTAACACCAGGGGTTGTGTCTGGGTGAAGACTTGAGAGGTGACTGCTGGGAATGGGACATTATACAGTAACACCAGGGGAAGTGTCTGGGTGATGACTGGAGAGGTGACTGCTGGGAATGGGACATTATACAGTAACACCAGGGGAAGTGTTTGGGTGATGACTGGAGAGGTGACTGCTGGGAATGGGGCATTATACAGTAACTCAATGGGACGTGTCTGGGTGATGACTGGAGAGGTGACTGCTGGGAATGGGGCATTATACAGTAACACATGGGGATGTGTCTGGGTGATGACTGGAGAGGTGACTGCTGGAATGGGGCATTATACAGTAACACCAGGGGAATTGTCTGGGTGATGATTGGAGAGGAGACCGCTTGGGAATGGGGCGATATAGTAACACAAGGGGATGTGTCTGGGTGATGACTGGAGAGGTGACTGCTGGGAATGGGGCAATATACATTTACACCGGGGGACATGTTTGGGTGATGACTGGAGAGTTGTCTGCTGGGAATGGGGCATTATACAGTAACACTGAGCGACTTGTCTGAGTGATGCCTGAAGAGGTGACTGCTGGGAATGGGGCATTATACAGTAACACCAGGGGACGTGTCTGGGTGATGACTGGAGAGGTGACTGCTGGGAATGGGGCATTATACAGTAACACCAGGGGGGGTGTCTGGGTGATGACTGGAGAGGTGACTGCTGGGAAGGGGACATTATACAGTAACACCAGGGGATGTGTCTGGGTGATGACTGGAGAGGTGACTGCTGGGAATGGGACATTATACAGTAACACCAGGGAACGTGTCTGGGTGATGACTGGAGAGGTGACTGCTGGGAATGCGATATATACAGTAACACCGGCGGATGTGTCTGAATGATGACTGGAGAGGTGACTGCTGGGAATGGGACATTATACAGTAATACCAGGGGAAGTGTCTGTGTGATGACTGGAGAGGTGACTGCTGGGAATGTGGCATTATGCAGTAACACCAGGGGACGTGTCTGGGTGATGAATGGAGAGGTCACTGCTGGGAATGGGACATTATACAGTAACACCAGGGGATGTGTCTGGGTGATGACTGGAGAGGTGACTGCTGGGAATGGGGAATTATGCAGTAACACCAGGGGACGTGTCTGGGTGATGACTAGAGAGGTGACTGCTGGGAATGGGACATTATACAGTAACACCAGGGGAAGTGTCTGGGTGATGACTGGAGAGGAGACCGCTTGGGAATGGGGCAATATAGTAACACAAGGGGTTGTGTCTGGGAGATGACTGGAAAGGTGACTGCTGGAATGGGGCATTATACAGTTACACCAGGGGACATGTCTGGGTGATGACTGGAGAGTTGACTGCTGGGAATGGGGCATTATACAGTAACACAAGGGGACGTGTCTGGGTGATGACTGGAGAGGTGATTGCTGGGAATGGGACATTATACAGTAACACCAGGGGTCGTGTCTGGGTTGTGACTGGAAAGGTGACTGCTGGGAATGTGGCATTATACAGTATCACCGTGGGACTTGTCTGGGTGATGCCTGAAGAGGTGACTTCTGGGAATGGGGCATTATACAGTAACACCAGGGGAAGTGTCTGGGTGATGAATGGAGAGGTGACCGCTGGGAGTGGGGCATTATACAGTAACACCAGGGGATGTGTCTGGGTGATGACTGGAGAGGTGAGTGCTGGGAATGGGACATTATACAGTAACACCAGGGGAAGTGTCTGGGTGATGACTGGAGAGGTGACTGCTGGGAATGGGGCATTATACAGTAACACCAGGGGACGTGTCTGGGTGATGACTGGAGAGGTGACTGCTGGGAATGGGACATAATACAGTAACACCAGGGGTTGTGTCTGGGTGATGACTGGCGAGGTGAGTGCTGGGAATGGGACATTATACAGTAACACCAGTGGAAGTGTCTGGGTGATGACTGGAGAGGTGACTGCTGGGAATGGGGCATTATACAGTAACACCAGGGGACGTGTCTGGGTGATGACTGGAGAGGTGACTGCTGGGAATGGGACATTATACAGTAACACCAGGGGACGTGTCTGGGTGATGACTGGAGAGGTGACTGCTGGGAATGGGGCATTATACAGTAACTCAATGGGACGTGTCTGGGTGATGACTGGAGAGGTGACTGCTGGGAATGGGACATTATACAGTAACACCAGGGGACGTGTCTGGGTGATGACTGGAGAGGTGACTGCTGGGAATAGGGCATTATACAGTAACACATGGGGATGTGTCTGGGTGAGGACTGGAGAGGTGACTGCTGGAATGGGGCATTATACAGTAACACCAGGGGAAGTGTCTGGGTGATGACTGGAGAGGAGACCGCTTGGGAATGGGGCAATATAGTAACACAAGGGGTTGTGTCTGGGTGATGACTGGAGAGGTGACTGCTGGGAATGGGGCATTATACAGTAACACATGGGGATGTGTCTGGGTGATGACTGGAGAGGTGACTGCTGGAATGGGGCATTATACAGTTACACCGGGGGACATGTCTGGGTGATGACTGGAGAGTTGACTGCTGGGAATGGGGCATTATACAGTAACACAAGGGGACGTGTCTGGGTGATGACTGGAGAGGTGAGTGCTGGGAATGGGACATTATACAGTAACACCAGGGGAAGTGTCTGGGTGATGACTGGAGAGGTGAGTGCTGGGAATGGGACATTATACAGTAACACCAGTGGAAGTGTCTGGGTGATGACTGGAGAGGTGACAGCTGGGAATGGGGCATTATACAGTAACACCAGGGGACGTGTCTGGGTGATGACTGGAGAGGTGACTGCTGGGAATGCGACATTATACAGTAACACCAGGGGAAGTGTCTGGGTGATGACTGGAGAGGTGACTGCTGGGAATGGGGCATTATACAGTAACACCAGGGGACGTGTCTGGGTGATGACTGGAGAGGTGACTGCTGGGGAATAGGACATTATACAGTAACACCAGGGGACGTGTCTGGGTGATGACTGGAGAGATGACTGCTGTGAATGGAACATTATACAGTAACACCAGGGGATGTGTCTGGGTGATGACTGGAGAGGTGACTGCTGGGAATGGGACATTATACAGTAGCACCAGGGGATATGTGGGTGATGACTGGAGAGGAGACTGCTGGGAATGGGACATTATACAGTAACACCAGGGGATGTGTCTGGGTGATGACTGGAGAGGTGACTGCTGGGAATGGGACATTATACAGTAACACCAGGGAACGTGTCTGGGTGATGACTGGAGAGGTGACTGCTGGGAATGCGATATATACAGTAAAACCGGCGTATGTGTCTGAATGATGACTGGAGAGGTGACTGCTGGGAATGGGACATTATACAGTAACACCGGGGATGTGTCCGGGTGGTGACTGGAGAGGTGACTGCTGGGAATGGGACATTATACAGTAACACCAGGTGTTGTGTCCGGGTAAAGACTGGAGAGGTGACTGCTGGGAATGGGACATTATACAGTAACACCAGGGGAAGTGTCTGGCTGATGACTGGAGAGGTGACTGCTGGGAATGGGGCATTATACAGTAACACCAGGGGACGTGTCTGGGTGATGACTGGAGAGGTGACTGCTGGGAATGGGACATTATACAGTAACACCAGGGGTTGTGTCTGGGTGAAGACTTGAGAGGTGACTGCTGGGAATGGGACATTATACAGTAACACCAGGGGAAGTGTCTGTGTGATGACTGGAGAGGTGACTGCTGGGAATGTGGCATTATGCAGTAACACCAGGGGACGTGTCTGGGTGATGAATGGAGAGGTGACTGCTAGGAATGGGACATTATACAGTAACACCAGGGGAAGTGTCTGGGTGATGACTGGAGAGGTGACTGCTGGGAATGGGGAATTATGCAGTAACACCAGGGGACGTGTCTGGGTGATGACTAGAGAGGTGACTGCTGGGAATGGGACATTATACACTAACACCAGGGGACGTGTCTGGGTGATGACTGGAGAGGTGACTGCTGGGAATGGGACATTATACAGTAACACCAAGGGTTGTGTCTGGGTGAAGACTTGAGAGGTGACTGCTGGGAAAGGGACACTATACAGTAACACCAGGGGAAGTGTCTGGGTGATGACTGGAGAGGAGACCGCTTGGGAATGGGGCAATATAGTAACACAAGGGGTTGTGTCTGGGTGATGACTGGAGAGGTGACTGCTGGGAATGGGGCATTATACAGTAACACATGGGGATGTGTCTGGGTGATGACTGGAGAGGTGACTGCTGGAATGGGGCATTATACAGTTACACCGGGGGACATGTCTGGGTGATGACTGGAGAGGTGACTGCTGGGAATGGGGCATTATACAGTAACACAAGGGGACGTGTCTGGGTGATGACTGGAGAGGTGACTGCTGGGAATGGGACATTATACAGTAACACCAGGGGTCGTGTCTGGGTTGTGACTGGAGAGGTGACTGCTGGGAATGTGGCATTATACAGTAACACCGTGGGACTTGTCTGGGTGATGCCTGAAGAGGTGACTTCTGGGAATGGGGCATTATACAGTAACACCAGGGGATGTGTCTGGGTGATGAATGGAGAGGTGACTGCTGGGAGTGGGGCATTATACAGTAACACAGGGGATGTGTCTGGGTGATGACTGGAGAGGTGACTGCTGGGAATGGGGCATTATACAGTAACACCAGGAGATGTGTCTGGGTGATGACTGGAGAGGTGAGTGCTGGGAATGGGACATTATACAGTAACACCAGGGGAAGTGTCTGGGTGATGACTGGAGAGGTGACTGCTGGGAATAGGGCATTATACAGTAACACATGGGGTTGTGTCTGGGTGAGGACTGCAGAGGTGACTGCTGGAATGGGGCATTATACAGTAACACCAGGGGAAGTGTCTGGGTGATGACTGGAGAGGAGACCGCTTGGGAATGGGGCAATATAGTAACACAAGGGGTTGTGTCTGGGTGATGACTGGAGAGGTGACTGCTGGGAATGGGGCATTATACAGTAACACATGGGGATGTGTCTGGGTGATGACTGGAGAGGTGACTGCTGGAATGGGGCATTATACAGTTACACCGGGGGACATATCTGGGTGATGACTGGAGAGTTGACTGCTGGGAATGGGGCATTATACAGTAACACAAGGGGACGTGTCTGGGTGATGACTGGAGAGGTGACTGCTGGGAATGGGACATTATACAGTAACACCAGGGGAAGTGTCTGGGTGATGACTGGAGAGGTGACTGCTGGGAATGCGATATATACAGTAACACCGGCGGATGTGTCTGAATGATGACTGGAGAGGTGACTGCTGGGAATGGGACATTATACAGTAACACCGGGGATGTGTCCGGGTGGTGACTGGAGAGGTGACTGCTGGGAATGGGACATTATACAGTAACACCAGGTGTTGTGTCCGGGTAAAGACTGGAGAGGTGACTGCTGGGAATGGGACATTATACAGTAACACCAGGGGAAGTGTCTGGCTGATGACTGGAGAGGTGACTGCTGGGAATTGGGCATTATACATTAACACCAGGGGACGTGTCTGGGTGATGACTGGAGAGGTGACTGCTGGGAATGGGACATTATACAGTAACACCAGGGGTTGTGTCTGGGTGAAGACTTGAGAGGTGACTGCTGGGAATGGGACATTATACAGTAACACCAGGGGAAGTGTCTGTGTGATGACTGGAGAGGTGACTGCTGGGAATGTGGCATTATGCAGTAACACCAGGGGACGTGTCTGGGTGATGAATGGAGAGGTGACTGCTAGGAATGGGACATTATACAGTAACACCAGGGGACGTGTCTGGGTGATGACTAGAGAGGTGACTGCTGGGAATGGGACATTATACAGTAACACCAGGGGACGTGTCTGGGTGATGACTGGAGAGGTGACTGCTGGGAATGGGACATTATACAGTAACACCAGGGGAAGTGTCTGGGTGATGACTGGAGAGGTGACTGCTGGGAATGGGGCATTATAGAGTAACTCAATGGGACGTGTCTGGGTGATGACTGGAGAGGTGACTGCTGGGAATAGGGCATTATACAGTAACACATGGGGATGTGTCTGGGTGAGGACTGGAGAGGTGACTGCTGGAATGGGGCATTATACAGTAACACCAGGGGAAGTGTCTGGGTGATGACTGGAGAGGAGACCGCTTGGGAATGGGGCAATATAGTAACACAAGGGGTTGTGCCTGGGTGATGACTGGAGAGGTGACTGCTGGGAATGGGGCATTATACAGTAACACATGGGGATGTGTCTGGGTGATGACTGGAGAGGTGACTGCTGGAATGGGGCATTATACAGTTACACCGGGGGACATGTCTGGGTGATGACTGGAGAGTTGACTGCTGGGAATTGGGCATTATACAGTAACACAAGGGGACGTGTCTGGGTGATGACTGGAGAGGTGACTGCTGGGAATGGGACATTATACAGTAACACCAGGGGAAGTGTCTGGGTGATGACTGGAAAGGTGACTGCTGGGAATGGGACATTATACAGTAACACCAGGGGTCGTGTCTCGGTTGTGACTGGAGAGGTGAGTGCTGGGAATGTGGCATTATACAGTAACACCGTGGGACTTGTCTGGGTGATGCCTGAAGAGGTGACTTCTGGGAATGGGGCATTATACAGTAACACCAGGGGACGTGTCTGAGTGATGACTGGAGAGGTGACTGCTGGGAATGGGACATTATACAGTAACACAGAGGATGTGTCTGGGTGATGACTGGAGAGGTGACTGCTGGGAATGGGGCATTATACAGTAACACCAGGGGATGTGTCTGGGTGATGACTGGAGAGGTGAGTGCTGGGAATGGGACATTATACAGTAACACCAGTGGAAGTGTCTGGGTGATGACTGGAGAGGTGACTGCTGGAATGGGGCATTATACAGTTACACCGGGGGACATGTCTGGGTGATGACTGGAGAGTTGACTGCTGGGAATGGGTCATTATACAGTAACACCAGGGGACGTTTCTGGGTGATGACTGGAGAGGTGACTGCTGGGAATGGGACATTATACAGTAACACCAGGGGAAGTGTCTGGGTGATGACTGGAGAGGTGACTGCTGGGAATGGGACATTATACAGTAACACCAGGGGACGTGTCTGGGTGATGACTGGAGAGGTGACTGCTGGGGAATAGGACATTATACAGTAACACCAGGGGACGTGTCTGGGTGATGACTGGAGAGATTACTGCTGTGAATGGAACATTATACAGTAACACCAGGGGATGTGTCTGGGTGATGACTGGAGAGGTGACTGCTGGGAATGGGACATTATACTGTAACACCAGGGGATGTGTCTGGGTGATGACTGGAGAGGTGACTGCTGGGAATGGAGCATTATACAGTAACACCAGGGGATGTGTGGGTAATGACTGGAGAGGAGACTGCTGGGAATGTGACATTATACAGTAACACCAGGGGATGTGTCTGGGTGATGACTGGAGAGGTGACTGCTGGGAATGGGGCATTATACATTAACACCAGGGGACGTGTCTGGGTGATGACTGGAGAGGTGACTGCTGGGAATGGGACATTATACAGTAACACCAGGGGTTGTGTCTGGGTGAAGACTTGAGAGGTGACTGCTGGGAATGGGACATTATACAGTAACACCAGGGGAAGTGTCTGTGTGATGACTGGAGAGGTGACTGCTGGGAATGTGGCATTATGCAGTAACACCAGGGGACGTGTCTGGGTGATGAATGGAGAGGTGACTGCTAGGAATGGGACATTATACAGTAACACCAGGGGACGTGTCTGGGTGATGACTAGAGAGGTGACTGCTGGGAATGGGACATTATACAGTAACACCAGGGGACGTGTCTGGGTGATGACTGGAGAGGTGACTGCTGGGAATGGGACATTATACAGTAACACCAGGGGAAGTGTCTGGGTGATGACTGGAGAGGTGACTGCTGGGAATGGGGCATTATAGAGTAACTCAATGGGACGTGTCTGGGTGATGACTGGAGAGGTGACTGCTGGGAATAGGGCATTATACAGTAACACATGGGGATGTGTCTGGGTGAGGACTGGAGAGGTGACTGCTGGAATGGGGCATTATACAGTAACACCAGGGGAAGTGTCTGGGTGATGACTGGAGAGGAGACCGCTTGGGAATGGGGCAATATAGTAACACAAGGGGTTGTGCCTGGGTGATGACTGGAGAGGTGACTGCTGGGAATGGGGCATTATACAGTAACACATGGGGATGTGTCTGGGTGATGACTGGAGAGGTGACTGCTGGAATGGGGCATTATACAGTTACACCGGGGGACATGTCTGGGTGATGACTGGAGAGTTGACTGCTGGGAATTGGGCATTATACAGTAACACAAGGGGACGTGTCTGGGTGATGACTGGAGAGGTGACTGCTGGGAATGGGACATTATACAGTAACACCAGGGGAAGTGTCTGGGTGATGACTGGAAAGGTGACTGCTGGGAATGGGACATTATACAGTAACACCAGGGGTCGTGTCTCGGTTGTGACTGGAGAGGTGAGTGCTGGGAATGTGGCATTATACAGTAACACCGTGGGACTTGTCTGGGTGATGCCTGAAGAGGTGACTTCTGGGAATGGGGCATTATACAGTAACACCAGGGGACGTGTCTGAGTGATGACTGGAGAGGTGACTGCTGGGAATGGGACATTATACAGTAACACAGAGGATGTGTCTGGGTGATGACTGGAGAGGTGACTGCTGGGAATGGGGCATTATACAGTAACACCAGGGGATGTGTCTGGGTGATGACTGGAGAGGTGAGTGCTGGGAATGGGACATTATACAGTAACACCAGTGGAAGTGTCTGGGTGATGACTGGAGAGGTGACTGCTGGAATGGGGCATTATACAGTTACACCGGGGGACATGTCTGGGTGATGACTGGAGAGTTGACTGCTGGGAATGGGTCATTATACAGTAACACCAGGGGACGTTTCTGGGTGATGACTGGAGAGGTGACTGCTGGGAATGGGACATTATACAGTAACACCAGGGGAAGTGTCTGGGTGATGACTGGAGAGGTGACTGCTGGGAATGGGACATTATACAGTAACACCAGGGGACGTGTCTGGGTGATGACTGGAGAGGTGACTGCTGGGGAATAGGACATTATACAGTAACACCAGGGGACGTGTCTGGGTGATGACTGGAGAGATTACTGCTGTGAATGGAACATTATACAGTAACACCAGGGGATGTGTCTGGGTGATGACTGGAGAGGTGACTGCTGGGAATGGGACATTATACAGTAACACCAGGGGATGTGTGGGTAATGACTGGAGAGGAGACTGCTGGGAATGTGACATTATACAGTAACACCAGGGGATGTGTCTGGGTGATGACTGGAGAGGTGACTGCTGGGAATGGAGCATTATACAGTAACACCAGGGGATGTGTGGGTGATGACTGGAGAGGAGACTGCTGGGAATTGGACATTATACAGTAACACCAGGGGACGTGTCTGGGTGATGACTGGAGAGATTACTGCTGTGAATGGAACATTATACAGTAACACCAGGGGATGTGTCTGGGTGATGACTGGAGAGGTGACTGCTGGGAATGGAGCATTATGCAGTAACACCAGGGGATGTGTGGGTGATGACTGGAGAGGAGACTGCTGGGAATGGAGCATTATACAGTAACACCGGGGGATGTGTCTGGGTGATGACTGGAGAGGTGACTGATGGGAATGGGACATTATACAGTAACACCAAGGGTTGTGTCTGGGTGAAGACTTGAGAGGTGACTGCTGGGAAAGGGACACTATACAGTAACACCAGGGGAAGTGTCTGGGTGATGACTGGAGAGGAGACCGCTTGGGAATGGGGCAATATAGTAACACAAGGGGTTGTGTCTGGGTGATGACTGGATAGGTGACTGCTGGGAATGGGGCATTATACAGTAACACATGGGGATGTGTCTGGGTGATGACTGGAGAGGTGACTGCTGGAATGGGGCATTATACAGTTACACCGGGGGACATGTCTGGGTGATGACTGGAGAGGTGACTGCTGGGAATGGGGCATTATACAGTAACACAAGGGGACGTGTCTGGGTGATGACTGGAGAGGTGACTGCTGGGAATGGGACATTATACAGTAACACCAGGGGTCGTGTCTGGGTTGTGACTGGAGAGGTGACTGCTGGGAATGTGGCATTATACAGTAACACCGTGGGACTTGTCTGGGTGATGCCTGAAGAGGTGACTTCTGGGAATGGGGCATTATACAGTAACACCAGGGGATGTGTCTGGGTGATGAATGGAGAGGTGACTGCTGGGAGTGGGGCATTATACAGTAACACAGGGGATGTGTCTGGGTGATGACTGGAGAGGTGACTGCTGGGAATGGGGCATTATACAGTAACACCAGGAGATGTGTCTGGGTGATGACTGGAGAGGTGAGTGCTGGGAATGGGACATTATACAGTAACACCAGGGGAAGTGTCTGGGTGATGACTGGAGAGGTGACTGCTGGGAATAGGGCATTATACAGTAACACATGGGGTTGTGTCTGGGTGAGGACTGCAGAGGTGACTGCTGGAATGGGGCATTATACAGTAACACCAGGGGAAGTGTCTGGGTGATGACTGGAGAGGAGACCGCTTGGGAATGGGGCAATATAGTAACACAAGGGGTTGTGTCTGGGTGATGACTGGAGAGGTGACTGCTGGGAATGGGGCATTATACAGTAACACATGGGGATGTGTCTGGGTGATGACTGGAGAGGTGACTGCTGGAATGGGGCATTATACAGTTACACCGGGGGACATATCTGGGTGATGACTGGAGAGTTGACTGCTGGGAATGGGGCATTATACAGTAACACAAGGGGACGTGTCTGGGTGATGACTGGAGAGGTGACTGCTGGGAATGGGAAATGATACAGTAACACCAGGGGAAGTGTCTGGGTGATGACTGGAGAGGTGACTGCTGGGAATGCGATATATACAGTAACACCGGCGGATGTGTCTGAATGATGACTGGAGAGGTGACTGCTGGGAATGGGACATTATACAGTAACACCGGGGATGTGTCCGGGTGGTGACTGGAGAGGTGACTGCTGGGGATGGGACATTATACAGTAACACCAGGTGTTGTGTCCGGGTAAAGACTGGAGAGGTGACTGCTGGGAATGGGACATTATACAGTAACACCAGGGGAAGTGTCTGGCTGATGACTGGAGAGGTGACTGCTGGGAATGGGGCATTATACATTAACACCAGGGGACGTGTCTGGGTGATGACTGGAGAGGTGACTGCTGGGAATGGGACATTATACAGTAACACCAGGGGTTGTGTCTGGGTGAAGACTTGAGAGGTGACTGCTGGGAATGGGACATTATACAGTAACACCAGGGGAAGTGTCTGTGTGATGACTGGAGAGGTGACTGCTGGGAATGTGGCATTATGCAGTAACACCAGGGGACGTGTCTGGGTGATGAATGGAGAGGTGACTGCTAGGAATGGGACATTATACAGTAACACCAGGGGAAGTGTCTGGGTGATGACTGGAGAGGTGACTGCTGGGAATGGGGAATTATGCAGTAACACCAGGGGACGTGTCTGGGTGATGACTAGAGAGGTGACTGCTGGGAATGGGACATTATACAGTAACACCAGGGGACGTGTCTGGGTGATGACTGGAGAGGTGACTGCTGGGAATGGGACATTATACATTAACACCAGGGGAAGTGTCTGGGTGATGACTGGAGAGGTGACTGCTGGGAATGGGGCATTATAGAGTAACTCAATGGGACGTGTCTGGGTGATGACTGGAGAGGTGACTGCTGGGAATAGGGCATTATACAGTAACACATGGGGATGTGTCTGGGTGAGGACTGGAGAGGTGACTGCTGGGAATGGGGCATTATACAGTAACACATGGGGATGTGTCTGGGTGATGACTGGAGAGGTGACTGCTGGAATGGGGCATTATACAGTTACACCGGGGGACATGTCTGGGTGATGACTGGAGAGTTGACTGCTGGGAATTGGGCATTATACAGTAACACAAGGGGACGTGTCTGGGTGATGACTGGAGAGGTGACTGCTGGGAATGGGACATTATACAGTAACACCAGGGGAAGTGTCTGGGTGATGACTGGAAAGGTGACTGCTGGGAATGGGACATTATACAGTAACACCAGGGGTCGTGTCTGGGTTGTGACTGGAGAGGTGAGTGCTGGGAATGTGGCATTATACAGTAACACCGTGGGACTTGTCTGGGTGATGCCTGAAGAGGTGACTTCTGGGAATGGGGCATTATACAGTAACACCAGGGGACGTGTCTGAGTGATGACTGGAGAGGTGACTGCTGGGAATGGGACATTATACAGTAACACAGAGGATGTGTCTGGGTGATGACTGGAGAGGTGACTGCTGGGAATGGGGCATTATACAGTAACACCAGGGGATGTGTCTGGGTGATGACTGGAGAGGTGAGTGCTGGGAATGGGACATTATACAGTAACACCAGTGGAAGTGTCTGGGTGATGACTGGAGAGGTGACTGCTGGAATGGGGCATTATACAGTTACACCGGGGGACATGTCTGGGTGATGACTGGAGAGTTGACTGCTGGGAATGGGTCATTATACAGTAACACCAGGGGACGTTTCTGGGTGATGACTGGAGAGGTGACTGCTGGGAATGGGACATTATACAGTAACACCAGGGGAAGTGTCTGGGTGATGACTGGAGAGGTGACTGCTGGGAATGGGACATTATACAGTAACACCAGGGGACGTGTCTGGGTGATGACTGGAGAGGTGACTGCTGGGGAATAGGACATTATACAGTAACACCAGGGGACGTGTCTGGGTGATGACTGGAGAGATTACTGCTGTGAATGGAACATTATACAGTAACACCAGGGGATGTGTCTGGGTGATGACTGGAGAGGTGACTGCTGGGAATGGGACATTATACAGTAACACCAGGGGATGTGTGGGTAATGACTGGAGAGGAGACTGCTGGGAATGTGACATTATACAGTAACACCAGGGGATGTGTCTGGGTGATGACTGGAGAGGTGACTGCTGGGAATGGAGCATTATACAGTAACACCAGGGGATGTGTGGGTGATGACTGGAGAGGAGACTGCTGGGAATGGGACATTATACAGTAACACCAGGGGACGTGTCTGGGTGATGACTGGAGAGATTACTGCTGTGAATGGAACATTATACAGTAACACCAGGGGATGTGTCTGGGTGATGACTGGAGAGGTGACTGCTGGGAATGGAGCATTATGCAGTAACACCAGGGGATGTGTGGGTGATGACTGGAGAGGAGACTGCTGGGAATGGAGCATTATACAGTAACACCGGGGGATGTGTCTGGCTGATGACTGGAGAGGTGACTGATGGGAATGGGACATTATACAGTAACACCAGGGGATGTGTCTGGGTGATGACTGTATCATTGTGTGTGTCAGGTTCCTATAAGGTGTCAGGATATCACTGTCTATGTCTCCATGCAGGAAGGGGAGTATACAGAGGAACACAGGGGTCTGTACAAGGACGTGATGATGGAGAATCACCGGCCCCTCACATCACTGGGTAAGAGGAGACGGTCATGTATTGTACAGGGGATAACAGGTATGGGGGCCCCTATATACACACATCATCTGATAATCACATGTATACACTGTACTCAGTCACTGTGTGTCTCCTACAGATGGGCCCAGTAACAGAGATACCCCAGAGAGATGTCCCCGTCCTCTGTATTCCCAGGATTGTACAGAGGAGAATCACAGGATCCCACAGGAGGATCAGGTAGGTGGGATTTAGGGTCTCCCCAATATATCAAAGTGACTGTCACTATATGATGTGTAGAGCAGCTGTGTGTGCCATTATATTTGTATTGTTTAATCTATTACTGAAATCAACAATTTTACAATCTTTTATTAATGGTTTACATAGGGTGAAGCCCAATTAAATAATATTAATGTCAAAGATACAGAGGGAGAAGAAGAGACGTATTTGACTGATATGAAGGCAGAAGATATAGAGGGAGAAGAAGAGACGTATGTGACTGATATAAAGGCAGAAAATATTGGGGGAGAAGAAGAGACGTATGTGACTGAAATGAAGGCAGAAGATATAGAGGGAGAAGAAGAGACGTATGTGACTGATATGAAGGCAGAAGATACAGAGGGAGAAGAAGAGACGTATGTGACTGATATAAAGGCAGAAGATATAGAGGGAGAAGAAGAGACGTATGTGAGGGGTGATCAGCAGTGTAAGGAGGAGGAAATCCCTACAGATACCAGCACAGGTGAGTAATAAACACTTATTACAGAAAAGAGTCACATATTCTCCTTGCTCAGTCACTACAGCAATCTCTTATCCTACACCCTTATCCTACACCCTCCTCTGTCAGAACAAATTAGGGAACTGTATTTGCCCAGTGGGGGAGTCATGAGCCATCACCTCTATTATACTCCTGCTCTCCCCCTCACATCATGTCACTGTGTGTTACCAGCCCAGAGATCTGACCAGTCTCCTCCACACACTCTCTGGTGTATCTCATACATCAGGAGCCATCAGCCCCTATTATACTCCTGCTCCCCCCCCTCACATGATGTCACTGTCTGTCACCAGCCCAGAGATCTGACCAGTCTCCTCCACACACTCTCTGGTGTATCTCATACATCAGGAGCCATCAGCCCCTATTATACTCCTGCTCTCACATCATGTCACTATGTGTTACCATCCCAGAGATCTGACCAGTCTGCTCCCCACACTCTCTGGTATATCTCATACATGAGGAGCCATCAGCCCCTATTATACTCCTGCTCTCCCCCTCACATCATGTCACTGTGTTTCCAGCCCAGAGATCTGACCAGTCTCCTCCCCACACTCTCTGGTGTATCTCATACATCAGGAGCCATCAGCCCCTATTATACTCCTGCTCTCCCCCTCACATCATGTCACTGTGTGTTACCAGCCCAGAGATCTGACCAGTCTCCTCCCCACACTCTCTGGTGTATATCATACATCAGGAGCCATCAGCCCCTATTATACTCCTGCTCTCCCCCTCACATCATGTCACTGTGTATTACCATCCCAGAGATCTGACCAGTCTCCTCCACACTCTCTGGTGTATCTCATACATAGCACAGGAAATAAAGATAAAAATATACATTTTATACCCATAAGAAGAGCAAATAAATCCGGCCCAAGAATAGATCCATGCCCAGTAACTTAGTCCCAGTTGGCACATGTTACAGTAGGAAACAAACTCTGAGTGTCTGTAACAGTCTTACTCCTTTATCATAATACTTCGAGACGGAAGACAACTCCTCCGGGATTGGTTTAGGTAAAGTGTCATGAAGTACTGTCAACAGGAATGTCCACTTTCTCTAACATTCTAGGGGATACTGGGACGGTGTTAGTACTATGGGGTATAGATCGGGTCTATTGGATCCTAGCACTTTAAGAAATCATTAGTGTGCTGGCTCCTCCCCTCTATGCCCCTACTAACAGACTCCGTTTAGAAAAATGTGCTGTATATGTACTGATTAAATATAAATGCACACATTGATACAGGCTTGATTGCCAACAGCACCTTCCCTCTAAAACCCCACCCACTGTGGATGGAGATCGTGTCTGCTGAGGAAGACCACTCCTGTTGATGTAGGACACCGCTGTGACGTTGTCCGACTGAACTTGAATGGCTCGATCTTGCAGAAGATGTGCCGCATGTAGAAGGCCGTTGTATATGGCCCTTAGTTCCAGAATGTTTATTTGAAAGACAGATTCCCGGCTTGACCACTTTCCTTGGAAGTTTTCCCCCTGGGTGACTGCTCCCCAACCTTTGAGGCTTGCATCTGTGGTTAGAAGAATCCAATTCTGAATCCTGAACCTGCGGCCCTCGAGCAGGTGAGAAGTTTGCAGCCACCAGAGGAGTGAAAATCTGGCTTTCGGCGACATGCGTATCCGCTGGTGCATGTGAAGATGCGATCCCGACCACTTGTCCAGGAGATCCAGCTGGAAGAACCGTGCATGGAATCTTCCGTATTGTAGACCCTCATAGGAGGCTACCATCTTCCCCAAAAGGCGAATGCACTGATGAACCGATACCCGGGGAGGTTTTATGACATCCCTGACAATTGATAGGATCACCAATGCTCTCCCCACCGGTAGAAAACACCCCCTGCACTTCCGTGTCGAGTATCATCCCCAGGAAGGGCAGTCTCCTTGTCGGTTCCAAATGTGACTTTGGAAGGTTCAGGATCCACCCATGATCCCAGAGTAGTTGAGGTGAGAGTGCAATACTCTCCTTGGAAGATGCCTCTATTAGCAGATCATCCAGATATAGAATTATGTTCACTCCCTGTTTGCGTAGGAGGAGTATCATCTCCGCCATGACCTTGGTGAACACCCTCGGTGCTGTGGAGAGGCCAGATGGCAACGTCTGGAACTGATAGTGACAGTACTGTAGTGCAAACCGTAGATAGGCCTGGTGAGGTGGCCAGGTCGGAATGTGAAGGTACGCATCCTTGATATCCTCCAGACCTGAGATCAACGCTCTCAGAGACTCCATCTTGAATTGGAAAACCCTCAAGTAGGGGTTCAACAACTTCAGGTTCAATATAGGCCTTACCGAACTGTCCGGTTTCAGTACCACAAACAGGTTTGAGTAATAACCCTTGGTTTTTGGGTGAGGTAGAACTGGAACAATGACATTTGTTCGTACCAATTTTTTAATGGCTTCCTGTAGGATAGCACTTTCTGTCAACGATGCTGGTAAGCCTGATTTGAAGAATCTGTGAGGTGGGAGTTCCTGAAAAAAACAGTCTGTACCCCATGGCAACAATATCTTTTACCCAGGGGTATAGGCATGATGATGCCCAGACGTGACTGAAATCTCTGCCTGATCTCCACGCTGGGAGGTCCACCGTCATGCTGAAGATTTGAAGGAAGCAAAACCTGGTTTCTGTTCCTGGGAACCTGTTGGTGAGGGGTTTTTTTTATCTTTCCCGATCTCCTCTAAAGAAGGTTGGAGGGGGTTTTGGATTTTTAAAATTTTGCGGTCCGAAAGGACTGCAGTGTAGATGAAGGATAAGATTTCCTAGCCGGGACTCCTGTGGAGGGAAGAAATGTCTGCTTACCCGCAGTCACCGTGGATATCCACACATCCAATGCGTCCCCAAATAGTGCCTGACCTGTGAATGGCAGGTTCTCCACACTTTTCTTGGATTCTACATCCGCAGTCCATTGGCGTAGCCAGAGTCCTCGGCGTGCCAAGACAGCCATGGAAGTAGCCCTTGCATTAAGCAGGCCAATGTCCTTCATGGCCTCCACCATGAAACCTGCAGAATCCTGTATGTGACGTAAAAATAAGTCAATGTCACTCCTATTCATAGTATCGAAGTCCTCTAGTAAGTTGCCTGACCACTTTACTATGGCTTTAGAAATCCACGTACAAGCAGTAGTGGGCCTTAAAGCTACGCCTGTAGCAGTGAATAGTGTTTTGAGCGTAGTCTCAATCTTGTGGTCAGCCAGCTCCTTTAAGGCGTTTGAACCAGGGACAGGTAAAACCACCTTTTTAGACAGCCTAGATACAGAAGTATCTACTATAGGTGGGTTTTCCCACTTCTTCGTATCCTCTTCAGGGAAAGGGAAAGCAATGAGAATTCTTTTAGGGATCTGGAATTTTCTCTGGGTTTTCCCAGGATTTTTTAAACAAGGAGTTTAACTCCTTAGAAGCAGGGAAGGTAAGCGAGGACTTCTTATTTACTGTAATATAAGATTCCTCTACTTGTTCCGGAACCTTCTCAGAAATATGCAAAACATCCCTAATGGCTTCAATCATTAGCTGCACCCCTTTAGCAAGGGATGCATCCCCCCCTGCATATCCCCATCACCGTCCCCTGTATCAGAGTCAGTATCAGTGTCAGCTTGCATTATCTGGGCAAGTGTACGTTTTTGAGGTATGTAGGTGGGGTTTTAGATGAAGTAGTGGGAGCTGAATACTTCAAACCCACTACAGATTATCTCAAAACCTGCGTCTCTTTCTCAGTATGTGACATCCTTGGATCTGCTCTGAGAGGAAGCCCCGCCCCCTGTAATGGCACGTCTTCCCGCACTAATTATTTATACTGGCCTGAGGATATTAGTGATAACAGGAGGATTAGCCCCTGTTAGCTGCGTGAGCAGTGTAGGGTTTATCCGCGCTGGCTCAGGACGCCCCTCAAAGCTTCTACACTGTGTGTTGCTGAGCCTTCCTGGAGCGCAGCCTGTCAGACCTGCGCTCCTACCCTTGTGCCGGCGACCCGCTAACCGGGACGCCGGCGCTGTACTCACCACTTTTCTTCTAGCTTTGTTAGGGGGTGGCAACCGTGCTGCGATAGTGAGTAGTTGCCTCATGGGCTTGCGATCAGCACCCTCAGGAGAATCAGTGTCCTGTCAGCGGAGTAGAGAACCATTAACTCTTCAGGAAGTTGGTTCCTATTCCCGAGCCCCCTAAGTCCCACGAAGCAGGGAGGCTGTTGCCAGCAGCCTTCCTGTAACTCTAGAAAATAAAAAACTAAGAAAACTCCTAGGAGCTCCCCTAGCTGTGACCGGTTCCTCCGGGCACATTTTCTAAATTTAGTCTGGTAGGAGGGGTGTAGAGGGAGGAGCCAGCCCACACTATTAAACTCTTAAAGTGCCAGTGGCTCCCAAAGGACCAGTCTATATCCCATGGTACTAAATGTTCCCCAGCATCCTCTAGGACGTAAGAGAAAGATTATAACCTAGCAGATGATGATGATTGCAGGGTATCATATGGTGTATAGCATGTAAAGTACCTTGTTCCACACCTACTCTGCTGTATCAATATACCTTATATAATGGTGAGTAACACGTGTACAGGCTTACCAGCGTATGAGCATACACATAATTTGTTAGGGGGTGGCAACCGTGCTGCGGGAGTGAGTAGTCGCCTCGTGGGCTTGCGATCAGCACCCTCAGGAGCTCAGTGTCCTGTCAGCGGAGTAGAGAACCATTAACTCTTCAGGAAGTTGGTACCTACTCCCCCCACTAAGTACCACAAAGCAGGGAGGCTGTTGCCAGCAGCCTTCTTGTATCCTAACTAACTCTAGAAAATAAAAAACTAAGAAAACTCCTAGGACCTCTCCTAGCTGTGACGGGCTCCTCCGGGTACATTTTCTTACCAGCGTATGAGCACACACATAAAGGAATGCTACCTTACCAATGCTTCCAGGAGTAACGTTAGGAGACATTTCTCTGATCCATCAGCTCATACGACTGATGTTATTGTTCAGCTAGAATCTCCAATTCATACGATATGTTCCCCATCCATTGTTTTACATTGGTGACTACGGTGGTCATTCCGAGTTGTTCGTTAGTTAGCTGCTTTTAGCAGCATTGCACACGCTAAGCCGCCGCCCTCTGGGAGTGTATCTTAGTTTAGCAGAATAGCGAACGAAAGATTAGCAGAACTGCTACTAAATAATTCCTTGCAGTTTCTGAGTAGCTCCAGACCTACTCCTAGATTGCGATCACCTCAGTCCGTTTAGTTCCTGGTTTGACGTCACAAACACACGCCCTGCGTTCGGCCAAGCCACTCCCCTTTTCTCCAGCCACTCCTGCGTTTTTACCTGGCACACCTGCGTTTTTTAGCACACTCCCTGAAAACGGCCAGTTACCTCCCAGAAACACCCACTTCCTGTCAATCACACTACGATTACTCGAGCAATGAAAAAACATCGCTCGAGCTTGTGCAATTCTCCAAAGTTTTGTGTTAAGTTACTGAATGCATGCGCACTGCGTACCATGCGCATTTTTCACCTAATCGCTCCGTTGCGAAAAACGGCAACGAGCGAACAACTCGGAATGACCACCTACATCTCCATTTATACTTCATGGTTAGTTACCAGTGCAAGAGAGAGATACATCTAAGTCTTAATATAATATTACATTTGTTATTGTGAGTGTTCTCAGGAGGGTGGATACAATGATAGCCTGAGACAACATTATAAAGCCTTCATTAAAAGTAATGTTTTATTATACACACACATTTACAATTAAGTGTCCCAGAGAGTCGACTTCTCCTATTGTTTACAGTATTAATATTGTTACAGAAAATGTCACATTTCCATAATGTATTTTACTTCCAGCAGATGGACACACAAGCAGGAATATCTCAGAAGGACATCTAATGTTATCCCCGGATTGTGACATAAAAGATAATGACAGTATACAGGATTCTCCAGGAGATAACCCCATTACCCCAATTATACATCCAGCTGTATCAGCTGGTCCCTCTGATCCTGGGAAATGTTCTCCTGATCACTCTGATATTGGTGCATCTGTTACAGCTCTGACAGTAGATACAGTGTTTCCCTGTTCTGTAGATGCCAAATGTTTTACGCAGAACACAAAGCCTATTAAAGCACAGACAGGTAAGGCAGGTGAGAGGCCATTTCCATGTTCTGAGTGTGGGAAATGTTTTACATATAAATCACATCTTGTTATACATCAGAGAAGTCACACAGGTGAGAAGCCATATTCCTGTTCTATAGATGCCAAATGTTTTACACAGAACACAAAGCATATTAACCCACACACAGGTAAGGCAGGTGAAAGGCTACTGATATGTTCTGAATGTGAGAAATGTTTTACATACAAATCAGAGCTTGTTATACATCAGAGAAGTCACACAGGTGAGAGGCCATTTCCATGTTCTGAGTGTGGGAAATGTTTTGCACGGAAATCACGTCTTGTTAGACATCAGCGAAGTCACACAGGTGAGAAGCCATTTCCATGTTCTGAGTGCAGGAAATGTTTTGCACAGAAATCAGATCTTATTACACATCAGCGAAGTCACACAGGTGAGAAGCCATTTCCATGTTCTGAGTGCAGGAAATGTTTTGCTTACAAATCAGAGCTTGTTAAACATCAGAGAAGTCACACAGGTGAGAAGCCATTTCCATGTTCTGAATGTGGGAAATGTTTTAAACAGAAATCATATCTTGTTATTCATCAGCGAATTCACACAGGTGAGAAGCCATTTCCATGTTCTGAGTGTGGGAAATGTTTTGCACAGAAATCAGATCTTGTTATACATCAAAGAAGTCACACACGTGAGAAGCTGTTTTCTTGCTCTGAGTGTGGGAAATGTTTTGTAAGTAAATCACATCTTGTTATACATCACAGAAGTCACACAGGTGAGAAGCCATTTCCATGTTCTGAGTGCAGGAAATGTTTTACTTACAAATCAGATCTTATTAAACATCAGAGTAGTCACACAGGTGAGAAGCCATTTCCATGTTCTGAGTGTGGGAAATGTTTTGCACAGAAATCAGATCTTGTTATACATCAAAGAAGTCACACACGTGAGAAGCTGTTTTCTTGCTCTGAGTGTGGGAAATGTTTTGTAAGTAAATCACATCTTGTTATACATCACAGAAGTCACACAGGTGAGAAGCCATTTCCATGTTCTGAGTGCAGGAAATGTTTTACTTACAAATCAGATCTTATTAAACATCAGAGTAGTCACACAGGTGAGAAGCCATTTCCATGTTCTGAGTGTGGGAAATGTTTTGCACACAAATCAGTTCTTGTTAGACATAACAGAAGTCACACAGGTGAGAGGCCATTTATATACTCTGAGAAATAACTCCGCTCTTGTTGCACACAATAGACTTCACTCAGGTGACTAACCATTTTAATCTTCTGGAGTATACTCATCATTGCCATGCATTGTTCTTCAAGGTTCTTAACCTAGCTCCTATGCTTTTTGCAATATACATGCATCCGCAGGGTGAAATAATCAGATGTCATGTCCTCATCTACTACTGCTATACAGATGACCTGTCTTTTGCTGCGGGTACTGAGAACCCAGTACCAATCCTAAATGGTTGTCTAGCTGAGCTCCAGGTGTGGGTGATGCCAGTTGGCTGTGACTCAGTCCTGGTGAAACAGGTCCTTGTGATAGAAGCTCACCAACATAGGGCAGGGCTACAGCTCAGCTTTACAAACCAACCAGACTTATGCTTGGGGGTTCAGAGTTACAAAATAATGATCATGTGCGGAATCTTGGTGTCCTGGATGGTGGAATGACACTTTGACATCAGGTATCAGCCACAGTCAGATCCCCATCTGAGGAACATAGCCAGACTCCAGCACTTATTTCCCTCAGAAGATCTACCTACAGTCATACATGCACTTGTTTCATCACACATAGACTACTGCAATGTCCTCTACCTGGGTCTCCCAGCAAAAGAATTGCACCGCTTGTAGCTTGTACAGAATGCAGCAGCAAGACTGTTACCTAACCAGCCCATTCCTGCCACATAACACCCATTCTCTGCTCCCTCCACCGGCTGCCTGTAAGATGGTGACTCTATTATATAATCTTAAGGATTCTCCCAGCCCTACATGACCAGGGTCCATGGTACCAAAAGCAGCTTCTGCCTCCTTACTGCCCTGCTTTCTTACTTCCATATGGAGATGAAGGTCTGTTACCAGCAGTACCAAGAATCCCCAAGCAGTTCTGAGATGTCAGGGTGGGTGGCACTAGTGGTGTAGTGGGGGCTTCCGGAGGCACTTTCTGTGGGTAATATTGTCCTCAAGCCGCACTAAGGTGTCAGAGAGGGAGACAAGACTGGCAGTATAGGGGGAGACGGTGGTGGCAGTAGCAGGGGGAGATGGGACTGGCAGTAGCAGGGGGAGACAGGGTGGGTGGCAGTAGTGAAAGGAGACAGGGTGGTGGCAGTAGTGGGGGGAGATGGGGCAGTGGCAGTAGTGGGGGGACAGGCCAGTCGCAGTAGTGGGGGAGACAGGGCGGGTGGCAGTAGTGGGGGGAGATGGAGGTGGCAGTAGTGGGGAGAGATGAGGTGGGTGGCAGTAGTGGGGGAGACAGGGCGATGGCAGTAGTGGAAGCAGAAAGGGTGGTGGCAGGAGTGGGGGAGACAGGGTGGGTGACAGCAGTGGAGGGAGACAGGGTGGGTGGCAGTAGTGGGGGGGGAGACAGGGCAGATGGTAACAGTGCAGTACCAGGGGCTGCTGGAGGCAGTAAAGAGGTGTATGTGTTCCGCACAGAACCAGTTGATAATTAGACTTAATGATGATTATGCTTCCGTATTTCTAATTAATCCCTTGTATGTGTTACTGTTATTTGCTGTGTCAGCCTTTATGTGTGTTCTGTGTAATAATCCTGAAAGTAGTGCTGCTACCGATCTCATATCATTTGTAGTAACTTGGAAAAGATGAGATATGAGGTGCACTCTGGAAGCTTATAGGGGGTTAATCAGAGATGAATGCAGATGTGACATCACGCAGTCCCTGGAAAATGGTCCCGGCCCGCCCGCGTTCACCCCTCAGGGATGCGGCTGCAATGTGTGTCTGCGCGGCCGCTGCGCACGTGCATTTTGTCACCACAAGCAAACTGCTGTGGGCCGCTATTGCAGCTGGGTCTGATGACCCCCATAAGGTTTTGGCTCTCCTGATATGTATCTGTTTTACTTGCCTGCAATACTATAATTTCTCTGACGTCCTAGTGGATGCTGGGAACTCCAAAAGGACCATGGGGAATAGCGGCTCCACAGGAGACTGGGCACAACTAAAAGAAAGCTTTTAGACTACCTGGTGTGCTCTGGCTCCTCCCACTATGACCCTCCTCCAAGCCTCAGTTAGATTTGTGTGCCCGGCCGAGCTGGATGCACACTAGGGGCTCTCCTGAGCTCCTAGAAAGAAAGTATATTTTAGTTTTTTTATTTTACAGTGAGACCTGCTGGCAACAGGCTCACTGCAACGAGGGACTAAGGGGAGAAGAAGCAAACCTACCTGCTTGCAGCTAGCTTGGGCTTCTTAGGCTACTGGACACCATTAGCTCCAGAGGGATCAACCGCAGGACCCGTCCTTGATGTTCGTTCCCGAAGCCGCGCCGCCGTCCCCCTTACAGAGCCAGAAGCAAGAAGAGGTCCGGAAAATCGGCGGCAGAAGACTTCAGTCTTCACCAAGGTAGCGCACAGCACTGCAGCTGTGCACCATTGCTCCTCATGTACACCTCACACTCCGGTCACTGATGGGTGCAGGGCGCTGGGGGGGGCACCCTGAGCAGCAATAAAAACACCTTGGCTGGCAAAACAATCACAATATATAGCCCCAGAGGCTATATATGTGATAAATACCCCTGCCAGAATCCATAAAAAAGCGGGAGAAAAGGGGCGGAGCTATCTCCCTCAGCACACTGGCGCCATTTCTCCCTCACAGCTCCGCTGGAAGCTCCCTGGCTCTCCCCTGCAGGCTGCAACTACAGAAGGGTAAAAAAGAGAGGGGGGCACTAAATTTAGGTGCAGTATAAAAATTATAGCAGCTACAAGGGGATATAATTCAGTTAGTCCCTGTATTATATAGCGCTCTGGTGTGTGCTGGCATACTCTCTCTGTCTCCCCAAAGGGCTTTGTGGGGTCCTGTCCTCTGTTAGAGCATTCCCTATGTGTGTGTGCGGTGTGTCGGTACGGCTGTGTCGACATGTTTGATGAGGAACATTATGTGGAGGCGGAGCAGATGCCTATAAATGTGATGTCACCCCCTGCGGGGCAGACACCTGAGTGGATGGACTTATGGAAGGAATTACATGCAAGTGTCGACTCCTTACATAAAAAATTTGACGATATGCCAAATGCGGGACAGCCGGCTTCTCAGCTCGTGCCTGCCCAGGCGTCTCAAAGGCCATCAGGGGCTCTAAAGCGCCCGCTACCTCAGATGGCAGACACAGATGTCGACACGGATACTGATACCAGTGTCGACGACGAAGAGTAATTTAATGTCCACTAGGGCCATTCGTTGCATGATTGAGGCAATGAAAGAGGTATTACACATTTCTGATATAAACCCAGGTACCACAAAAAAGGGTATTATGTTTGGGGAGAAAAAACCACCAATAGTTATTCCCCCATCTGAAGAATTAAATGAAGTGTGTGAAGAAGCGTGGGCTTCCCCCGATAAAAAATTGGTAATTTCTAAAAAGTTACTAATGGCGTACCCTTTCCCGCCAGAGGATAGGTCACGTTGGGAAACACCTCCTAGGGTGAATAAAGCGCTCACACGTTTGTCAAAGAAGGTGGCACTACCGTCTCTGGGTACGGCCGCCCTGAAGGAGCCTGCTGATAGAAAGCAGGAGGCTATCCTGAAGTCTGTATATACACACTTAGGCATTATACTTAGACCAGCTATTGCTTCAGCATGGATGTGCAGCGCTGCAGCTGTGTGTTCAGATTCCCTGTCGGAAAATATTGACACCCTAGACAGGGACACTATTCTGCTAACCATAGAGCATATAGTCTTATACATGAGAGATGCACAGAGGGAGATCTGCCGGCTGGCATCTAAAATAAGTGCATTGTCCATTTCTGCTAGGAGAGGCTTATGGACTCGGCAGTGAACAGGGGATGCAGATTCGAAAAGGCACATGGAAGTCTTGCCTTATAAGGGTGATGAGTTATTTGGGGACGGTCTCTCAGACCTAGTTTCCACAGCACAAAATGTAAGTTACTCAAATCAATTAGGAAGTACAATTCAGGTGCATGAAAGGGAGGGAGTAGTCTGGCTAGAAATACATTGGGGATAAACCCCTGGTGTCCCCCAGCACACCGAGCTGTACCTGTACCAAGACATGAAAGACTATATATATACATATAATAGAAATCCAGAGGTCTTAGTTACATGCAGTTTGCAAACGTATGATAAGCCACCAGGCCCCGACAAGGCTCCTCTGATGCTGGTGGTCCCTATCTCTAGGTCTGGGCCTGGGGTGCAGGACTCCACAAACCGGCAAAGGCCAGTTACCCCAGAGCAGCACAACGCGAGAAGGTAAAGTGTTAGTATGTGTTAATAAAAGGAAAACAAAATCTATACACAAAAATTAATATACTAGTGAGAGTGTAATTAAAAGACCAGAAGGATTAATAAATGTGTTAAGGGGGTGCTAAATAAGATCTCACAGTGTGCTACTCCAGAGCAGCCCAGCCCCACCAATCCAGGGGGAACCACACCCCAGACCCACCCCAGGTACTAATAATAATAATAAACCCTTCCAGGTAATATAACATAATGCCACGTGATAATGGCATCTGAGCAAATGTATCCGAATTGAGAGCTAACTTACCTGAAGATACCCCCGGGATCTCCAAATGGCAATACAGAGACCAGCATACCCTCCAAACACTGGTCCCATCCATGCCCCTCATACTAACAGAACAAAATGTAAGTTGCTCAAATCAATGAGGAAGTACAATTCAGGTGCATGAAAGGGAGGGGGTAGTCTGGCTAGAGATACATTGGGGATAAACCCCTGGTGTCCCCCAGCACACCGAGCTGTACCTGTACCAAGACATGAAAGACTATATATATACATATAATAGAAATCCAGAGGTCTTAGTTACATACAGTTTGCAAACGTATGATAAGCCACCAGGCCCCGACAAGGCTCCTCTGATGCTGGTGGTCCCTTTCTCTAGGTCTGGGCCTGGGGTGCAGGACTCCACAAACCGGCAAAGGCCAGTTACCCCAGGGCAGCACAACGCGAGAAGGTAAAGTGTTAGTATGTGTTAATAAAAGGAAAACAAAATCTATACACAAAAATTAATATACTAGTGAGAGTGTAATTAAAAGACCAGAAGGATTAATAAATGTGTTAAGGGGGTGCTAAATAAGATCTCACAGTGTGCTACTCCAGAGCAGCCCAGCCCCACCAATCCAGGGGGAACCACACCCCAGACCCACCCCAGGTACTAATAATAATAATAAACCCTTCCAGGTAATATAACATAATGCCACGTGATAATGGCATCTGAGCAAATGTATCCGAATTGAGAGCTAACTTACCTGAAGATACCCCCGGGATCTCCAAATGGCAATACAGAGACCAGCATACCCTCCAAACACTGGTCCCATCCATGCCCCTCATACTAACAGAACAAAATGTAAGTTGCTCAAATCAATGAGGAAGTACAATTCAGGTGCATGAAAGGGAGGGGGTAGTCTGGCTAGAGATACATTGGGGATAAACCCCTGGTGTCCCCCAGCACACCGAGCTGTACCTGTACCAAGACATGAAAGACTATATATATACATATAATAGAAATCCAGAGGTCTTAGTTACATACAGTTTGCAAACGTATGATAAGCCACCAGGCCCCGACAAGGCTCCTCTGATGCTGGTGGTCCCTATCTCTAGGTCTGGGCCTCAATTCGGATACATTTGCTCAGATGCCATTATCAGGTGGCATTATGTTATATTACCCGGAAGGGTTGTTATTATTATTATTAGTACCTGGGGTGCGGTTCCCCCTGGATTGGTGGGGCTGGGCTGCTCTGGAGTAGCACACTGCGAGATCTTATTTAGCACCCCCTTAACACATTTATTAATCCTTCTGGTCTTTTAATTACACTCTCACTAGTATATTAATTTTTGTGTATAGATTTTGTTTTCCTTTTATTAACACATACTAACACTTTACCTTCTCGCGTTGTGCTGCCCTGGGGTAACTGGCCTTTGCCGGTTTGTGGGGTCCTGCACCCCAGGCCCAGACCTAGAGATAGGGACCACCAGCATCAGAGGAGCCTTGTCGGGGCCTGGTGGCTTATCATACGTTTGCAAACTGTATGTAACTAAGACCTCTGGATTTCTATTATATGTATATATATATAGTCTTTCATGTCTTGGTACAGGTACAGCTCGGTGTGCTGGGGGACACCAGGGGTTTATCCCCAATGTATTTCTAGCCAGACTACCCCCTCCCTTTCATGCACCTGAATTGTACTTCCTAATTGATTTGAGCAACTTACATTTTGTTCTGTTAGTATGAGGGGCATGGATGGGACCAGTGTTTGGAGGGTATGCTGGTCTCTGTATTGCCATTTGGAGATCCCGGGGGTATCTTCAGGTAAGTTAGCTCTCAATTTGGATACATTTGCTCAGATGCCATTATCATGTGGCATTATGTTATATTACCCGGAAGGGTTTATTATTATTATTATTAGTACCTGGGGTGGGTCTGGGGTGCGGTTCCCCCTGGATTGGTGGGGCTGGGCTGCTCTGGGGTAGCACACTGTGAGATCTTATTTAGCACCCCCTTAACACATTTATTAATCCTTCTGGTCTTTTAATTACACTCTCACTAGTATATTAATTTTTGTATATAGATTTTGTTTTCCTTTTATTAACACATACTAACACTTTACCTTCTCGCGTTGTGCTGCCCTGGGGTAACTGGCCTTTGCCGGTTTGTGGGGTCCTGCACCCCGGGCCCAGACCTAGAGTTAGGGACCACCAGCATCAGAGGAGCCTTGTCGGGGCCTGGTGGCTTATCATACGTTTGCAAACTGTATGTAACTAAGACCTCTGGATTTCTATTATATGTATATATATATAGTCTTTCATGTCTTGGTACAGGTACAGCTCGGTGTGCTGGGGGACACCAGGGGTTTATCCCCAATGTATTTCTAGTTTCCACAGCAACAGCTGGGAAGTCAGCATTTTTGCCCCATGTTCCCTCACAGCCTAAGAAAGCGCCGTATTATCAGGTACAGTCCTTTCGACCCCAGAAAAACAGGCGGGGAAAAGGCCGTCCTTTCTGTCCAGAGGCAGAGGTAGGGGAAAAAGGCTGCAACAAACAGGTTCCCAGGAACAAAAGTCCTCCCCCGCTTCTTCCAAGTCCGCCGCATGACGGTGGGGCTCCACAGGTGGAGCCAGGTACGGTGGGGGGCCGCCTCAAAAATGTCAGTGATCAGTGGGCTCGCTCACAGGTGGATCCCTGGATCCTTCAAGTAGTATCTCAGGGGTACAAGCTGGAATTCGAGGCGTCTCTCCCCCGCTGTTTCCTCAAATCTGCCTTGCCGATAACTCCCTCAGGCAGGGAGGCTGTGCTAGCGGCAATTCACAAGCTGTATTCCCAGCAGGTGATAGTCAAGGTGCCCCTACTTCAACAAGGACGGGGTTACTATTCCACAATGTTTGTGGTACCGAAACCGGACGGTTCGGTGAGACCAATTTGAAATTTGAAATCCTTGAACACATACATAAAAAAATTCAAGTTCAAGATGGAATCGCTCAGGGCGGTTATTGCAAGCCTGGACAAGGGGGATTACATGGTATCTCTGGACATCAAGGATGCTTACCTGCATGTCCCCATTTACCATCCTCACCAGGAATACCTCAGATTTGTGGTACAGGATTGCCATTACCAATTCCAGATGCTGCTGTTTGGACTCTCCACGGCATCGAGGGTGTTTACCAAGGTAATGGCAGAAATGATGATACTCCTTTGAAAAAAGGGAGTTTTAATTATCCCGTACTTGGACGATCTCCTTATAAAGGCGAGGTCCAAGGAGCAGTTGTTGGTCAGGGTAGCACTATCTCGGGAAGTGCTACAACAGCACGGATGGATTCTAAACATTCCAAAGTCACCGCTGGTTCCTACCACACGCCTACTGTTCCTGGGGATGGTTCTGGACACAGAACAGAAAAAAGTGTTTCTCCTGATGGAGAAGGCCGAGGAGCTGTCATCTCTAGTCAAAGACCTCCTGAAACCAAAACAGGTATCGGTGCATCACTGCACACGAGTCCTGGGAAAAATGGTAGCTTCCTACGAAGCAATTCCATTCGGCAGGTTTCATGCAAGAACTTTTCAGTGGGACCTCTTGGACAAGTGGTCAGGATCGCATCTTCAGATGCATCGGCTGATAACCATGTCTCCAAGGACCAGGGTATCTCTGTTGTGGTGGCTGCAGACGGCTCATCTTCTAGAGGGCCGCAGATTTGGCATACAGGACTGGGTCCTGGTGACCACGGATGCCAGCCTTCGAGGCTGGGGGGAATAAACACAGGGAATAAATTTCCAAGGACTTTGGTCAAGTCAGGAGTCGTCCCTACACATAAATATTCTGGAACTGAGGGCCATTTACAATGCCCTAAATCAGGCAAGGCCCCTGCTTCAAAACCAGCCGGTTCTGATCCAATCAGACAACATCACGGCAGTCGCCCATGTAAACCGACAGGGCGGCACAAGAAGCAGGATGGCGATGGCAGAAGCCACAAGGATTCTCCGATGGGCGGAAAATCACGTCTTAGCACTGTCAGCAGTGTTCATTCCGGGAGTGGACAACTGGGAAGCAGACTTCCTCAGCAGACACGACCTACACCCGGGAGAGTGGGGACTTCATCCAGAAGTCTTCCAACTGATGGTAAACCATTGGGAAAGGCCACAGGTGGACATGATGGCGTCCCGCCTAAACAAAAAACTAGAGAGATATTGCGCCAGGTCAAGGGACCCTCAGGCGATAGCTGTGGATGCTCTAGTGACACAGTGGGTGTACCAGTCGGTGTATGTGTTCCCTCCTCTGCCTCTCATACCATAGGTACTGAGAAGAATAACAAGACGAGGAGTAAGAACGATACTCGTGGTTCCGGATTGGCCAAGAAGAGCTTGGTACCCAGAACTTCAAGAAATGATATCAGAGGACCCATGGCCTCTACCGCTCAGACAGGATCTGCTACAGCAGGGGCCCTGTCTGTTCCAAGACTTACCGCGGCTGCGTTTGACGGCATGGCGGTTGAATACTGGATCCTAAAGGAAAAGGGCATTCCGGAGGAAGTCATTCCTACGCTGATAAAAGCCAGGAAAGAAGTAACCGCAAACCATTATCACCGTATTTGGCGAAAATATGTTGTGAGGTGTGAGGCCAGGAAGGCCCCAACAGAGGAATTTCAGCTGGGTCGATTTCTGCACTTCCTACAGTCAGGAGTGACTATGGGCCTAAAATTGGGTTCCATTAAGGTCCAGATTTCAGCTCTGTCGATTTTCTTCCAGAAAGAACTGGCTTCACTGCCTGAAGTTCAGACATTTGTAAAGGGAGTACTGCATATTCAGCCCCCTTTTGTGCCTCCAGTGGCACCTTGGGATCTCAACGTGGTGTTGAGTTTTCTAAAATCACATTGGTTCGAGCCACTTAAAACCGTGGGTCTGAAATATCTCACGTGGAAAGTGGTCATTTTATTGGCCTTGGCTTCGGCCAGGCCTGTATCAGAATTGGCGGCTTTGTCTTGTAAAAGCCCTTATCTGATTTTCCATATGGATAGGGCAGAATTGAGGACTCGTCCCCAGTTTCTCCCTAAGGTGGTATCAGCCTTTCACTTGAACCAACCTATTGTAGTGCCTGCGGCTACTAGGGACTTGGAGGATTCCAAGTTACTGGACGTGGTCAGGGCCTTGAAAATTTATGTTTCCAGGACGGCTGGAGTCAGGAAAACTGACTCGCTGTTTATCCTGTATGCACCCAACAAGCTGGGTGCTCCTGCTTCTAAGCAGACTATTGCTCGCTGGATTTGTAGCACAATTCAGCTGGCGCATTCTGTGGCAGGACTGCCGCATCCTAAATCAGTAAAAGCCCACTCCACGAGGAAAGTGGGTTCATCTTGGGCGGCTGCCCGAGGGGTCTCGGCTTTGCAACTTTGCCGAGCTGCTACTTGGTCAGGGGCAAACACGTTTGCTAAATTCTACAAATTTGCTACCTTGGCTGAGGAGGACCTTGAGTTCTCTCATTCGGTGCTGCAGAGTCATCCGCACTCTCCCGCCCGTTTGGGAGCTTTGGTATAATCCCCATGGTCCTTTTGGAGTTCCCAGCATCCACTAGGACGTCAGAGAAAATAAGATTTTACTCACCGGTAAATCTATTTCTCGTAGTCCGTAGTGGATGCTGGGCGCCCATCCCAAGTGCAGATTGTCTGCAATACTTGTATATAGTTATTGCCTAACTAAAGGGTTATTGTTATGAGCCATCTGTTGAGAGGCTCAGTTATGTTTCATACTGTTAACTGGGTATAGTATCACGAGTTATACGGTGTGATTGGTGTGGCTGGTATGAGTCTTACCCGGGATTCAAAATCCTTCCTTATTGTGTCAGCTCTTCCGGGCACAGTATCCTGAGGCTTGGAGGAGGGTCATAGTGAGAGGAGACAGTGCACACCAGGTAGTCTAAAAGCTTTCTTTTAGTTGTGCCCAGTCTCCTGCGGAGCCGCTATTCCCCATGGTCCTTTCGGAGTTCCCAGCATCCACTACAGACTACGAGAAATAGATTTACCGGTGAGTAAAATCTTATTGTAACTTGAATTGTTTCTGTACTTAAAGGATATTTTATCCATGTTGTGCAGAGTAAAGTATTTTTTAAGTTTAAAATATAGAGAAAAATCTGTGTATTAAAAATATGAAATAAAGTTGTTTAAAAACAAAAGATTTCCAGTGAGTCTTTTTATGTGTCTGTGTATTATCTTATTTCCAGATAATTGTTGCTATGGTGACAGAAACAATTTCCTTGTATTGTTACTTTTGTGTCCAGCCGGTGGGCTCGGAAATGTTATCCTTTTCCTCGCAGCCCCAGTTGCTGGAGAAAATGAAGGAGGAGCTGTTGACGGGTCACGTTCCGCTTGAGTTGACAATTTTCTCACCAGCAGGTCTTTCCTCCTCTGCAGACTTGTGTCCGGAAAGAGAGATACAACATAGGCTTTAAACCTAGGATCGAACACGGTGGCCAAAATGTAGTGCTCTGATTTCAACAGGTTGACCACCCTTGAATCCTGCCTAAGCGAATGAGGGGCTCCATCCACAAGTATTTCCAGGGAAGACGTTAAGTCTGAGGGACTATGCACAGGCCCAAATGATAATTGTTTTATGATTCTTCTATGTATGAACCAACCGATAGAGGGAATAATCCGAAAGTGTTAATACCAAAGATTAGCTAATCTGGTTGGAGGTGCGCCATTAAGCAAATTACAATGACTGGTTAGGGCAGGCATGTCCAAACTGTGGCTCTCCAGCTGTTGAGAAACTACAGATCCCAGCATGCTCTGACACAGCTTTAGTATTCACTGACAGCAAAACTGTGTATGGGCATGCTGGGATATGTAGTTTCACAACAGCTGGAGGGCCACAGTTTGGACATGCCTGTGTTAGGGGGTTTAGAAGAAACAGCTAGTGGGCTTATATCTAAAGAAGCCTTAATGTGTGGCGCACTCTTTTTTTCTTTATGTTTCATGAATAAATGAAAACAACTTTAATTATTTTTATTTAAGATAGATTTTTCAATAGGCATGACATAAGGCAATTGATTGTTAGCCTGGAAAGACAAAAAAATTAATGAAAGATAAAAAATAATTTATATACCAGTACTTCCTATGTATGGGTAGAGCAATAATTGATATAATCAAATGAAATATAAAAGGAATTTAAAACACAGGTTATTTGAAATCAAATTTATGAGATCCTTTCACAACGGGATTGTGATCTTAGAAAAAAACCTGTTTTACTGCTGCGCCCTGCAGAGCGTTACTACTGCATACAACCTAAGTGCTCCCTGCAGAGCGTTACTACTGCATACAATCTAGGTGCTCCCTGCAGAGCGTCACTACTGCATACAACCTAAGTGCTCCCTGCAGAGCGTTACTACTGCATACAACCTAAGTGCTCCCTGCAGAGCGTTACTACTGCATACAACCTAAGTGCTCCCTGCAGAGCGTTACTACTGCATACAATCTAGGTGCTCCCTGCAGAGCGTCACTACTGCATACAACCTAAGTGCTCCCTGCAGAGCGTTACTACTGCATCCAACCTAAGTGCTCCCTGCAGAGCGTTACTACTGCATACAATCTAGGTGCTCCCTGCAGGGCGTCACTACTGCATACAACCTAAGTGCTCCCTGCAGAGCGTTACTGCTGCATACAACCTAAGCTCCCTGCCTAAGCTCCCTGCAGAGCGTTACTACTGCATCCAACCTAAGTGCTCCCTGCAGAGCGTTACTACTGCATACAACCTAAGTGCTCCGTGAAGCAGTGATGCTTTTGTACTACAGGAGTCATTGGCTGTCTGCTATGCACCAGTGCACTGTGGCGAATGCACAGTTCTAACCTGATCGACTACTGTGCAAATTCGGACAGCACCAAACAGGTCTGAATTAGGCCCTTTATCTTCTCTCCCCAATGTATGGTGGCAGCGGGATCCGGATGGAAAGTCGACAGTAACTAGGTCGACAATGTCTAGGTCGACCACTATTGGTCGACAGTAACTAGGTCGACAGGGTCAAAAGGTTGACAGGGTCAAAAGGTCGACATGTTCTAGGTCGACAGGTCAAAAGGTCGACATGAGTTTTTCCAATTTTTTTCTTTTTTTGAACCTTTTCATACTTAACAATCCACGTGGACTACGATTGGAACGGTAATCTGTGCCGAGCGAAGCGAAGGCACCATGCCCGAAGCATGGCGAGCGAAGCGAGCCATGCGAGGGGACGCGGTGCACTAATTGGGGTTCCCGGTCACTCTACGAAGAAAACGACACCAAAATAACATGAAAAACTCATGTCGACCTTTTGACCTGTCAACCTAGAACATGTCGACCTTTTGACCTTGTCGACCTTTTGACCCTGTCGACCTAGTTACTGTCGACCAATAGTGGTCGACCTAGACATTGTCGACCTAGTTACTGTCGACTTTCAATACCACACCCGGTGGCAGCGATGATATTCTGTGGGATATGCCTGGTTCCTCTACTGGTTACTGGTGGCATAGTCCTTGCTAAAAGGGCTCTTCTTCTCCTGATAGAGTCAATGAATCCAGACCAGAATTGGCGATTTTCTTCTATTTTTGTTATAAAGTATTTTGAAAAAAAAATTGTTTTTCTTGTTTAATTAAGGGCTGTTAATGCAAATGTAACATATTTTTTTTTAAATCAGAGGGTCAGCGAGACGTTACGGAGCAAACATGTGATTTAATATTTGCTGCTTATTCCCCAAAAATATACCGGACCTCCCAAATGTAAGTAGAAGGGACTGCAGCAGGTATCTCCCATACCTTCATACATGGACATTTCCAGGCAAGGGTCAGGTAAGTTATTTTTAAATACAACAACTCTAATTCCCCTACAAGTAAAAAAAAACCACCAAGAACATTTGAACAGACCTCATTTATTTAAAACAAATAAATAAATATATATATAGGTACACACACACCCAGAGGGGAATATGGAAACCAGAGAAAATCACATATAATTGCAGCTTCCTGACAAGCCACTGCCCCCACTCCGCATATACGCATATTATCACCTTCCAAAAATTCATAAATCACTGTTGTTACCTCCTGGGCGTCCTATTATTTCAGGTGTGGGTTCCCTCACTTCCAATTTATCAGCATATGTGGATTTTTTTTTGCAGCCACACTTAAAAATTCCTTAATCCTATATTAAAGACACCACTCACTTTTTACATTTAATTAAAGATTTAAAGTGGCAAGAGGATTATCTTCTAGTTTAATGTGATGCAGAATCCCTACATAAAAATATACCATATGAAAATGGATTAAAGATAATAGAGCAGTATCTAAATAAAGACCCAACAATGTCAAAAGAGCACTGTCAATTTATTATGGAATCTATTCACTTTATTTTGTCACGTAATTATTTCACATTCAATGGAGAATATATTTTACAGATACATAGTACCGCGATAGGCACCAGGTTCGCCCCAAGTTTTGCTAATTTATATATGGGTAACCTTGAAGACAAATACATCTAGGGAGGACCCTTTGGGGTGAACCTGGTGCTCTATGGTAGATATATAGACAATTTGTTTTTTGTTTGGAAAGGGGATACACTATCAGTTTCACCATTTATTGATTTTCTTAATACTAACACATTTGTTCTCACCTTCATAAACTGTTCATAGGACGGATTTAACTTTTTTGGATATTGCGCTACATGCCGGGGAAATCAACCAACTGATCCAGACTAAGACTTATCGAAAAAAGTAGACTGTAATCTCAAACTAAACGAGCTGCCATTATAAACCCTGGCTCAACAATATTCCTAAGAGTCAATAATTTAGGATTAAAAGAAATTGTTCTGCTAATGACGACTTTGTCCTTCAAAGCGAGGAATTAACACCATCTTTATTTAATCAGGGCTATCCAAGTCACTTACTTCCCGGTCCTTTGACAGAGGTGTCCAAGAAAGAATGACAGAGCCTTCTGTCTTTAGAAAAATCAGAAAATAACTCATGTACCTTGATTGAGCAGAATGAACCTGTCTTTATATCCCGGTATAATAATTCCTCAAATAAAATCAAAAATATTCTTACAAATTTTTTTTCCTATCCTTAAAATGGACAGGGTGTTAGCAGGAAGCTCGGAGGACAAACCTAAATTGGTCTTCAAGAAAGCTAATAATCTAAAAAATTATCTCTCACCAAGGCCCTCATTCCGAGTTGTTCGCTTGTTCTTTTTCATCGCATCGCAGTGAAAATCCGCTTATTACGCATGCGCAAAGTTCGCACTGCGACTGCGCCAAGTAACTTTGCTATGAAGAAAGTAATTTTACTCACGGCTTTTTCATCGCTCCGGCGATCGTAATGTGATTGACAGGAAATGGGTGTTACTGGGCGGAAGCACGGCGTTTTAGGGGCGTGTGGCTGAAAACGCTACAGTTTCCGGAAAAAACGCAGGAGTGGCCGGAGAAACGGTGGGAGTGCCTGGGCGAACGCTGGGTGTGTTTGTGACGTCAACCAGGAACGACAAGCACTGAACTGATCGCACAGGCAGAGTAAGTCTGAAGCTACTCTAAAACTGCTACGAGGTTTGTGATCGCTATATTGCGATTACTTCGGTCGCACTTTTAAGAAGCTAAGATACACTCCCAGTAGGCGTAGGCTTAGCGTGTGTAACTCTGCTACATTCGCCTTGCGAGCGATCAACTCGGAATGAGGGCCCAAGTCATTTTGAACCTATAACTGAGAATAAACTAGGTACCTGTAAGATTAGAAATTCATGTCAATTAAAGGGAAGTTGCTCTAAATGCTTCAAAATGAAATGCATTACATGTAGATTCATGAAACATGGAAGTTACAAATTTACTGCCCCCAAAGATATAACAAACATGAACTTTAAGATCATCGGTTCTATAACTTGTCAGACCACCTATGTTGTATATCTGATAACTTGTATATGTGGTGTTCAGTATGTAGGTAGAACCATTCCATCTTTGAACACAAGATTTTTGGAACATAGACAACTTATCCTCAAAAAGATAATATCTCATAGTGTCCCTAGACATGTTGTTCAGAGTCATGGTGGAGATATTAATGTTCTATCTGTTCAAGGGATTGAATATATTGAAAAAACTGTTAGGGGAAGAGATAGATACAATCGGTTATGCAACAGGGAGGCATACTGGATCTGTTCATTAAATACTCTGTACCCAATGGGATTAAACAAAAATATTGAAATGAATAACATCTAAAAAAAATTGAGATACCAGTATGCGTCCTCCTCCTTTTCTTTGCTCCGCTTGTTCTTTTTCTTGCTTGCCTTGTAATCCTTCCCCTTTGAGAATGCCTGAGATCTTATCTATTTTCATTAAAAATGTTTATTTACTAATAATGTCCCTGTGTTAATAACTAATATATACTGTCTAAAGAAGTCCCTATGACTGCGTGTTAAATGGTTCTCCTGTCTCTTAATGAATATAGATGTGGAAACGTGCTAGTCCTGGTATATAATACACTTTATGGTTGATTTACTGCACTATAAATAGAAAAGAACGTGGCCCTGGTTACTTTGCCTAACAAGGTCTGTTACAATATGTCAGTTTGAGATTTCTCTTGTGTGTAATAGTGTAACATAATTACAAGGTCTCTCAGATATGAACCTTCCTTCTCTATATAGTGTGGAGCTGATGCAGAACAACGGCACAGGTAACCTGTTTATGGACTCCTGGGTATGCTGTCCTGATATTATTTTATCTTCTGTCATTCTCCACCAGATCTATATCATTAATATGTAAATTAATGTTCCACATTTAGACTGTAGTGCTTAGTATTTCAGTATAGATCTACTGGGCTGTTCTGTTAAAAAAGCTGGTGAGCGGGAGGCTCGATCCCGCGACCCTATGCATTGGAGTCCGTAACTTAACCGTAAGAGCTCAAATATATTTGTTGCTCAAATATATCTGAAGCACCGTGACTTTGTGCACACTGATAATGTACAAAACTGCAACAATTAACTTTCACCAGATAATCCGAAATCAATTGGAAATCTTTTGCGCTACACATGATTGGTCTTATTGGTATTTGTCCATAATATGTTTTTAATCAGAGATCTTTTTAAGGAAATGTGATAATAACTGCTAATTAATTAATTCAATTGTTTCCAACTTACAAAGCGCTCCTTATCATTGGTCTTGAGTATCAATGTATATATATAAGTTTACTGATAACCCAGCCATTGATAATATCATCAGGGCAGTATGCCAGGTTCTACATTTTACTGAGACTGAGAAACCTCGTTTAAATGAAGACATTTTATTTGCTGAAAACCAAAGGATAACTGGTGTTTTACTTATTCAGAATCTCTTAATAAGCAGTTAATGGAAGCATGGAAAAATCCATATAAATGGTTTTCTATGCCTAGGCGGTTTCTCACTAACTACCCATTCCCAGAGTCTGACAACTAAATGGGAAAATCCACCAACAGTGGATTCCTCAGTCTTAAAACTTTCAAAGAAGTTAACCATTCCAGTCCCCGCTGCAATAACGCTTAAAGACCCGTCAGAGCATAAGCTAGAAGCTATGCTAAAGTCAATGTATATAGTAAAGGTGTTGCTTAGACCTGCTTTAGTTGGAGTTTGGGTTAACAAGGCTGTAGCTGCATGGACAACACAGCTCAAGTTGTGCCTTCAATAGGATCTTACCTTAGACCAGCATATACCTCTTGCTAATCAAATCTGTGAATCTGCTGAGTATTTAGGTATGTCTTCTATGGACGTCAGCTAGATTAGTTCTTGGCTTTCAACTTCACTAGTTGCGGCCCGATGGGTGCTTTGGCTACATTCTTGGCAAGCGAAGGCAGAGTAAAAACAAGGAATAGAAGCACTGCCTTACACTGGCAATATGTTATTTGGTCCTGAATTGAACAAAAGGATTTCTAAGGCTACTGTAGGAGTCTGTTTTCCTGCCATTGCCTGTACCAGTTCCTAAACGGAAATACGCTGGACCAGCATTCAAATCTTTTAGACCGCAGTCTTTTTGAGGCCGTGCAAGAGGAACAACCATACAGCGCAGACATGGTAGAGGATGTGGTTTTCAACAAACCCCTAACCGTCATCAGGACACAAAGGCAGCTGACAAACCGGTGGCATGACAGGCTTCCTGCCCATCTCAGATCGTCAGTTGTGGGACCACACCTTCAGATGTTTAACTTGGCATGGATTCAGACATCCACAGATGGGTGGATCCACAATTAAGTGTTCAAAGGTTACAAAATAGAGTTTGATTGCCTACCACCAATGCGGTTTCTCAAGACAGGCCTCCCTGTGTCATGAGACAAAAAGGCTGTTCTGCAGACTGCGATTCAGTCTCTTCTAGATTCAGCAGTTTTGACTCAGGTTCCAGTTCATCAAGAAGGTCAAGGTTATTATTCCAATCTTTTTGTAGTACCAAAGCTGGACAGCTTGGTCAGACCGATATTGAACCTGAAGGGGCTCAATCAGTACATGACCTACTACAGATTCAAGATGGAATCCTGCGGTCGGTAATTTCAGGTTTAGAACCACAGGAATTAATGATTACGCTGGATCTCAAGGATGCGTACTTACACATTCTAATTTGGCCAGCGCATCAGGTGTACTTAAGGTTTGCAGTACAACAAAACTATTAGCAATTTCAGGCACTACCGTTTGGCCTCTCATCAGTGCATCGGGTATTCACAAAGGTGATGTCTGTGATGATAGCTCATCTCAGATCCCTGGGAGTGATAATAGTGCCGTACTTAGAAGACCTTCTCATCAAGGCTCTGTCTCAACACATACGCCTTCAAAATGCCTTACTAATGTACAAGGGCCCTCATTCCGAGTTGTTCGCTCGCTAGCTGCTTTTAGCAGCATTGCACACGCTGAGCCGCCGCCCTCTGGGAGTGAATCTTAGCTTTGCAGAATTGCAAACGAAAGATTAGCAGAATTGCGAATAGAAATTTCTTAGCAGTTTCAGTGTAGCTCCAGACTTACTCCTACACTGCGATCAGTTGAGTCCTTTTCGTTTCTGGTTTGACGTCACAAACACACCCAGCGTTCGCCCAGGCACTCCCCCATTTCTCCAGACACTCCCGCGTTTTTCCCTGACACGCCTGCGTTTTTCCGCACACTTTCAGAAAACGATCAGTTTCCGCCCAGAACACCCACTTCCTGTCAATCACACTACGATCAGCAGAACGATGAAAAAACCTTGTTAGGCCGTGAGTAAAATACCAAACTATTGTGCAAGTTTACTTGGCGCAGGTGCACTGCGTTCATTGCGCATGCGCAGTTTGCGACTAATTGCTCCGTAGTGAAAAAAAAATAACGAGCAAACAACTCGGAATGACCCCAAGGTACTAGTTCAGCACGATTGGATTGTCAACTTCTAGAAATCACACCTGGTTCCGTGTCAGAGTTCAATTCCTAGGAATGATTTTGGATACGGTGGATCAATGAATTTACCTACCAGAATAGAAAGCACAAAGTATTTGTCATCTAGTACAGTTAGTGCTCAAACCACGGACAGTCTCTGTGCACTTGTGCATTCGACTGTTACGAAAGATGGTGGCGTCTTTTGAAGCACTCCAGTTCAGAAGATTTTACTCACGTCCTTTTCAGCTAGATCTTCTAGCATGGTGGTCAGGCTCTCATCTCCAAATTCATCAGATGTTTCGGTTGTCTCCAAGGGCCAGAGTATCACTACTCTGGTGGCTCCAAGTACAGCATCTCACTGTGGGAAAACGGTTCGGAGTCTGGAATTTGATAATTCTAACGATGGACAGAAGTCTCAGAGGTTGGGGAGAAGTGGTCCTACATCGTCAATTTCAGGATATCTGGTCAGACTGAGAAAGATTACCGTCAACAAATGTCCTGGAACTCAGGGCAATTTACAATGTACTGTGAGAGGCAGTTCGCTTGCTCCAGTCTGAAACTGTTCAGGTTCAGTCAGACAACGTGACAAAAGTCGCATATATCAACAAACAAGGAGGGACTCGAAGTCAAAGTTGCTTGAATCCTGAATTGGGCCGAGCATCACCAAGTGATATTGTCGGCAGTGTTGATTCCAGGAGCGGACAACTGGGAAGATTATCTCAGCCATCAGGATTTTCATCCAGGAAAATGGGCTTTACATCCAGAGGTGTTCCAGATGTTGGCCCAGCGGTGGGGTTACCCACAGGTGGATCTAATGGCATCTTACCAAAATCATCAAACACCCCAGTATGTGTCCAGAACAAGAGATCCTAAAGCAGTGGCAGTGGATGCTCTCACAATACAACCTCATGTATCTGTTTCCACAATTTCTGCTGCCTCCTCGGTTGCTAAAGCGGATCAAAAGAGAATCCATGACCGTCATAGTAGTGGCGCCTCATTGGCCTTGGTGAGCATAGTTCTCTGATCTCCATGGTCTACTCGCAGATGATCCATGGCCGCTTCCGCTACGTCCAGACATACTACAACAGGGTCCATTCCTTTACCCAGATTTAACGCATCTGCGTTTCATGGGGTGGCTGTTGAAACGGCTCTCTTAAGATGAGATGGCATTCCAGACTCTGTTATACCAACCATGTTACGTGCTACAAAACCAGTTACAGCAGCTCATTATCACAGGATTAGATGAGCTGATATTAGTTGGTGTGAAGCTCAGAAGTTTCCAACATCTTCTTTCAAGTTATCCAGTCTTTTGCTATTTTTACAGGCGGGGTTAGATGGAGGACTACGTTTAGCTACACTAAAAGTGCAGGTCTCTGCCTTGTTAACTTTCTTTCAAAGGCATTTGTCTCTTTTACGAACAGTTCACAATTTCCTACAATGTGTCCTTAGAGTTCAACCTCCACCTACAGCTCCATGGGACTTGAATCTAGTTTTGGATTTTTTTGCAGTCTTCAATTTATGAACCCTTACAACAATTGGATGTTAAGTTTCTATAACGGGAAAACAGTGTTTTTCCTAGCCTTAGCTTCGGCAAGGCGTGTTTCAGAATTGGTTGCCTTGTTATGCAAGCCACTGTATCTGGTATTTCATGATGACAGAGCAGAACTTTGGACGAATCCCACTTTTATACCAAAAGTAGTTTCTTCTTTTCACATCAATCAACCAATTGCAGTTCAGAGGATTCAGTAACTCCAGCTAATTTGGATGTGGTACATCGACTCAGCGTTTATGTAGCCCGAACATCAACTGTACATAAAACGGATACATTGTTTGTTCTCTATGATGCAGTGAAGCTTCCAAACAAGACCTTGGCTAGATGGATTAAGCTGACCATTCGTCAGGTGTACTTTCATGCTAGTCTAACACCGACTACATCTGTTTCAGCACATTCCACACGTTCTGTGGGAACATCACGGGCAGCAGGTTGTGGGGCTTCTATGGTGAAACTTTGCCATGCAGCTACATGGTCATTAGTGCACGTTTGTGCGCTTTTACAAGTTTGACACGTTTGCGGCATCAGCTTCTAGCTTTGACCACCTAATGTTACGGTGCCTACCAGGTCTCCCGCTCAAGGGGGAAACTTTGGTACATCCCAAGAGTACTCCAATGGATGAAAAAGAAAAGAGGATTTTGGTACTTACCAGATAAATCTTTTTCTTTTAATCCACAGGGGGCACTGGACATCCTCCCAGAGCAGTTTCACCTGTCTTGTGGTAAATTCAGTAAATCTTATGGTAACACATTCTCACTGACTTGTTCAAATGTTAAGGTGATTGTTATCTATTGTTGAGTCAACTTTCTAGTTGTCCGTTATGTTATATGTAATTCTCCATTGTTCATCCTCCCTATCGCTCCTGTTCGCCTCAGTAAAAAAAAACAACTCACTGTGGTATCTTGGGATTATGAAGGGTCACTAATTTAAATATGTAAATATATTTAAATGTGCCTATCCCTGCTAATGCCCCATCCATATCCCCAACAGTACTCCAGTGCACCCTGTGGATTCGAAGAAAAGGATTTATCAGGTAAGTACCAAAATCCACCTTTCAGGTATGTAGGAAAACATATTACTGCATTGCTTTCTATAGGACTTTGACGTATTCAGACACACAGTGAAAGAAACAGCAGAAAATGTTTACAACACTCATAGGCATCAGGCACTTATACAACTACTCAGTACCCAAAGGGTAGGTAGAGACTCAGTTCTGTATCACCTGCCTCAGGAGAGCGGGATACAGGGAGACTTCCAGGATTGATCATTACGCTTACAAACGCTGAGTGGATCCAGACGCTACTAGTGAACTCAGACGCACCAGTGACACAGCCGCACCACGCTCAGACTGGGTTAGTTTGATTTCTACCATCTCAGACGGAAGCGGGAACCTCAAAGGAAACTGGTCATGAACTGGGGAAGAGGGCCGAGCAGGAGAGTGTCTTACGCCCCACTGCTGACATCAACCCCTGGGGTCGTGGTCTTTTACTAATCCCTGGAACCTATAATCCCTGAAACCTTGTGCTGGTGCACCTGAGGTGACAGCCATACACGTGACTGTTCGGTAGGCCCCCCCAAAACAGTGTGGCTGCGTCCTGCATCTTAACCCGCTAAGTGGAACCGATGCCTTACCTTTTCCCTGTTCTCCGGCCACAGCCTGGTAACGTCAGCTGGACTTGCTAGTACATCCTAGCTGACGCCCGCTAAAACAGTACTGTACATGGTGGTAAGCATTGTCGCGACCTGGTGGAGAGTTGTTGGAGCGACTCTTTCTAATGTGCGTATAAGACGCTTTATGAAAGATCACTCAAAAAAAAAAGGAAATACTATAAAAATAAATTAAAAACGCTTATGGCTACAAAAACTCAGCAGCCCTATAGACCGTCGTCTGGCTCCTGTCGCACCAAACAAAAAACTGAATTACCTGAGCCAAAAGGTGAAGATACAGGGAACTGTCCCATTGCATCCTGGGAGTCTGAAAAGCTTAGATCGTTGGTGCATTTCCACTGCCGCTACCTAATATCCAAAGGTATATCCTGTGGATACCATGGTGGACCCTGCAGGAGAAATATCTTGTTACTCTCCTGTCTATGAAGGTAATCAGATGTGCAAAGGCACAAGCTGAGGAGGAAATGGCCCAGTAAGTGGGTGAAGGAGGCAAAACTTTTTTTAGGTATATAAGCAAAAGGAGAAAATTGAAAGGCAGAAAAATAAAACTAAAAGACAGAGACTGAGAGTCTTGTTGAGGGAGACAATGTAATAGCAGATCATCTTAATTATTTTTGCTCAGTGATCACTACTGAAAGAGAGGGGAAGGGGCCACAGTTAAGCTGCAGGGATATTCAGGAAAATGAAACAAGTACATTTACAGAGGAGAAGGTCCTGACAGAACTCTTAAAGCTGAAAGTGGATAAATCTCTGTGGCCAGATGGGATACATCCAAGGATACTAAAAGAGCTTAAAGAGGTGCTGGTAGCACCATTAACAGAATTATTCAACCAGTCATAAGCTACAGGCGTAATTCCAGAGGACTGGAAAAGAGCGAACGTAGTCCCACTGCACAAAAGTGGAAGCAAGGAAGAGGTAAACAACTACAGACCAGTTGTTAGGCGCCGGGGTCCGCTCGTCTGCGCGGCCCGGCGCCTAGCAACTAGAGACGCCGTGCGCGTACAGCCGCCGGCTCCCTAGCAACGCTAGACGCCGGGCGCGCTGAGCCGCACGGACCCTAGCAACGGGAATGCCCGTTGCTAGGCTGAAGGGGTTAAGATATTTACCTGCTCTATGGCCGTGCAGCAAGGCAGCTGCACGGCATTTACTCCAATCAGCCTTTTAGCAGCTGATTGGAGAACTTCTTGTTAAATACACTCCCAGGGCTTCTCACAGACGCCGGTAATAGCTTCCTGCATGCTGTCTTTGTTTGCTGAGAGTCTGTTTCCAGTCCTGCTGTATCCGGTCATTCTGGTCCTCTGAAGTCCTGTACTCGGGAGCTACCATCTCGTCCCTGGAGTCCTGACTGATCACCGTTATCATCCCGTGGTGTTCGGCTCTGCCGTGTGTAGCGGCTCGACCGCTTTACCCCTTATATTTTGTGTTTGGAGCATTTGCGGAGGGTTCCGCTTCCACAGGTCCACTCTGGTATTCGGCGGTGCCGGGTAGGAGTATTGGACAAGTGGATATTTTGGTTGTCCTTTTCCCTGGCGGTTTCTCCGCACATACTTTAGTTTTTGTTAGCTCGTAGCCCCTGGCCTGGTTGTTTAGTTAGAGGGCCTCTTGTCATCATCCTGTCTCGGATTTCCCTTTGTCTCTCACTAAGACCGGGGGGCATCGGAGTTGGGCAGACATAATCCGCCCTTCAAACGCGGCTACCAAGGGCTCAAGAAACCATAGTCTCGCAAGGGATTTCTGACAGCACGGGTGAGACAACAGAGTTAGGGCGCCAGGGGCTATTGTTCTTTCCTGCTCCCTTCCCCAGCATTCCGTTCCAGTGCTCCGGTCCTAGCCATAAGATCTCCTCTGACCTGGAGTGCTGGAATCATAACATTATCACCGGCCATACCAAAAACTAAAATTAAACAGGGTTTAATTTTTTCATTTTCATTCAGTTTTGTTAAGGTTTTTTGGCCTCATGAATCCGACTGGTTTAGGGCCAAATCCTGGCCAGCTCATAGTCAATCAGATTCAAGAACTTACTCAGATGGTTCAGGATCTATCTCTTCGGGTGAAGTCGCAGGAAGATCTTTTGCGAGCCTCCCCAAGGGTAGTCCTTGAACCAAAGATGCATTTGCCTGACCGTTTTTCTGGTGATAGAAAATAATTTTTTAATTTTAAAGAATCCTGTAAACTTTATTTTCGTTTAAGACCAACTGCCTCTGGTACTGAATCTCAGCGGGTTGGGATTGTTATTTCTTTACTCCAGGGGGATCCTCAGACCTGGGCATTTGGTTTAAAGGCAGAGGATCCTGCGTTGTTGTCAGTAGACGCCTTTTTTAAGTCTTTAGGGCTTTTGTATGATGACCCAGACAGAGAGGCGTCTGCTGAAAGTCAGCTGCGCGCTCTCAAACAGGGGAGAAATCCTGCAGAGGTTTATTGCACTGAATTTCGCCGTTGGTCGAACGACTGTGGCTGGAATGACCCAGCCCTGCGCAGTCAGTTTCGCCTCGGCTTATCAGAGTCTATAAAAGACAGTCTCCTCCAGTACCCCGCTCCTGATACACTCGATAAACTCATGGAGCTTTCTATTAAGATTGATCGGCGTCTCAGAGAGCGGAGGGCTGAAAAAGGGGCACCTGTAAGATCAAGTCCGTGTTTATATTCCATTCCTGAAGACGTAGAGGAGCCCATGCAGATGGGACTCTCCCGGCTGTCTCCTGAGGAAAGGGCCAGAAGGCAAAATTCTGGTCTCTGCCTGTACTGTGGGGTTAAGGGGCATTTTGCTCGCAACTGTCCGAACAAGTCGGGAAACGCTTTGACCATGTGAATTGTGAGGGGGTTCACCTAGGTCTGCAGCTTATCTCCTCGAATAACTCCCTTTTAGTCCCAGTTAAGGTTTCCTTTGGCAGCCTTAGTTCTTTGGTGTCGGCTTTTGTCGACAGTGGAGCTGCAGGAAACTTTATGGATCTAACTTGGGCTAAGGTCTTAGGCATTCCTCAGTTACCTTTGGGTAGGTGTGTCACCATGCATGGCTTAGATGGGAGTCCACTGTCCAATGGGGTTATTTCTCTCCGTACACCCCCTGTATTACTTACAGTAGGAGCCCTACATTCTGAAAAGATCGAGTTCTATCTTAATCATTGCCCAGCAGTTCCAGTTGTTTTGGGTCACCCTTGGCTGGCCTTTCATAATCCCACCATTGATTGGCGCTCAGGGGAGATTTCACAATAGGGTACTTTTTGTGCTAAGGAATGTATTACGTTTCCAGTCAGAGTAGCAGCAATCCTTCCAGAACTCATTCCTGTGGAATACCAGGAGTTTGCTGATGTCTTTTCCAAAGGCAATGCGGACATTCTGCCTCCCCATCGGCCTTATGATTGTGCTATTGAGCTAATTCCTGGTGCCGCTTTGCCAAAGGGAAGACTATATGCATTATCCGGGCCAGAAACTGCGGCCATGAATGAGTATGTTAAGAAGAGCCTAGAGAAAGGATTTATTAGACCATCAAAATCTCCTTTAAGTGCAGGCTTCTTCTTTGTGGAGAAAAAGGATGGCTCGCTTAGACCTTGCATTGACTTTAGAGCCCTGAATAAGATCTCAGTTAAAAACACTTATCCTTTGCCGCTGATTTCTGTACTCTTTGATCAGTTACGTTCGGCTGTGATTTTCTCTAAAATTGACCTTAGAGGAGCGTACAACCTCATCCGAATTAAATCTGGAGATGAGTGGAAGACGGCCTTCAGTACTCAGTCGGGTCACTACGAGTACTTGGTGTTGCCGTTCGGCTTGTCTAATGCTCCAGCAGTTTTTCAAGACCTCATAAACGATGTGCTCCGTGATTTCCTAGGGACATTCGTGGCCATTTACTTAGACGACATCCTGATTTATTCTGAATCAATGGAACAACATGTTACCCAGGTGCGTCTGGTTCTTCAAAGATTACGGGAGAATCATTTATATGCCAAGCTGGAGAAGTGTGAGTTTCATGTCACGGAAGTATCTTTTTTAGGGTACATTATTTCCCCTCGGGGATTTTCCATGGAACCAAAGAAGCTCCAGGCCATCCTTAGTTGGGCGCAACCCACCAATTTATAAGCAATTCAGTGCTTTTTAGGGTTTGCGAATTATTATAGGAGGTTCATTCATTCTTTTTCTGACCTGGTTGCTCCCATTGTAGCTCTGACAAAGAAAGGAGCGGATCCTACCAACTGGTCGCGTGAAGCTGAGTTGTCCTTCCGAGCCTTGAAACAAGCCTTTGTCTCGGTTCCAGTCCTCAGACATCCCAATCTGGAATTGCCCTTTGTTGTGGAGGATGATGCCTCGGAAGTCGGAGTGGGGGCTATCCTTTCTCAAAAGGATCCGGAGTCACTGGAGTTACATCCTTGTGCCTTTATGTCCAGGAAATTCTCCTCCGCTGAATCCAACTATGACGTTGGTAATCGGGAGTTACTGGCGGTAAAGTGGGCTTTCGAGGAGTGGAGGCATTGGCTGGAGGGAGCAAAACCTACTATTTCAGTATTGACTGACCATAAAAACCTGCAATACATCGAATCGGCTAAGCGGCTTAATGCCCGGCAGGCACGTTGGGCTTTATTTTTTACTCGTTTTAAATGTATAATCACTTTCAGGCCTGGGTCCAAGAATACTAAGGCTGATGCCCTGTCACGCAGCTTTCTTCCGGTTCACAATAACAGTCCTGTTACTCCCATACTTCCATCTTCGGTCATCTGGGCAGGCCTCACACAAGATTTATTTACCCAGTTAAAACAGCTTCAACATCAAGCTCCTGGAAATACTCCTGCTGGTCGTTTTTACATCCCTGAGTTTTTGAGAGCTACTGTTTTAACGGAATTCCATGATAACAAAGTTTCCGGGCATCCGGGAGTCTCTAAGACTTTGGAGTTAGTCTCTCGCTCAGTATGGTGGCCTAGTCTTTCTAAAGACGTTAAGGAGTTTGTTTATTCATGTCAGGCTTGTGCACAGCATAAGGTTCCCCGTTCCTTGCCTATCGGGCAACTCATGCCCTTAAATGTTCCTCTCAGGCCATGGTCTCATATCTCCATGGATTTTGTGGTTGACCTTCCCCTTTCAGCCGGATTCCGAGTCATATGGGTGGTAGCGGACCGTTTTAGCAAGATGGCTCATTTTATTGCTCTTCCCCGATTGCCTTCTGCCCAAGGGTTGGCAGTTTTGTTTCTCCGCCATGTTTTCAGACTTCATGGGTTGCCTACTGACATTGTTTCTGATTGGGGTCCACAATTCATCGCACAATTCTGGAAATGTTTTTGTGCCTCGTTAAAGATGAAGTTGTCGTTAACATCCGGTTACCACCCACAATCCAACGGGCAAACCGAGCGAGTTAACCAATCATTGAAACAGTATTTGCGTTTGTATTCGGCCAAACTCCAGAATGATTGGTCCGAGTTTCTTCCGTTGGCGGAGTTTGCTTACAATAATTCTTGTCATTCCTCCACAAAAGAATCTCCATTCTTTTCAGTTTTTGGTTTCCACCCCAGAGCTAATTCTTTTTTTCATCATTCCTCAGTCTCCTCGCTAACCTTAACCTCCCATCTCAGAGCCATTTGGAAAAAGGTGCACCTTGCTCTCAGAAAAGCGGCCTTTCGTGAGAAGAAATTTTCTGACAGGCTCCGACGTCCTTGCACTTTTAAGGTGGGAGATAGGGTGTGGTTGTCGACTCGCAACATCAGGCTTCGACAATCCTCGGCTAGACTGGGACCCAAATTTATTGGGCCATTTCTTATTATTTAAAGAGTCAACCCAGTTGCCTTTCGGTTACGTTTACCAAGATCTCTCAGGATTGGAAATACGTTTCATTGTTCCCTGTTGAAACAATACGTTTCTTCCAGTAGATTTCCTCTGAAGATCTCTCAGGGTAGATCTCCAGTGGATGTACAGGGACAGCAGGAGTTCTTGGTAGAGAAGGTTCTCGATTCCAAATTGTCCCGGGGTCGGCTGTATTTTCTAGCTCACTGGAAAGGCTATGGTCCGGAGGAAAGGTCTTGGGTCCTGGATAAGGATCTTCATGCTCCGAGGCTCAAGAGGGCATTTTTTCGGGAATTTCCTCAGAAACCTGGCTTTAGGGTTTCCTTGACCCCTCCTCAAGGGGGGGGTACTGTTAGGTGCCGGGGTCCGCTCGTCTGCGTGGCCCGGCGCCTAGCAACTAGAGACGCCGTGCGCGTACAGCCGCCGGCTCCCTAGCAACGCTTGACGCCGGGCGCACTGAGCTGCACGGACCCTAGCAACGGGGACGCCACTGGCGGAACGCGTTCCCCGTTGCTAGGCTGAAGGGGTTAAGATATTTACCTGCTCTCTGGCCGTGCAGCAAGGCAGCTGCACGGCATTTACTCCAATCAGCCTTTTAGCAGCTGATTGGAGGACTTCTTGTTAAATACACTCCCAGGGCTTCTCACAGACGCCGGTAATAGCTTCCTGCATGCTGTCTTTGTTTGCTGAGAGTCTGTTTCCAGTCCTGCTTTACCCGGTCATTCTGGTCCTCTGAAGTCCTGTACTCGGGAGCTACCATCTCGTCCCTGGAGTCCTGACTGATCACCGTTATCATCCCGTGGTGTTCGTGAGTCACGGCTCTGCCGTGTGTAGCGGCTCGACCGCTTTACCCATTATATTTTGTGTTTGGAGCATTTGCGGAGGGTTCCGCTTCCACAGGTCTACTCTGGTATTCGGCGGTGCCGGGTAGGAGTATTGGACAAGTGGATATTTTGGTTGTCATTTTCCCTGGCGGTTTCTCCGCACATACTTTAGGTTTTTGTTAGCTCGTAGCCCCTGGCCTAGTTGTTTAGTTAGAGGGCCTCTTGTCATCATCCTGTCTCGGATTATCCTTTGTCTCTCACTAAGACCGGGGGGCATCGGAGTTGGGCAGACATAATCCGCCCTTCAAATGTGGCTGCCAAGGGCTCAAGAAACCATAATCATGCAAGGGATTTCTGACAGCACGGGTGAGACAACAGAGTTAGGGCGCCAGGGGCTATTGTTCTTTCCTGCTCCTTTCCCCAGCATTCCGTTCCAGTGCTCCGGTCCTAGCCATAAGATCTCCTTTGACCTGGAGTGCTGGAATCATAACACCAGTGAGTCTTATATCAGTAGTAGGGAAATTGATGAAACACTCTTAAAAAAGTTGTAGATTATCTCAAATCCAGCAATTTACAGAATCCCAAACAGCATGAATTCACTGGGGGAAGATCATGTCAAACAAACCTTATAGACTTTGACTGTGTGACTAAAGTGATGGGCCAGCTAAAGGTGGAGCCGTAGATATAGCTTATCTTGACTTTAGCAAAGCTTTTGACACTGTTCCACATCGCAGACTGCTAAATAAACTCAAAAGCTTGGGATTGGATACTAAGGGGTATATTTACTAAGGTCCCGATTTTGACCGAGATGCCGTTTTTTTTTTTCAAAGTGTCATCTCGGTCATTTACTAAACTCAAATCACGGCAGTGATGAGGGCATTCGTATTTTTTTGGAAGTAGTTGTAAAAAAATACGAATGAATACACCATCGGTCAAAATACGCCAGCAAATTAGTAGAACTCGTCATTTACTAAAAAGTGCAAATCTCAAAAGAGGAAAACACTGCCGTGAAAAATTACAAATCGCAAAAAAGTGCTAAAAAAAAGCAGACCTGCTTTTTTGATCCGTGATTGTATAGGCATGCACGGATCCATGAGATCCATGCATGTCTATCAGTGGGAAGGGGTGGGAAAGTGGTTATTTTCCCCCAAAAAAATGCATGGGGTCCCCCTTCCTAAGCATAACCAGCCTCGGGCTCTTTGAGCCGATCCTGGTTGCAGAAATATGGGGAAAAAATTGACATGGGTTCCCCCATATTTAAGCAACCAGCATAGGGCTCTGCGCCTGGTCCTGGTTCCAAAAATATGGGGGACAAAAAGAGTAGGGGTCCCCCGTATTTTTAAAACCAGCATCGGGCTCCACTAGCTGGACAGATAATGCCACAGCCGGGGGTCACTTTTATATAGTGCCCTGCGGCCGTGGCATCAAATATCCAACTAGTCACCCCTGGCCGGGGTACCCTGGGGGAGTGGGGACCCCTTCAATCAAGGGGTCCGTCCCCCCCAGCCACCCAAGGGCCAGGGGTGAAGCCCGAGGCTGTCCCCCCCATCCAATGGGCTGTGGATGGGGGGCTGATAGCCTTTTGTGAAAATGAAAAGATATTGTTTTTAGTAGCAGTACTACAAGGCCCAGCAAGCCTCCCCCGCATGCTGGTACTTGGAGAACCACAAGTACCAGCATGCGGCGGAAAAACGGGCCCGCTGGTACCTGTAGTACTATTACTAAAAAATACCCAAAAAAAGACAATACACACACACCAAAGTAAAGATTTATTACATACATCCACACAAACATACATACATACTTACCTATGGCCCCACGCAGGCCGGTCCTCTTCTCCAGTAGAATCCAAGGGGTACCTTTAGAATAAATTATACTCACCAGCTCCAGGGTCCCAGGCTCCTCAGGGAATCCATTTGTAATCCACGTACTTGATTAAAATAAAAAAACGGACACCCGAGCCACGAACTGAAAGGGGACCCATGTTTGCACATGGGTCCCCTTTCCCCGAATGCCAGAAACCCACTCTGACTTATGTCTAAGTGGGTTTCTTCAGCCAATCAGGGAGCGCAACGTTGTAGCACTCTCCTGATCGGCTGTGTGCTCCTGTACTGACTGACAGGCGGCACACGGCAGTGTTACAATGTAGCGCCTATGCGCTCCATTGTAACCAATGGTGGGAACTTTCTGCTCAGCGGTGAGGTCACTTTCGGTCAACCGCAGGGCAGAAAGTTCCCACCACTGGTTACAATGGAGCGCATAGGCGCTACATTGTAACACTGCCGTGTGCCGCCTGTCAGTCAGTACAGGAACACACAGCCGATCAGGAGAGTGCTACAACGTGGCACTCCCTGATTGGCTGAAGAAACCCACTTAAACATAAGTCAGAGTGGGTTTCTGGCATTCGGGGGAAGGGGACCCATGTGCAAACATGGGTCCCCTTTCAGTTCGTGGCTCGGGTGTCCGTTTTTTTATTTTAATCAAGTATGTGGATTACAAATGGATTCCCCGAGGAGCCTGGGACCCTGGAGCTGGTGAGTATAATTTATTCAACAGGTACCCCTTGGATTCTACTGGAGAAGAGGACCGACCTGCGTGGGGCCATAGGTAAGTATGTATGTATGTTTGTGTGGATGTATGTAATAAATCTTTACTTTCAAGGTGTGTGTGTATTGTCTTTTTTTGGGTATTTTTTTTAGTAATAGTACTACAGGTACCAGCGGGCCCGTTTTTCTGCCGCATGCTGGTACTTGTGGTTCTCCAAGTACCAGCATGCGGGGGAGGCTTGCTGGGCCTTGTAGTACTGCTACTAAAAACAATATATTTTCATTTTCACAAAAGGCTATCAGCCCCCCATCCACATCCCATTGGATGGGGGGGACAGCCTCAGGCTTCACCCCTGGCCCTTGGGTGGCTGGGGGGGGGGGGGGCTTGATTGAAGGGGTCCCCACTCCCCCAGGGTACCCCGGCCAGGGGTGACTAGTTGGATATTTTATGCCACGGCCGCAGGGTACTATATAAAAGTGACCCCCGGCTGTGGCATTATCTGTCCAGCTAGTGGAGCCCGATGCTGGTTTTAAAAATACGGGGGACCCCTACTCTTTTTGTCCCCCGTATTTTTGGAACCAGGACCAGGCGCAGAGCCCGATGCTGGTTGCTTAAATATGGGGGAACCCCTGTCATTTTTCCCCCCATATTTCTGCAACCAGGATCGGCTCAAAGAGCCCGAGGCTGGTTATGCTTAGGAGGGGGGACCCCACACATTTTTTTTTGTGATTTTACAGTGTTTAATTAAAAAAAAAAAAATGAACCCCAGCACGGATCACACAGATCCGTCCGAGATTCATTTTTAAAAAGTCGGCAGTGTTTTGCTAATCACTGCCGTAAAAATAAAAAAAAAACCACGAATGACATCGACATCGGAACAAAAGAAAAATCCGAATACGACAGCTTAGTAAATTAATCGTAATAAATTCAAAAAGTTGCAGTTTTACACTTTCGATGTCATTCGTGATTGAACTTTGACCTTTTTCCGAAAATTACGAATGTTAGTAAATATACCCCTAAGATTGTTGAATGGATAAGATCTTGGTTACATGATAGAAACAGAGAGTTGTAGTAAATGGAGTGCATTCACAGGAGGGAAATTATACCAGTGGAGTACCCCAGGTATCTGTACTTGGACCAGTGCTTTTTAATATCTTTATTTGTGACATTGCAAAATGGCATTAAATGGATAGTATGCCTTTTTGTAGATGACACAAAGGTATGGAACAGGGTAGACACACCAGGAGGGGTAAAACAAATGATTGAGGATCTAGGTAGACTAGAGGAATGGTCAAGAGTGCGGCAATTACAGTTTAATGCCAAAAAATGCAAAATCATGCACTTGGGTCTCAAAAATCCAAAGGCTAAATACAGTATTAATGGCACTATACTGGAAACTACTGAGGAGCTATGGGATCTAGGAGTCACTATTTCAGGTGACTTAAAGGCAGATAAGCAATGTAACAAAGCAATGAGGAAGGCTAGTCAGATGCTTGGCTGCATTGGGAGAGGAATCAGCAGCAGAAAGATGTAATAATGAACTGTACAGGTGAAACTCAGAAAATTAGAATATTGTGCAAAAGTTCATTTATTTCAGTAATTCAACTTAAAAGGTGAAACTAATATATTATCTAGACTACATGCAGTGAGATATTTCTTGCCTTTATTTGTTATAATATTGATGATTGTGGTTTACAGCTTAAGAAAACCCCAGATCCCAAATCTCAGAAAATTAGATCACATAAAATCAATAAAAAAAAGGGATTTTAAATACAGAAATGTCGGCCCTCTGAAAAGTATAATCATACATATGTACTCAGTACTTGGTTTGGGCCCCGTTTGCATGAATTACTGCCTCAATGCGGCATGGCATGGATTCTATCAGCCTGTGGCACTGCTGAGATGTTATGGCCTTCAGCTCTTCTGCATTGTTCAATCTCATGTCTTATCATTCTCTTGGCAATGCCCCATAGATTCTCTATAGGGTTCAGGTCATGTGAGTTTGCTGGCCAATCCAACACAGAAAGTAAAGTCATTGAACCAGGTTTTGGTACTTTTGGCAGTGTGGGCAGGTGCCAAGTCCTGCTGGAAAATGAAGTCCGCATCTCCATAAAGCTCGTCTGCTGAAGGATGTGTGATGTGCTCTAAAATGGCCTAGTAAGAAGCATCTTACCTGGGCTAAAGAAAAAAAGAACTGGTCTGTTGCTCAGTGGTCCAAAGTCCTTTTCTGATTAGAGCAAATTTTGCATCTCATTTGAATACCAAAGTCCCAGAGTACGGAGGAAGAAAGGAGAGGCACACAGTCCAAGATGCTTGAAGTCCAGTGTGAAGTTTACACAGTCTGTGTTGATTTAGGAAACCATGTCATCAGCTGGTGTTGGTCCACTGTGCTTTATTTAGTCCAGAGTCAACGCAGCCGTATACCAGGCTTTGGGAGTGGCGAACCCATGAATGTGTGTGTGTGTGTGTATGTATATATATATATATATATATATATATATATATATATATATATATATATAATTGTGCCAAAGGCTGATTACTGCATCTACAACAGATATAGGGGCTTATGTGACAGCCTGTGTGATACAGGCTTGGGGTGACACTGGCACAGCTGCACATATGTAAAGTGGCAATCATTATTAGGCAGAGCGGCGGTGTGTACCAGGAACGTGACAGTCAGACCGTATCCCTATCATTAGGTAATAGGAACTAACCCCTGTCACCTCCAGGCTGGTACTCCCACACTCCTCTGGGCGATCCAATTCCAGAAACTACCACTCATGCTAGAAAGTGAACCCCCCCCCCTCCCCCTCACACAATGAGAGCAGGTGATCTTACAGAACAGGTAACAGGGAAACAGAAACATAAAACTACAGGTATAAGATGTAATGTGACACAAGTGATAGATGTGAGAGGTCACATAGAGCCGGGATCAGGATACGTTGTGTAATGAGAGGTCAGACAGAAAGCTTCCCCCATATTGGTTGGTAACGCAGTAGCCTTGCCCTTTGTAGGTGAGTCTCTATCATAAGGATGTTTCACCACAACTTAGTCACAGCCAACTGGTATCACCCACACCTGGAGCTCAGCTAGACAGCCACTTAGGATTGGTATTGGGTTCCGAGTACACAGAGCAAAAAATAGGTAATCGGCACAGCAGTGGTAGACCAGGGCATGACATCTGATTGATTCACCTAGTGGCAGCAGGTATATTGCAAAAAGCATAGGAGATAGGACAGGACCTTGAGGAACATTGCATGGCAATGGTGATGATGAGATAATAACGGTTCCTCACCTGTGTGATGTCTATTGTGTGAAACAGCTGATTTACTTCTCAAACTCAGAACATGTGACTTTTCTCATGTCTAACGAGATGTGATTTGTGTGCAAAACATTTCCCACACTCAGAACATAGAAATGGTTTCTCACCTGTGTGACGTCTCTCATGTGTAACAAGATCTGATTTCTGTACAAAACATTTACCACACTCAGAACATTGAAATGGTTTCTCACCTGTGTGATTTCTCTCATGTCTAACAAGAGCTGATTTGTTTACAAAACATTTCCCACACTCAGAACATGGAAATGGTTTTTCACCTGTGTGACTTCTCTGATGTGTAATAAGATGTGACTTATGTATAAAACATTTTCCACACTCAGAACATGGAAATGGTTTTTCACCTATGTGACTTCTCCTCTGATGTGTAACAAGTTGTGACTTATGTATAAAACATTTCCCACACTCAGAACATGGAAATGGTTTCTCACCTGTGTGACTTTTCTTATGTATAAAAAGAGCTGAGCTTTGAATAAAACATTTTCCACACTCAGAACATGGAAATGGTTTCTCACCTGTGTGATATCTCTCATGTCTAACAAGTTGTGACTTATATATAAAACATTTCTCACACTCAGAACATGGAAATGGTTTCTCACCATTGTGACTTCTCTCATGTATAACAAGAGTTGATTTTCGAATAAAACATTTTCCACACTCAGAACATGTAAATGGTTTTTCACCAGTGTGACTTCTCTCGTGTATAACAAGACGTGATTTTTGTATAAAACATTTTCCACACTCAGAACACGGAAATGGCCTATCACCTGTGTGATATCTCTGATGTGTAACAAAAGCTGATTTGTATGTAAAACATTTCCCACACTCAGAGCATGGAAATGGTTTCTCACCTGTGTGAGTTTTCTGATGTGTAACAAAAGCTGCTTTGTATGTAAAACATTTCCCACACTCAGAACATATCAGTGGCCTCTCACCTGCCTTACCTGTGTGTTGGTTAATAGGCTTTGTGTTCTGTGTAAAACATTTGGCATCTATAGAACAGGGAAACACTGTATCTACTCTCAGAGCTGTAACAGATGCACCAATATCAGAGTGATCAGGAGAACATTTCCCAGGATCAGAGGGATCAGCTGATAAAGCTGGATGTATAACTGGTGTAATGGGATTATCTCCTGAAGAATCCTGTCTACTGTCATTATCTTTTATGTCACAATCCGGGGATAACATTAGATGTCCTTCTGAGATATTCCTGCTTGTGTGTCCGTCTGCTGGAAATAAAATACATTATGGAAATGTGACATTTTCCTGTAACAATTTTAATCTTGTAAAGATTATAATTAAAAAAATAGCAAATTACTATAAAATGAGTAGACGAGACCCATGGTGTCACATGGTACAATATATCATTCTATAAGTGACATTATTACATGTAAGCATTGCTTTTATGTTTATTTATTTTATTAAAACCAGGATGATTGGATTGGAGTATAACTAACACAGAGAGATCACATGGGATTACTACAGGTGACATGAGCTGCTGCCATAATGTCTACTTGAAGAAGCCCAAATCTTTCTATCAGTAGCTGGAAGACTTCCTGATGTAGGGACCAGGCCCTTGGAACATCCTGCCTCAGTCTCAGCTATTCAGCCACTGTATTCTCCTAGCCTGATACATGGGAACACGTGAGGTGACTCTCTCTACACAATATATCAGCTTTCCCACCTCTGCCACCATCTCACTGCTTTCCTGGCACACCCGCTGTCTGAGAATACTCGGAGATGCTTCTCCAGTAACTACTGATGGAAACATTGATCTACTGTCCATACCGCTTTAACTTACAGGACATTTATGTGATGCTTCTCTTCCCGTAACTATATACCTTATACTATCGTCCTGTAACACACAGTGATATGATGTGAGGGGGAGAGCAGGAGTATAATAGGGGCTGATGGTTCCTGATGTATGAGATACACCAGAGAGTGTGGGGAGAAGACTGGTCAGATCTCTGGGCTGGTAACACACAGTGACATGATGTGAGGGGGAGAGCAGGAGTATAATAGGGGCTGATGGCTCCTGATGTATGAGATACACCAAAGAGTGTGGGGAGGAGACTGGTCAGATATCTGGGCTGGTAACACAGTGACATGATGTGAGGAGAAGAGCAGGAGTATAATAGGGGCTGATGTCTCCTGATATATGAGATACACCAGAGAGTGTGAGGAGGAGACTGGTCAGATCTCTGGGCTGGAAACACACAGTGACATGATGTGAGGGGGAGAGCAGGAGTATAATAGGGGCTGATGGCTCCTGATGTATGAGATATACCAGAGAGTGTGGGGAGGAGACTGGTCAGATATCTGGGCTGGTAACACAGTGACATGATGTGAGGGGGCGAGCAGGAGTATAATAGGGGCTGATGGATACTGATTAATGAGATACACCATAGAGTGTGGGGAGGAGACTGGTCAGATCTCTGGGCTGGTAACACACAGTGACATGATGTGAGGGGGAGAGCAAGAGTATAATAGGGGCTAATGGTTCCTGACTCCACCACTGTAAAAATACATATTCCTCATTAGTTTGTACTGACAGAGGAGGGTGTAGGCTAAGAGATTGCTGTAGTGACTGAGAAAGGAGAATATGTGACTTTTTTCTGTAATAAATGTTTACTACTCACCTGTGCCGATATCTGTAGGGATCTCCTCCTCCTTACACTGCTGATCACCCCTCACATACGTCTCTTCTTCTCCCTCTGTATCTTCTGCCTTTATATCAGTCAAATACGTCCCATCTTCTCCCTCTATATCTTCTGCCGTTATATCAGTCACATACATCTCTTCTCCTTCTATATCTTCTGCCTTTATATCAGTCACATACGTCTCTTCTTCTCCCTCTACATCTTCTGCCTTTATATCAGTCACATACGTGTCTTGTTCTCCCTCTATATCTTCTGCCTTTATATCAGTCACATTCGTGTCTTCTTTTTCCTCTATATCTTCTGTTTTAATATTAGACAGACGTTCTACCTGTATACAGTCAGATTAAACTGAGGTGAAACAGTATAATATCAGTGTATAAGACACACAGCTTCTCTACAGATAATACAGTGACAGTCACTTTGGTATATTGTCGAGACCCTAAATTCCACCTACCCGATCCTCCTGTGGGGTCCTGTGATTCTCCTCTGTACAATCCTGGGAATACAGAGCACGGGGACATCTCTCTGGGGTATCTCTGTTACTGAGCCCATCTGTAGGAGACACACAAAGACTGAGTACAGTGTATATATTTGATTATCAGATGATGTGTATATATAGGGGCCCCCATACCTGCTCTCCCCTGTACAATACATGACAGTCTCCTCTTACCCAGTGATGTGAGGGGCCGGTGATTCTCCATCATCACGTCCTTGTACAGACCCCTGTGTTCCTCTATATACTCCCCCTCCTGCATGGAGACATAGACAGTGACATCCTGACACCTTATAGGAACCTGACACACACAGTGATACAGTCATCACCTAGACACATCCCCTGGTTACTTTATAATGTCCCATTCCCAGAAGACACCTCTCCAGTCGTCACCCAGACACATTCCCTGGTGTTACTGTATAATGCCCCATTCCCAGCAGTCACCTCTCCAGTCAGCACCCAGACACATTCCCCGATGTTACTGTATAATGTCCCATTTCCAGCTGTCACCTCTCCAGTCATCACCCAGACACGTCCCCTGGTGTTACTGTATAATGCCCCATTCCCAGCAGTCACCTCTCCAGTCATCACCCAGACACATCCCCTGGTGTTACTGTATAATGCCCCATTCCCAGCAGTCACCTCTCCAGTCATCACCCAGACACATCACCTGGTGTTACTGTATAATGCCTCATTCCCAGCAGTCACCTCTCCAGTCATCACCCAGACGCATTCCCCGGTGTTACTGTATAATGCCCCATTCCCAGCAGTCACCTCTCCAGTCATCACCCAGACACATCCCCTGGTGTTACTGTATAATATACCCATTCCCAGCGGTCACCTCTCCAGTCATCAGCCAGACACATCCCCTGGTGTTACTGTATAATGTCTCATTCCCGGCAGTCACCTCTCCAGTCATCACCCAGACATGTCCCCTGGTGTTACTGTATAATGTCCCATTCCCAGCATTTACCTCTCCAGTCATCACCCAGACACATCCCCTGGTGTTACTGTATAATGTCCCATTCCCAGCAGTCACCTCTCCAGTCATCACCCAGACACATCCCCTGGTGTTACTGTATAATGTCCCATTCCAAGCAGTCACCTCTCCAGTCATCACCCAGATACATCCCCCGGTGTTACTGTATAATGCCCCATTCCCAGCAGTCACCTCTCCAGTCATCACCCAGATACATCCCCTGGTGTTACTGTATAATGCCCCATTCCCAGCAGTCACCTCTCCAGTCAGCAGCTGAATGATCTTGTTGGTGAATTCCAGGATCTTCTGGTCACTGTGCCTCTCATGTATCAGTCAGTGAGGTGGTGGCAACGTGATGGGGCTCTGGGTCCTGCTCAGTCCTCCTGACACACGGGGACGGCTGCTGGGTGTCTCACACTCACCGGATGTCTTCCTTACTACTGTGTAATCCTGCGAAATTAGTGAGACATCAATATCACTGTAAATACTCCCAGATCCCCAAACCTCCCCAGTCATGTCCCTGTATTATTACTACAGATATAACAGATGTCACTGTGACTCTCCCAGATCCCCGCACCTCCCCAGTCATGTCCCTGTATTATTATTATAGATATAAATGACATCACTATGATGCTCCCAGATCCCCTCACGTCCCCAGTATTATTAATACGTCCCTGTATTATTAATAGAAATATAAGTGATGTCACTGTGACGCTCCCAGATCCCCTCACCTCCCCAGTCATGCCCCTTTATTATTGCTTTAGATATAAGTGATGTCACTGTGTAGCTCCCAGATCCCCTCACCTCCCCAGTTATGTATCTGTATTATTACTATAGATATAAGTGATGTCACAGTGACACTCCCAGACCCCCTTACCTCCCCAGTCATGTCCCTGTATTATTACCATAGATATAGGTGGTGTCACTGTGACACTCCCAGATCCCCTCACCTCCCCAGTCATGTTCCTGTATTATTACTATAGATATATAAGTGGTGTCACTGTGACACTCCCAGGTCCCCTCACCTCCACAGTTTGTCATTGTATTTTTACCATAGATTTAAGTGATGTCACAGTGACACTCCTAGACCCCCTCTCCTCCCCAGTCATGTCCGTTTACTATGACTATAGATATAAGTGATGTCACTGTTACATTTCCGGATCCCCTCACCTCCCCAGTCATGTCCCTGTATTATTACTATAGATATAAGTGATGTCACATTTGCTTCATAATGCTCCTATTATCATCTGTTACACATGCCAGGGGTATTATGGTCTCTGCTTTAATATATACTAGAATTTGAGCAATATTTTCAATCCCCACAATTACATATAATAAAATTAATATTAGTAATAATAACAACAACAACAACAACACTAAAGGCTGCACCCCAGTATAAAAATAATAACAGATGTCTGTAAAAGCAGGACACCTCAGACCATTCCTCTTGTATTGTAGGACATCCCCACCACTCCCGATGTATAATAATAATAACAGGACACCACAAGCTGCTGTTCCTGTATAATAATAACAACCGTACACAAAAACATGCTTCTCCTGTATAACACTAATAACAACAGAACACCCCATTCTGCTTTCCCTTTATAGTAATAATAAAATTACACCTCAGGCTGCTTCCCCTGCAAAAAAAATGGATTTTAATGACCTACCGGTAAATCCTTTTCTTGTAGTCCATAAGGGATATTGGGAGAATCTAGTACGATGGGGTATAGACAGGGTCCAAAGGAGCCGGTGCACTTTAAATTTCTTTAAACTGGCTGTGCTGGCTCCAACCCTCTATGCCCCATCCCACAGGCAGTTATAGGGAAAACAGTGCCCGAAGAAGAAAGGACATACTTGAGAGAAGGAAGATCACAACAATGAGTGGTGAGATTAACACCAGCACACCACAACATAAAGCAACCAGCAATGGCTGGTAACAAACAGTAACAGCTGAACAGGTAACCGTACAAAAGAGAACCTGCAGAAAAGTCACCGCACTGAGGCGGGCGCCCAATATCCCTTATGGACTACGAGAAAAGGATTTACCGGTAGGTAATTAAAAAGGAGATTTATGGTAAGAACTTACCTTTGTTTAATCTCTTTCTGCAAGGTACACTGGATTCCACAGGGAATAACATCGAGGTGTAGAGTAGGATCCTGATCCGAGGCACCAACAGGCTAAAAGTTTTGACTGTTCCCAAGATGCTCAGCGCCGCCTCCTCTATAACCCCCGCCTCCTCTATAACCCCGCCTCCTCTATAACCCCGCCTCCGTGCACAGGAGCTCAGTTTTGTTAACCAGTTCCGCAGCCATGTTATCCTCTAATGCATCTGGGACGTCATAACCGTGCACAGCGGAATCAGTCCCAGACCCATCTTCCCATGTAGCTGACATTATATGAAAGCGTAAACCACGGGCGACGTAGTACAATGTCAGGAGATAGAACACCTAACTCAAACCCCCCCGTACAGTGTGATAGCACAAACGGAGGATTTCTGAGGTAAAATGTTACTGAAAAACACAAAGAAAAATACAGAATACGTATATCCTGTGAAATACCTATATTATATAATAATCCTGACGCACGGAGCCCCTCAGGTTACAGAATATAGGGATAGCACTATATTATCTAATAATCCTGACGCACAGAGCCCTCAGGTTACAGAATATAGGGATAGCACTATATTATCTAATAATCCTGACGCACAGAGCCCTTAGGTTACAGAATATAGGGATAGCACTATATTATCTAATAATCCTGACGCACGGAGCCCTCAGGTTACAGAATATAGGGATAGCAGTATATTATCTAATAATCCTGACGCACGGAGCCCTCAGGTTACAGAATATAGGGATAGCAGTATATTATCTAATAATCCTGACGCACGGAGCCCCCTCAGGTTACAGAATATAGGGATAGCAGTATATTATCTAATAATCCTGACGCACGGAGCCCTCAGGTTACAGAATATAGGGATAGCAGTATATTATCTAATAATCCTGACGCACGGAGCCCTCAGGTTACAGAATATAGGGATAGCAGTATATTATCTAATAATCCTGACGCACGGAGCCCTCAGGTTACAGAATATAGGGATAGCAGTATATTATCTAATAATCCTGACGCACGGAGCCCTCAGGTTACAGAATATAGGGATAGCAGTATATTATCTAATAATCCTGACGCACGGAGCCCTCAGGTTACAGAATATAGGGATAGCACTATATTATCTAATAATCCTGACGCACGGAGCCCTCAGGTTACAGAATATAGGGATAGCAGTATATTATCTAATAATCCTGACGCACGGAGCCCTCAGGTTACAGAATATAGGGATAGCAGTATATTATCTAATAATCCTGACGCACGGAGCCCTCAGGTTACAGAATATAGGGATAGCACTATATTATCTAATAATCCTGACGCACGGAGCCCTCAGGTTACAGAATATAGGGATAGCAGTATATTATCTAATAATCCTGACGCACGGAGCCCCCTCAGGTTACAGAATATAGGGATAGCACTATATTATCTAATAATCCTGACGCACGGAGCCCTCAGGTTACAGAATATAGGGATAGCAGTATATTATCTAATAATCCTGACGCACGGAGCCCCCTCAGGTTACAGAATATAGGGATAGCAGTATATTATCTAATAATCCTGACGCACGGAGCCCTCAGGTTACAGAATATAGGGATAGCAGTATATTATCTAATAATCCTGACGCACGGAGCCCTCAGGTTACAGAATATATGGATAGCAGTATATTATCTAATAATCCTGACGCACGGAGCCCTCAGGTTACAGAATATAGGGATAGCAGTATATTATCTAATAATCCTGACGCACGGAGCCCCCTCAGGTTACAGAATATAGGGATAGCAGTATATTATCTAATAATCCTGACGCACGGAGCCCTCAGGTTACAGAATATAGGGATAGCACTATATTATCTAATAATCCTGACGCACAGAGCCCTCAGGTTACAGAATATAGGGATAGCAGTATATTATCTAATAATCCTGACGCACAGAGGCCTCAGGTTACAGAATATAGGGATAGCAGTATATTATCTAATAATCCTGATGCACGGAGCCCTCAGGTTACAGAATATAGGGATAGCAGTATATTATCTAATAATCCTGACGCACGGAGCCCTCAGGTTACAGAATACAGGGATAGCACTATATTACCTAATAATCCTGACGCACGGAGCCCCCTCAGGTTACAGAATATAGGGATAGCAGTATATTATCTAATAATCCTGACGCACGGAGCCCTCAGGTTACAGAATATAGGGATAGCAGTATATTATCTAATAATCCTGACGCACGGAGCCCTCAGGTTACAGAATATATGGATAGCAGTATATTATCTAATAATCCTGACGCACGGAGCCCTCAGGTTACAGAATATAGGGATAGCAGTATATTATCTAATAATCCTGACGCACGGAGCCCTCAGGTTACAGAATATAGGGATAGCAGTATATTATCTAATAATCCTGACGCACGGAGCCCTCAGGTTACAGAATATAGGGATAGCAGTATATTATCTAATAATCCTGACGCACGGAGCCCCCTCAGGTTACAGAATATAGGGATAGCACTATATTATCTAATAATCCTGACGCACGGAGCCCTCAGGTTACAGAATATAGGGATAGCACTATATTATCTAATAATCCTGACGCACGGAGCCCCCTCAGGTTACAGAATACAGGGATAGCAGTATATTATCTAATAATCCTGACGCACGGAGCCCTCAGGTTACAGAATATAGGGATAGCAGTATATTATCTAATAATCCTGACGCACGGAGCCCTCAGGTTACAGAATATAGGGATAGCAGTATATTATCTAATAATCCTGACGCACGGAGCCCTCAGGTTACAGAATATAGGGATAGCAGTATATTATCTAATAATCCTGACGCACGGAGCCCTCAGGTTACAGAATATAGGGATAGCAGTATATTATCTAATAATCCTGACGCACGGAGCCCTCAGGTTACAGAATACAGGGATAGCAGTATATTATCTAATAATCCTGACGCACGCAGCCCCCTCAGGTTACAGAATATAGGGATAGCAGTATATTATCTAATAATCCTGACGCACGGAGCCCCCTCAGGTTACAGAATATAGGGATAGCAGTATATTATCTAATAATCCAGACGCACGGAGCCCTCAGGTTACAGAATATAGGGATAGCACTATATTATCTAATAATCCTGACGCACGGAGCCCTCAGGTTACAGAATATAGGGATAGCAGTATATTATCTAATAATCCTGACGCACGGAGCCCTCAGGTTACAGAATATATGGATAGCAGTATATTATCTAATAATCCTGACGCACGGAGCCCTCAGGTTACAGAATATAGGGATAGCACTATATTATCTAATAATCCTGACGCACGGAGCCCCCTCAGGTTACAGAATATAGGGATAGCAGTATATTATCTAATAATCCTGACGCACGGAGCCCTCAGGTTACAGAATATAGGGATAGCAATATATTATCTAATAATCCTGACGCACGGAGCCCTCAGGTTACAGAATATAGGGATAGCAGTATATTATCTAATAATCCTGACGCACGGAGCCCTCAGGTTACAGAATATAGGGATAGCAGTATATTATCTAATAATCCTGACGCACGGAGCCCTCAGGTTACAGAATATAGGGATAGCAGTATATTATCTAATAACCCTGACGCACGGAGCCCTCAGGTTACAGAATATAGGGATAGCAGTATATTATCTAATAATCCTGACGCACGGAGCCCTCAGGTTACAGAATATAGGGATAGCAGTATATTATCTAATAATCCTGACGCACGGAGCCCTCAGGTTACAGAATATAGGGATAGCAGTATATTATCTAATAATCCTGACGCACGGAGCCCCCTCAGGTTACAGAATATAGAGATAGCACTATATTATCTAATAATCCTGACGCACGGAGCCCTCAGGTTACAGAATATAGGGATAGCAGTATATTATCTAATAATCCTGACGCACGGAGCCCTCAGGTTACAGAATATAGGGATAGCAGTATATTATCTAATAATCCTGACGCACGGAGCCCTCAGGTTACAGAATATAGGGATAGCAGTATATTATCTAATAATCCTAACGCACGGAGCCCCCTCAGGTTACAGAATATAGGGATAGCAGTATATTATCTAATAACCCTGACGCACGGAGCCCTCAGGTTACAGAATATAGGGATAGCACTATATTATCTAATAATCCTGACGCACGGAGCCCCCTCAGGTTACAGAATATAGGGATAGCAGTATATTATCTAATAACCCTGACGCACGGAGCCCTCAGGTTACAGAATATATGGATAGCAGTATATTATCTAATAATCCTGACGCACGGAGCCCTCAGGTTACAGAATATAGGGATAGCAGTATATTATCTAATAATCCTGACGCACGGAGCCCTCAGGTTACAGAATATAGGGATAGCACTATATTACCTAATAATCCTGACGCACGGAGCCCCCTCAGGTTACAGAATACAGGGATAGCACTATATTATCTAAATAATCCTGACGCACGGAGCCCTCAGGTTACAGAATATAGGGATAGCAGTATATTATCTAATAATCCTGACGCATGGAGCCCTCAGGTTACAGAATATAGGGATAGCACTATATTATCTAATAATCCTGACGCATGGAGCCCTCAGGTTACAGAATATAGGGATAGCAGTATATTACCTAATAATCCTGACGCACGGAGCCCTCAGGTTACAGAATATAGGGATAGCAGTATATTATCTAATAATCCTGACGCACGGAGCCCTCAGGTTACAGAATACAGGGATAGTACTATATTATCTAATAATCCTGACGCACGGAGCCCTCAGGTTACAGAATATAGGGATAGCACTATATTATCTAATAATCCTGACGCACGGAGCCCCCTCAGGTTACAGAATATAGGGATAGCAGTATATTATCTAATAATCCTGACGCACGGAGCCCTCAGGTTACAGAATATAGGGATAGCACTATATTATCTAATAATCCTGACGCACGGAGCCCTCAGGTTACAGAATACAGGGATAGCAGTATATTATCTAATAATCCTGACGCACGGAGCCCCCTCAGGTTACAGAATATAGGGATAGCAGTATATTATCTAATAATCCTGACGCACAGAGCCCTCAGGTTACAGAATATAGGGATAGCAGTATATTATCTAACAATCCTGACGCACAGAGGCCTCAGGTTACAGAATATAGGGATAGCAGTATATTATCTAATAATCCTGATGCACGGAGCCCTCAGGTTACAGAATATAGGGATAGCAGTATATTATCTAATAATCCTGACGCACGGAGCCCTCAGGTTACAGAATACAGGGATAGCACTATATTACCTAATAATCCTGACGCACGGAGCCCCCTCAGGTTACAGAATATAGGGATAGCAGTATATTATCTAATAATCCTGACGCACGGAGCCCTCAGGTTACAGAATATAGGGATAGCAGTATATTATCTAATAATCCTGATGCACGGAGCCCTCAGGTTACAGAATATATGGATAGCAGTATATTATCTAATAATTCTGACGCACGGAGCCCTCAGGTTACAGAATATAGGGATAGCAGTATATTATCTAATAATCCTGACGCACGGAGCCCTCAGGTTACAGAATATAGGGATAGCAGTATATTATCTAATAATCCTGACGCACGGAGCCCCCTCAGGTTACAGAATATAGGGATAGCACTATATTATCTAATAATCCTGACGCACGGAGCCCTCAGGTTACAGAATATAGGGATAGCAGTATATTATCTAATAATCCTGACGCACGGAGCCCCCTCAGGTTACAGAATACAGGGATAGCAGTATATTATCTAATAATCCTGACGCACGGAGCCCTCAGGTTACAGAATATAGGGATAGCAGTATATTATCTAATAATCCTGACGCACGGAGCCCTCAGGTTACAGAATATAGGGATAGCAGTATATTATCTAATAATCCTGACGCACGGAGCCCTCAGGTTACAGAATATAGGGATAGCAGTATATTATCTAATAATCCTGATGCACGGAGCCCTCAGGTTACAGAATATAGGGATAGCAGTATATTATCTAATAATCCTGACGCACGGAGCCCTCAGGTTACAGAATACAGGGATAGCAGTATATTATCTAATAATCCTGACGCACGCAGCCCCCTCAGGTTACAGAATATAGGGATAGCAGTATATTATCTAATAATCCTGACGCACGGAGCCCCCTCAGGTTACAGAATATAGGGATAGCAGTATATTATCTAATAATCCAGACGCACGGAGCCCTCAGGTTACAGAATATAGGGATAGCACTATATTATCTAATAATCCTGACGCACGGAGCCCTCAGGTTACAGAATATAGGGATAGCAGTATATTATCTAATAATCCTGACGCACGGAGCCCTCAGGTTACAGAATATAGGGATAGCAGTATATTATCTAATAATCCTGACGCACGGAGCCCTCAGGTTACAGAATATAGGGATAGCAGTATATTATCTAATAATCCTGACGCACGGAGCCTTCAGGTTACAGAATATAGGGATAGCAGTATATTATCTAATAATCCTGACGCACGGAGCCCCCTCAGGTTACAGAATATAGGGATAGCAGTATATTATCTAATAACCCTGACGCACGGAGCCCTCAGGTTACAGAATATAGGGATAGCACTATATTATCTAATAATCCTGACGCACGGAGCCCCCTCAGGTTACAGAATATAGGGATAGCAGTATATTATCTAATAACCCTGACGCACGGAGCCCTCAGGTTACAGAATATATGGATAGCAGTATATTATCTAATAATCCTGACGCACGGAGCCCTCAGGTTACAGAATATAGGGATAGCAGTATATTATCTAATAATCCTGACGCACGGAGCCCTCAGGTTACAGAATATAGGGATAGCACTATATTACCTAATAATCCTGACGCACGGAGCCCCCTCAGGTTACAGAATACAGGGATAGCACTATATTATCTAATAATCCTGACGCACGGAGCCCTCAGGTTACAGAATATAGGGATAGCAGTATATTATCTAATAATCCTGATGCACGGAGCCCTCAGGTTACAGAATATAGGGATAGCAGTATATTATCTAATAATTCTGACGCACGTAGCCCTCAGGTTACAGAATATATGGATAGCAGTATATTATCTAATAATCCTGACGCACGGAGCCCTCAGGTTACAGAATATAGGGATAGCAGTATATTATCTAATAATCCTGATGCACGGAGCCCTCAGGTTACAGAATATAGGGATAGCAGTATATTATCTAATAACCCTGACGCACGGAGCCCCCTCAGGTTACAGAATATAGGGATAGCACTATATTATCTAATAACCCTGACGCACGGAGCCCTCAGGTTACAGAATACAGGGATAGCAGTATATTATCTAATAATCCTGACGCACGGAGCCCTCAGGTTACAGAATATAGGGATAGCACTATATTATCTAATAATCCTGACGCACGGAGCCCCCTCAGGTTACAGAATATAGGGATAGCACTATATTACCTAATAATCCTGACGCACGGAGCCCTCAGGTTACAGAATATAGGGATAGCAGTATATTATCTAATAACCCTGACGCACGGAGCCCCCTCAGGTTACAGAATATAGGGATAGCAGTATATTATCTAATAATCCTGATGCACGGAGCCCTCAGGTTACAGAATATAGGGATAGCAGTATATTATCTAATAATCCTGACGCACGGAGCCCTCAGTTTACAGAATATAGGGATAGCAGTATATTATCTAATAATCCTGACGCACGGAGCCCTCAGGTTACAGAATATAGGGATAGCAGTATATTATCTAATAATCCTGACGCACAGAGGCCTCAGGTTACAGAATATAGGGATAGCAGTATATTATCTAATAATCCTGATGCACGGAGCCCTCAGGTTACAGAATATAGGGATAGCAGTATATTATCTAATAATCCTGACGCACGGAGCCCTCAGGTTACAGAATACAGGGATAGCACTATATTACCTAATAATCCTGACGCACGGAGCCCTCAGGTTACAGAATATAGGGATAGCAGTATATTATCTAATAATCCTGACGCACGGAGCCCTCAGGTTACAGAATATAGGGATAGCAGTATATTATCTAATAATCCTGACGCACGGAGCCCTCAGGTTACAGAATATATGGATAGCAGTATATTATCTAATAATCCTGACGCACGGAGCCCTCAGGTTACAGAATATAGGGATAGCAGTATATTATCTAATAATCCTGACGCACGGAGCCCTCAGGTTACAGAATATAGGGATAGCAGTATATTATCTAATAATCCTGACGCACGGAGCCCTCAGGTTACAGAATATAGGGATAGCAGTATATTATCTAATAATCCTGACGCACGGAGCCCTCAGGTTACAGAATATAGGGATAGCACTATATTATCTAATAATCCTGACGCACGGAGCCCCCTCAGGTTACAGAATATAGGGATAGCACTATATTATCTAATAATCCTGACGCACGGAGCCCTCAGGTTACAGAATATAGGGATAGCAGTATATTATCTAATAATCCTGACGCACGGAGCCCCCTCAGGTTACAGAATATAGGGATAGCAGTATATTATCTAATAATCCTGACGCACGGAGCCCTCAGGTTACAGAATATAGGGATAGCAGTATATTATCTAATAATCCTGACGCACGGAGCCCTCAGGTTACAGAATATAGGGATAGCAGTATATTATCTAATAATCCTGACGCACGGAGCCCTCAGGTTACAGAATATAGGGATAGCAGTATATTATCTAATAATCCTGACGCACGGAGCCCTCAGGTTACAGAATATAGGGATAGCAGTATATTATCTAATAATCCTGACGCACGGAGCCCTCAGGTTACAGAATACAGGGATAGCAGTATATTATCTAATAATCCTGACGCACGGAGCCCTCAGGTTACAGAATATAGGGATAGCAGTATATTATCTAATAATCCTGACGCACGGAGCCCTCAGGTTACAGAATATAGGGATAGCAGTATATTATCTAATAATCCTGACGCACGGAGCCCTCAGGTTACAGAATATAGGGATAGCACTATATTATCTAATAATCCTGACGCACGGAGCCCCCTCAGGTTACAGAATATAGGGATAGCAGTATATTATCTAATAATCCTGACGCACGGAGCCCTCAGGTTACAGAATATATGGATAGCAGTATATTATCTAATAATCCTGACGCACGGAGCCCTCAGGTTACAGAATATAGGGATAGCAGTATATTATCTAATAATCCTGATGCACGGAGCCCCCTCAGGTTACAGAATATAGGGATAGCAGTATATTATCTAATAATCCTGACGCACAGAGCCCTCAGGTTACAGAATATAGGGATAGCACTATATTATCTAATAATCCTGACGCACGGAGCCCCCTCAGGTTACAGAATATAGGGATAGCAGTATATTATCTAATAATCCTGACGCACGGAGCCCTCAGGTTACAGAATATAGGGATAGCAATACATTATCTAATAATCCTGACGCACGGAGCCCTCAGGTTACAGAATATAGGGATAGCACTATATTATCTAATAATCCTGACGCACGGAGCCCTCAGGTTACAGAATATAGAGATAGCACTATATTATCTAATAATCCTGACGCACGGAGCCCTCAGGTTACAGAATATAGGGATAGCAGTATATTATCTAATAATCCTGACGCACGGAGCCCCCTCAGGTTACAGAATATAGGGATAGCAGTATATTATCTAATAATCCTGATGCACGGAGCCCTCAGGTTACAGAATATAGGGATAGCAGTATATTACCTAATAATCCAGACGCACGGAGCCCTCAGGTTACAGAATACAGGGATAGCAGTATATTATCTAATAATCCTGACGCACGGAGCCCTCAGGTTACAGAATATAGGGATAGCAGTATATTATCTAATAATCCTGACGCACGGAGCCCCCTCAGGTTACAGAATATAGGGATAGCAGTATATTACCTAATAATCCTGACGCACGGAGCCCTCAGGTTACAGAATATAGGGATAGCAGTATATTATCTAATAATCCTGACGCACGGAGCCCCCTCAGGTTACAGAATATAGGGATAGCACTATATTATCTAATAATCCTGACGCACGGAGCCCCCTCAGGTTACAGAATATAGGGATAGCAGTATATTATCTAATAATCCTGACGCACGGAGCCCTCAGGTTACAGAATATAGGGATAGCAGTATATTATCTAATAATCCTGACGCACGGAGCCCTCAGGTTACAGAATATAGGGATAGCAGTATATTATCTAATAATCCTGACGCACGGAGCCCTCAGGTTACAGAATATAGGGATAGCAGTATATTATCTAATAATCCTGACGCACGGAGCCCTCAGGTTACAGAATATAGGGATAGCAGTATATTATCTAATAATCCTGACGCACGGAGCCCTCAGGTTACAGAATATAGGGATAGCAGTATATTATCTAATAATCCTGACGCACGGAGCCCTCAGGTTACAGAATATAGGGATAGCAGTATATTATCTAATAACCCTGACGCACGGAGCCCTCAGGTTACAGAATATAGGGATAGCAGTATATTATCTAATAATCCTGACGCACGGAGCCCTCAGGTTACAGAATATAGGGATAGCAGTATATTATCTAATAACCCTGACGCACGGAGCCCTCAGGTTACAGAATATAGGGATAGCAGTGTATTATCTAATAATCCTGACGCACGGAGCCCTCAGGTTACAGAATATAGGGATAGCAGTATATTATCTAATAATCCTGACGCACGGAGCCCTCAGGTTACAGAATATAGGGATAGCAGTATATTATCTAATAATCCTGACGCACGGAGCCCCCTCAGGTTACAGAATATAGGGATAGCAGTATATTACCTAATAATCCTGACGCACGGAGCCCTCAGGGTATAGAATATAGGGATAGCAGTATATTACCTAATAATCCTGATGCACGGAGCCCTCAGGTTACAGAATATAGGGATAGCACTATATTATCTAATAATCCTGACGCACGGAGCCCTCAGGTTACAGAATATAGGGATAGCAGTATATTATCTAATAATCCTGACGCACGGAGCCCTCAGGTTACAGAATATAGGGATAGCACTGTATTATCTAATAATCCTGACGCACGGAGCCCCCTCAGGGTACAGAATATATGGATAGCAGTATGAGTGATGGATAGCAGTATGAGTGAGATACACAGAGTGGAGATCACACAGCAGCTATATGCACACACACAGTCATATGTACAATGCAGGAATTATAACACACAATAAAACTGCACTGGACTAGCAATACTACTACTGAGTACGGCTATGTATATAAAGAGATATATCAATGCACAGTAAAAACTGGATGAATGTCACAGGGTACTTGTACTAAATAACCCTGAAGTATGCCCTTTTTCTTAACTAACACTGTCTAAACGACATGTAGAATACTTAAGTGTCCTGTAAAAGCATATCGCTGATGATGCAGGCGGCTTTACAGAAAAGGCATCACCCAGCAGTTCCAGAATCAGCGCAGTTCATGTGTAATGGCGCCCAAACGCTGACAGGGAGTGAGGGAGACAGAGAGATGCAGCTCCAGGGCGGGAACAATTACTCTAAATGGCGCCCAGGGGCTGGGGGAGGGGCTACAGGTCAGAGCCGGGTACTGTGGGCCTTAATAAACTGGTTTATGAGGAAACTTGACCTGTGCCCAAGCCCTGGTGGTCTATTGGGGTCCCTGTACCAACACAGTGTCCACCCCAGCGCACTGCCTGCCTCCTAATGGCCCGCCGGATCGCGATTTTCAGCGGGTCCCACCTGGGGACCCTCTTACTTACTGCCTGAATGTGGCTACGCGATCCCGGAGAATAGTGGTGAGTGTGTGTGCCCTGGGTGAAGCACCAGAGCCTCCGCTGTAAGTACCCGGCAACCAGGGACGCGGGAGTATACAGCCCCGCTGGGGGAGGTGATGGAGCTGCAGCAGGAGATGTCAGAATGATATCTAGCACTAGAGGGCCTCTGCTGCAGCCCTTGAAGTCGCCTATTTCTTCTTAAAAAAGCTCTTCTCAGGGCTGCTGCCCAAACTCTTACAGGGAGTGAGAGAGACAGAGAGATCCAGGTCCGGGGCGGGAACATTTACTCTAAATGGCGCCCTGGGGCTGGGGCTACAGGTCAGAGCCTTATCCCCTATGCTGGACTTCACCACCAGGTACTGCGGGGCCTGTACTAAACGGATCTTAGGAAATCCGACCCGTGCCCCTTGCCCTGGTGGATATAGTGGGGTCCCGGCACGGTCACAGTGTCCACACCAGCGGCGCGGTCCATCTCTGTAGACCGCGCCTGATCGCGATTTTCGGCGGGTCCCACCTGGGGGACCCTCTTACCTCCTCCCTGCATCTGCGGCCACGCGATCCAGGAGAGCAGCGGCGGTATGTGTGCCTGATGGGACCGGAGCGCCTCCGCTATAAGTACCCGGCAACCAGGGACGCGGGAGTATACAGCCCCGCTGGGGGAGGTGATGGAGCTGCAGCAGGAGATGTCAGAATGATATCTAGCACTAGAGGGCCTCTGCTGCAGCCCTTGAAGTCGCCTATTTCTTCTTAAAAAAGCTCTTCTCAGGGCTGCTGGAGCAGCCCCTACCTGTTAGTGTCCTGCGCTGCAGTCACCAACTACAAACTGAGCTCCAGTGCGCAGAGGTGGGTTATAGAGGAGGCTGACCATCTTGGGAACAGTCAAAGCTTTTAGCATGTTGGTGCCACGGATCAAGATCCTACTCTACACCCCGATGTTATTCCCTGCAGAAATCCTATTTTCTCTAGCATCCATAAGGGATATTGGGGGAATCTAGTACGATGGGGACATCCCAAGGCTTCTAGAACGGGCGGAAATGTGCGGAGACGTCTGCAGCACCACCTGCCCAAACTGGGTATCCTCTTTGGTCAGGGAATCAAACTTGTAGAACTTCACAAAGGTGTTTATCCCCGACCAGGTAGAAGCTCGGCATAGTTGCAAGGCCGAGACACCACGGGCAGCAGCCCAGGAAGACCCTACCGATCTTGTAGGTAAGGCTGCCGACAAATAGGCCTGTTGGATAGTAAGTCTAAGCCAACGAGCAATGGACTGGTTTGAAGCAGGGCAACCCTTTTTCTGCACATCATATAGCACGAACAAGGAATCAGTCTTTCTGATCCGAGCCGTCCTCTTGACATAGATCTTCAAGGCTCACACTGTATTAGCTTGAGCACCCTTGGGAGCAATGGAATTGGAGGAAACAGGAAGACCAGCTGGTAAGGCCAAGGTGACGCCAGTGCATCTACTGCCCTCGCCTGAGGGTCCCTGGTTCGTGAGCAATACCAACAAACCTTCTTGTTGAGTCGAGAAGCCATTATGTCTATTTGTGGGCAGGCCCACCAGTCGATGATCTGCTGAAACACCTGATGGTGAAGCCCCCACTCTCCCGGGTGGAGATCGTGACGCCTCAGGAAGTCAGCTTCCCAGTTGTCAACTCCTGGAATGAAGATTGCGGACAGTGCTCTTGCATTTCTTCCTGAACAGAGGAGTATCTTTGACACCTCTCACATGCAGGCACTGCTTTTTGTCCCTCCTTGTCAGTTGATGTACGCCACGGCCGTGGCGTTGTCCGACTGCACCTGAATGGCTCGATCCCAGAGGAGGGGAGATGCCTGAATCAGAGCATTGTAGATTGCCTGAAGTTCCAGAATGTTGATCAGAAGCAGGGCTTCGCGGGCTGACCACCTGCCCAGGAACTGAGCACCCTGGGTGACAGCTTCCCATCCTCTCAGAATCGCAGCCATCATGAGGAGGATCCAATCCTGAATCCCGAAACTTCGGCCTTCCAGTAGGTTGGAGGACTGTAGTCACCACAGGAGGGAGATCGCCTGAAGTTCCAGAATGTTGATGGGAAGCAGGGCTTCGTGGGCTGACCACCTGCCCTGGAACTAAGCCCCTGGGTGACAGCTTCCCATCCTCTCAGAATCGCATCCATTGTGAGGAGGATCCAATCCTGAATTCCGAAACTTTGGCCTTCCAGTAGGTCGGAGGACTGCAGCCAACACAGGAGGGAAAGCCTGGCCTGAGGTGACAGCCGTATTATTCGGCGCATCTGAAGATGTGATCCGGCCCACTTGCTCAGGAGATCCAATTGAAATGTTCTGGCATGGAACCTTCCATACTAGATCACCTCGTACGACGCAACCATTTTCCCCAACAATCTTATGCAAAGATGGATGGATATTCGAGTAGGCCGGAGAACCATGCGGACCATCTCCCGAAGTGTTCTCGCCTTGTCCTCTGGGAGGAACACTTTCTGGGCCACAGTATCCAGCACCATTCCCAGGAGCAGCTGAGTTGGCTCCAGGTAGGACTGTAAATTGAGGATCCACCCATGATGTGACAGAAGTTGAATAGGGTGACCTATATTGAGCAATAGAAGCTCCCTGGATCTCGCTTTTATCTAAGTAAGGGACAATATTGACCCCCTGAACCCGGAGTTGGAACATCATCTCCACCATCACCTTTGTGAACACCCTCGAAGCTGTGGACAGGCCGAATGGTAGCGCCTGGAACTGGTAGTGATCATTCAGCAGGGCACACCTCAGGTAAGTGAGAGGTGGTCAAATTGGGATATCTAGATAGGTGTCATTGATATCCAGGGAGACCATGAACTCCTGTTATTCCAGACCTGCAATCACTGCTTGCAAGGATTCCATCTTGAACCCGAAAACCTTTAGTAAGGGTTCAAGGATTTCAGATTAAAAATGGGTCTTACCGAACCATCAGGTTTCGGTACCATGAACAGGTTGGAGTAATGACCCTTTCCCTGTTATTGAAGAGGCATTGGAACATTGACTTGGAATTGGACTAATTTTAGGATGGCCTGTTGCAGCGTAACACGCGTAACTGCCAAAGCCGGTAAGCTTGATTTGAAAAGTTGTCGAGGAGGAGCGCCGTCGAACTCCAGCTTGTAGCCCTGAGAAATGAAGTCCTGTACCCAGGTATCCTGGCAGTAGCTTTCCCAGATGCAGATGAAGTGATGCAGCTGAGCTCCCACCTCGAGATCCCCTCGGGGTGGGCAGGCACCGTCATGCTGAGGCCTTAGGGGAAGCTGAACTGGTGCTTTTTTCCTGGGAACCTGCAGCTGCTGGCCTTTTTTGCCTTACCTCTGGTGCCTTGCGCAGCATTTTGATGCGCCTCTGGTTCACGATCAAAACATAGCGGTCCGAAGTAGATGGCCCCAGGTAAGAGCCTAGCCGGTGGGGCCCCAGAGGGGAGAAACGTGGAATTCCCCACAGTAGCTTTTGAAATCCACAAAACCAACTCAACCCCGAATAGCCACTCCCCTGAGAAAGAGAGAGACAGCACACTACGCTTGGAATCTGTGTTCACTATCCACTGGCGTAGCCATAAAGCTCTGCGCGCCGACACTGCCATGGCAGTAGTATTTGCATTAATAGCGCCTATCTCTTTAATAGAGTTGCACAGGACGCGTGCAGTATCCTGAATGTGTGTGATTAGAGTAACCATACTGTCAAAGTCAGAAAAATGTCTCAATGCACGTTGCCATATTTACACCGCACACTGGTCCGTGCTGCGCGTGCGTACGCTCTCCCGTGGAAGCGCATACCCGCAATAGTGTGCACTCGCAGGCGCGGTATGCGTATTTACGGTAGAGTTTATGTGATCGTAGCGTGCGACTCATTCGTTACAAATGTTCACAATTAATGTAGTTTATAGATCATGGTCCCTTTGATAGTTTCTGAAAGTTTGGTTAATATAGAATGTCCCTGAACGGAGGAATCCCTCTTTGTATTGTGCGAAGGGTCTAACAGGAGTCAGACAGTGGTGTTTGGTACCTATCGGAAGAGTATTTTAATAGCAATATTCCGGTGTTGGTTTGGAGCAGATTAATTGCTCGTGCGAATAGTTATGGACATAAGAAGTTATGTCCATTTATTTATTATTATTTGTTCTTACTTAGTCATACATCTGAACAGTTGGAGACAGGCATCAGTAGGTCTCAAATGTCTCTTTGACCTCAGAGATCCCCCAAACAATAGTTTGCATGTTAAGAGGGCCTCATATCTACACATGCATAAGGTAAACACAGGAATAGTAATTGAAGATCAATTGTACTCCAAATCAGTATCTTTCCCGCAGACGGAGTACAATAGTCTTTAATTACACTGAGCTTTTGAGACTCAATGAGGAGGGCCAACACCTGTGTTTACAAATGGGGCTGGATTTGTATACAGGAGAATGAGGGCTGAGATGTCATTGTCTCAACTGAAAGTGGACATCATGAATATAGAACAAAGCCCAGAGACAGGATTCTGTTTTGTATTCGCCAAACAATAGCTTCTCACTAGACAGGAATGTGTTGGTCATCACCCATTGTGTTACATAACCAAGGCCACTGATGCAGCTGGCTCACATGCTGGGAGGGACACACACTTCCTGTGGTTGACACCCCCCCACAGCTGGAATGCAGGTATGATATACCCACTGGAGATCACAGGGCTGACTGACACTCAGAACTAAGCTAGCATCAAGCAGCATGGCGGCTACATCCCCAGGACAGAATTCCTTCCCAAAGGCTAAGTATAGAATCACATGGCTATAGAAGGAAATATAGACATATTGCTTTCTGGTTTAAATAGGATATTGTAACTTGGCTGGGATGATTGTTGGGTGTTTGTGTTGGTGCCCTGTGGAATCTGTGATGGTAGCTGGGATCTTGTTAATCATAAATACCACCATGCAGTACTTTTGAATATGTGCTGGTAGCAATGGCAGGCTGATACTTGTGAGTACCTGGTGGTCTGGTCTTGTGATAACTCATATGCTCTGGTTATAGAGATACTGTGTTTGCTTGAAATTGTGAAAGGTGATTTAGATTGTTTGGAATTGAAAAATCAGAACATATGCATTGTTTTGAGGCTTGGACATTTTGGAATCAATTGGAGTTTTTCCCAAAATGGAGTCTAGCTTCTGCCCCATGCGGCATTGTAGGGACGATTGTGTAGCTGGGTGTTGTGTATATAGGGACAGGCAGCATAGGTAAGCTCAAGTACTTTCTAAACAAAGATTCTCAGCATTGATTAACTGCGCAGCGATTGTTCCTCACATGTGTAAGCTTCGCTGCAACCATATTGTCTTTTAATGTTATTGTGAGCCAATTTCTCTCATCTCTCTCTCTCTCTCTCTCTCTCTCTCTCTTCTTTTCTCTTATATCTCTCATAGTATTATAGTATTGTATTGTATTGCATTTAGGTCAGTGTAGTATTGTCTTTTTGTATTTATTGTTTAGTTCTGTGGTTAGGAAGTCTTTGTTATATTGTAGTGTATCATATGTACTGTTACCCCCTTTTACAAGTATATTAGATATAAAACAGTTAATAGGCCTTGGAACCTAAACCAGTATCTGTGTATTTTCTATAGTGTTAAGTGTTCACTTGAGCGTCGGTGACGCACAAGCAGCTTTGTAGATAGTCAGGTTACACAAGGTTGCACTTACACCCTGTACTCACATTAAGGTATTCTGTGTATTTCATTGGTATAAGGTTTTAACATAAAGGTATAGTGTTGTAAGCGTCTGCATCGCTGGTGACCTCCTCGTGGTCTCGAGCGTAAGCTACGCTACAGCGAATCATTCCCCTAGACATAACCAATAACGTGTCCTGTGATCACTGGGCCGCGAGCGAACGTGACGCTTGAGCGTCTCGCCTACGGCTGAGCGATCGCTACGCAGATAGCGTACCATTACGGTACTTCTTAAGTAAACAGCGTACAGTGTTCTTAGCTTCATAAAGGGTTGTTTATACGACAAAGGAATTTAGCATTGTCAATTGGGAACTCGTCCTATACTTCTCACATCTGCACTAGGTAGATCAGCAGACATTATCCCCCAGCAAAGGGTGGGAGATTGTCTCATAGTGCTGGCGGGATAAGCGTCTGCTTCGCTTAGATAAAGAGTGCTGAAGGAACCCGGTAACCGGAAGTAAGAACAAAACGCTTGTGTCTTTTTAAAACTGTTTATTTTTCTTTTGTCTTGCGTACGCACGCATATACCTGCATTTCTTTTCACTTGTGTATTTCATTTTTCGTATATCACTATTCCTGTTTGCCAAATTTTATAGTTGATAGAAGTACCAAAAAGAGATTTGCTGTTATTTCATAATAGAGGTAATAGTTAAAGTATAGAACAGTACACGGTTTGTCTAGGAGACAAGGCAGTCAGTGTGGATTGCGGTAGATGATCAGGGATCATCTACATTGATAAATAAATATATTGTGTTACGGTGGATCTTTGCATTGCGTACACGTGTCACTAACAAAGACTAGCGTACGCAATCCAAAGGCAGACGCACGCAGCGTTCATTACGCAACGTAGCGTCTGGTTACGCCCACGTAGCTCAAGACACGAAAAGTTGGATTTTAGCGCAAAGCGATAATTAGCGCAAAGGCGATAAGTAACGCACAGCGGTAGATAACGCGAAGCGGAAAATAACGCAAGTCTATTTTTGGAAAATAAACATTAGTTTAACAGATCCTGCTCCTAATTGGTAACACTTTTTGGCCTAAAGACAATTTCTGCGCAGAAATAGATATAGAAGCAAAAGTGTACATGTGTTGAGTGAGTGTGTTTTTGTATACATAAGTTTATATAACTTAAAGGTGGAACCACAAGGAAAGCCGGGTACTCGTCGAGGGACATACGTGTAAGTGACATATACGGTGGCTAGGGAGGCATCTCTGGTTAAATAATATTTGAGCATTAGAGTATAGCGGACCATAAGGTAACAAGACCAGGAGGTCATAAGGTAACAAGACCAGGAGGTCATAAGGTAACAAGACCAGGAGGTCATAAGGTAACAGACCAGGAGGTCGTAAGGTAACAGGTAAAATAGACAAAGAGGTCCGCTATAAAAGTACAGTGGCACAACGCCTGGGGTGTTGGTGCAGAACCCATATAGGCCATACAAGCTCTCGCTGAAGGAATCGCGGCCGGAAACATCGATTCCATTGATCTTTCAGTACATGACAAGTAGTGCTCGTGTACTGAACGATTGGACCGCACGTAATTGTGTGCAGTAGTTAGTAATCTGACCTAATACCATCAGAGTAAAGTGGTCACAAACGCTATTTGTACATTCTGACGTGATTTGTGTAATTTTTTATTTTTGGGAAGGGAAGTTCGCTGGTCACTCAGGAACTATCCAACAACCGATACTTGCTGGGGAAAGCGCCCCAGTAAATAAAGGTTCACAGGGGCCCTAGGTTGGGTACAGCAGCTCTGGCTACAGTGATTGCAGCACAGGCCAACGTGGGCGAGAAGTAAGTGGGGTACTTGATAAACCACCACCGCCGGCCTGCCCAAGGACATCTTGGTTTGTTTGTAAGGGTTCGCTGAAAGCCTTGATATTCAAGGAGGAATAGGCAACGCCTGCAGATTATGGGGGCCATTTGTTCAGGTAGGGGGCGATCAACCTCGGTTCGGGTTGATTCAGAGAACCGATCCATCGGGTCGGCACGATATGTGATGTGTAAGAAATATGGAAATCACGCTGAAGTTTTATGTGATGAATGGGAGAGAATGACTGTACAAGACAGGGACAAGTTCCCAAGAATAGGTAGCTTCAGTCCAGAAGTGTTACAAAATTTAAGGAGGAGGATAAGTCTCATTGAACCAACGAAGAGACAAAATAAACATTATGAATATTTACAGTTATGGCAACAGGAAAGTGAATTACAAAGAGAGTCTATTGACTTTTCTGACTCTTATCTTGAGAGGAGAGACAGTGGCATCAGGGGGGGGAGTTGATTGCGGAGAGAAAAGCACAAAAGTGGAACAATAAAAACGCTCTTAGCAACTGTAATATAGATTATAAGAATAAGTGTAATAAATGTAACAATGATTATTGTAATACTGTTGAATGTACAACTATTAACCCATGCAAGTCGCACCCCATGTTAAACTTTCCTCAGGAACACCAACAAGAAAGTGAGGCCAGAACGATGTCAGCACCTCTTCCAGCAACCATCACACAAGACATCCAGGTGGACGCGACCAAATTGGTAAAGGCAATAATCGAACCCCCTAACGGAGGGTCAGGTGAGGTCGTGTCCACAGGTACGTACAATGTTTTATATCACGCACAAACAAATGTACCCCATATTGTAAGACCAAAACAAGGTGATGTGATTGAGTTTAGTCCTGTCAGGGTGATCACAGTCCCCAATGGGAAGACTGATGATCAGGGAACCATTCCCGTCAAGGACAGTGCAATGCGCCATCCCTGGTCCCGGACAGAATTGAGATCAATCATGTCTGATTACCCAGATCCTAGGAAAGATCTAAGTGTATGATCAAAGATTCACAGAAGGTATATGAACCCCCTAGACAACGACATAATCATGGTATACAAGGAATCAGGTAGGTACAGGGAAAGCGGTTGAGGGTGATGAGCATCCAAACGTTTGAGGAGGCATCAAATCAGCCAAGACCCCATTTCACTGACACGTGGAGGAAGCCCAGGGTTTGTTATCATTGTAGAAGAGAAGGGCATTATGCCAGTAACTGTAACAGCCCACATAAAGTTAGACCCCCTAGACATGAAAATGAGCATGAATATGACACACCAAATTACAAGCAGGGATCATATAGGAAGAATTTTGGGCCACACCCATAATATATAGTCAGGAAAGGTGATCATTAGGACTGATGGTAAGCCTGAGGTAACGGTTAGTAAATTGGGAGGTCATTCACTGAAGACACAGGAATGACCAGGTTAAACGTTGTAAATGTATTTGTGAAAAATGTTTTTTTTCTTTCTCTCTCTATCCCCATCTCTGACGATTATTGGTAAGAATTCAAACATTGCATATTCGCTTGGTCCTTGCAGAAGTCTACCAAACCCCAGCATGACCTATCCACCACAATGTATTCTGGCCAGATACAGACAGTGGAATAATGCAAGTGCTGGTGGGGAGGGACTGCTCAAGGAAACCATTAGACACGTAGATACGACAGCCTAATAGTCTGACAATGTTTTCTTAATGTTGACAACGTTTAAAAATACTTTGTTTCTCTTCTCTTATTGGTGGTTATTGTCGGGTTATGTAATGTATATATGCACATGAATTGTTCTCTATCTCTTTTGTTTTTTTATTTTCTCTCTCTTCTCACTCATGTTTCCATGGTTTAAAGATGCTATGTCACCCCTCAGTTGGACCAATGGTAATGCCAGATTTTTGCTCCTTACAGAAAGATCGTCGGTTAGGAAGGAATATTGCATCACCAGAATGATCGTTTTTGAAGACTGAAGAGACAGCACCTTTTGAGAGGACAGCAGAACAAGAAGAACGACAAGACGAGAGAACTTATTATCGTAACAAGTTCTCTCCCCCTCAAACTGTTTTCTTATACCCCATTTACAAATTTCTTCTTTTCTCCTCCTGTAAGATGGACTTGCCCCAAGAGACTGTGATATGGATTTTTCCCGTTAACCATGATGTTGACCAGAGCAGTCTGTTTCGGTGAGAGTACCAGTGAGGTCGAGAAAGGATCCAGAAAGGTCCTGATGACTGAGACGGAGGTGTAAATTTCCAATAGCAACCCAATCACCAAGCAAAGGCGAGTACCGGGCACGATCTAACAACCATGTTATTTGTAAACAATTGTGAAGGATTGTTAGTTCAAAAAGAAAATTGTATCTGTAGGCTCTGTGACAATCTGGTAGAGGATGGATGCATAAAGAAATGCCAATCCAGTTTTAATATCCATATGGACCGGCATCCATTGAGTGACTATCACTCCTTAGTGGGTAGTGTGTTAAATAAAACAGATTGTTGGGTATGCTCTCAAGTACCTCAGGGTCATAGCAAATCAGGGCTAGTACCATTTCCTTTAACGGTAGGGGAGGTACTTGAGCTAAAGGGTGGGAGACCGGTGGACAGGAGGTTTAATATCTCCAGCCCTCCTAGTTTGAAGCTCCACCAATACCATGTGGATAGGTCCCTCTTATGTTTTAATATCTCCAATCCCAGAAAACCGGGAAATTGGGAAGTGTCATGGAGCAACCTTACCATGACCTTTTCTCACAGAGCAGATAGAATGCCTACAGATACAGAGCTCGTACGCCACATAGCCAGTAGAGGAAAATCTTTTCGGTATCGATATACCTTAGGAAATAGGATTACTAGAGTTGGAGAGGTATCACCAGGATACTGTGCACATATCGTACAAACTGATACGTGCATTAAGCAGATGGAAGAGTTAGGGTCAGGAGATTTCACCTGGAAGGTTTGTAACATGGTCATGTCCTTCTCCGTCCCTTATGTTCTCCCCGATGATGCATATTTCATATGCGGGAGAAAGGCGTACAAGTGGCTTGCCCCAAACTCTGAAGGATTGTGTTATATTGGAAAAGTATTGCCTGAAGTGATGACTTTTACACATGACAAAATGAAGGACATACACCGTGGTGCCCAAGCTCCTTACACTCACACTCACTACGAGCACCGAGTTAAAAGACAACTGTCAGAAAGATTAGAGCATCCGACCTCCGATCTTATCCATGAATCCACCGGGATTCAGGTTCTGGTAGCGTTAGATTTCACTCGTACCGCTCGAGGAGTGATGAATTATAAATACATTTCCGCACTCGCAAATTTGTTAGATAATATCACTGAAATGTATGATGACACGTTTAGATACACTGGAAGAGAACTTCAAGCTTATAAAACAGAACTAGTTCAGCATAGGATGGTTCTTAATTATCTTACAGCAGTAACAGGCGGATATTGTGTTACATTGGCAACACAGTACGGCATAAAGTGTTGCACGTATATCACAAATAGCACCGAGGATCCGGTAGAGGTCATAGACCAAAAGATGGATGATATTCTCCAATTGAAGTGGGAATTTCGTCGAAAACACAATCTCACCCTTGCTGCTGTAGGTAATGAGCTGACTGGTTGGGTGTCATGGTTGAACCCGCGAAATTGGTTCTCCGGTTTGGGAGACTGGGCTCAAGGAGTCATCATGGATGTTGGAAAGTTTCTCCTATGTGTCTTAGGTGTTGTTATATTTATTGGATTGATATTTAGATGCGGGCAGGCTTTAATGAGGTGCAAACAAAGTACAAAAGTGATGAGCTTGAGGAGTGAGGAAACCGTAATTAACCTGGATTTGATTTATGACCCAATGATAGAAACCAGAATGTGATGAAAATGCGATTATACGGTCCGTTTCTTTCACCTGTTTTTCTGCTTTTCTCCAAAATACAAAGACCCCCTGGGACGAGGAAGTTGACGAGACGGTATACAGACAAGACAACAGACAAGACCAAAGATGAAACTTTTGACCACTTGAGAAATGGACACTTGATGAACTTTGCCATGGATCCCCAGTTTCCCTAGTACTTTTAAACTCACGCTAGCCCAACATTTTTTGTAAATCTGATAGCTCAGACAAAGCTATTTGCTCAAGCCTAAGGAGCAATACAGCGCAAAGAAGACGACTCTCAACAGATACCGAACACAACTTCGACGACAGATGTACATTTCCCTGACATAGAATATCATTGCATTTTCCATAAGTGTTCTTTATCTTCATCTCTACAACCCTCAGGTAATAACACACATAGACGATAGGGAATACAGGCACAGATATCAGCAACCACATACCTCCCCCATTCATGTATCATCAACTAAAATGTGCATCCCCATTTTGTTGCAACCACAGCCGAAATGAGCTCGGTAGAGTTTGACAGCCCATCCACAGACCCTTAGTACGGGATAAGAAGGAATTCAAATGTATACTTCGCAATACCTCGAAGCTTGATTTACCACACGTACGGCACGATGATACATGACCCCCCAAACATGGACTCATACACACATGCTTCTACTTTCTCACTAGGTCATACCCTTTTCACACCTACTCCTCTCTTCTTCCTTACCCCACCATGGAAATCAATTAACCCCTGACTTACATTTTTCTCCTTAAATGTTTTGTGGCAGTTATTATTGACTGCCAAAGGGTGGACTGTCAAAGTCAGAAAAATGTCTCAATGCACGTTGCCATATTTACACCGCACACTGGTCCGTGCTGCGCGTGCGTACGCTCTCCCGTGGAAGCGCATACCCGCAATAGTGTGCACTCACAGGCGCGGTATGCGTATTTACGGTAGAGTTTATGTGATCGTAGCGTGCGACTCATTCGTTACAAATGTTCACAATTAATGTAGTTTATAGATCATGGTCCCTTTGATAGTTTCTGAAAGTTTGGTTAATATAGAATGTCCCTGAACGGAGGAATCCCTCTTTGTATTGTGCGAAGGGTCTAACAGGAGTCAGACAGTGGTGTTTGGTACCTATCGGAAGAGTATTTTAATAGCAATATTCCGGTGTTGGTTTGGAGCAGATTAATTGCTCGTGCGAATAGTTATGGACATAAGAAGTTATGTCCATTTATTTATTATTATTTGTTCTTACTTAGTCATACATCTGAACAGTTGGAGACAGGCATCAGTAGGTCTCAAATGTCTCTTTGACCTCAGAGATCCCCCAAACAATAGTTTGCATGTTAAGAGGGCCTCATATCTACACATGCATAAGGTAAACACAGGAATAGTAATTGAAGATCAATTGTACTCCAAATCAGTATCTTTCCCGCAGACGGAGTACAATAGTCTTTAATTACACTGAGCTTTTGAGACTCAATGAGGAGGGCCAACACCTGTGTTTACAAATGGGGCTGGATTTGTATACAGGAGAATGAGGGCTGAGATGTCATTGTCTCAACTGAAAGTGGACATCATGAATATAGAACAAAGCCCAGAGACAGGATTCTGTTTTGTATTCGCCAAACAATAGCTTCTCACTAGACAGGAATGTGTTGGTCATCACCCATTGTGTTACATAACCAAGGCCACTGATGCAGCTGGCTCACATGCTGGGAGGGACACACACTTCCTGTGGTTGACACACCCCCACAGCTGGAATGCAGGTATGATATACCCACTGGAGATCACAGGGCTGACTGACACTCAGAACTAAGCTAGCATCAAGCAGCATGGCGGCTACATCCCCAGGACAGAATTCCTTCCCAAAGGCTAAGTATAGAATCACATGGCTATAGAAGGAAATATAGACATATTGCTTTCTGGTTTAAATAGGATATTGTAACTTGGCTGGGATGATTGTTGGGTGTTTGTGTTGGTGCCCTGTGGAATCTGTGATGGTAGCTGGGATCTTGTTAATCATAAATACCACCATGCAGTACTTTTGAATATGTGCTGGTAGCAATGGCAGGCTGATACTTGTGAGTACCTGGTGGTCTGGTCTTGTGATAACTCATATGCTCTGGTTATAGAGATACTGTGTTTGCTTGAAATTGTGAAAGGTGATTTAGATTGTTTGGAATTGAAAAATCAGAACATATGCATTGTTTTGAGGCTTGGACATTTTGGAATCAATTGGAGTTTTTCCCAAAATGGAGTCTAGCTTCTGCCCCATGCGGCATTGTAGGGACGATTGTGTAGCTGGGTGTTGTGTATATAGGGACAGGCAGCATAGGTAAGCTCAAGTACTTTCTAAACAAAGATTCTCAGCATTGATTAACTGCGCAGCGATTGTTCCTCACATGTGTAAGCTTCGCTGCAACCATATTGTCTTTTAATGTTATTGTGAGCCAATTTCTCTCATCTCTCTCTCTCTCTCTCTCTCTCTCTCTCTCTCTCTCTTCTTTTCTCTTATATCTCTCATAGTATTATAGTATTGTATTGTATTGTATTTAGGTCAGTGTAGTATTGTCTTTTTGTATTTATTGTTTAGTTCTGTGGTTAGGAAGTCTTTGTTATATTGTAGTGTATCATATGTACTGTTACCCCCTTTTACAAGTATATTAGATATAAAACAGTTAATAGGCCTTGGAACCTAAACCAGTATCTGTGTATTTTCTATAGTGTTAAGTGTTCACTTGAGCGTCGGTGACGCACAAGCAGCTTTGTAGATAGTCAGGTTACACAAGGTTGCACTTACACCCTGTACTCACATTAAGGTATTCTGTGTATTTCATTGGTATAAGGTTTTAACATAAAGGTATAGTGTTGTAAGCGTCTGCATCGCTGGTGACCTCCTCGTGGTCTCGAGCGTAAGCTACGCTACAGCGAATCATTCCCCTAGACATAACCAATAACGTGTCCTGTGATCACTGGGCCGCGAGCGAACGTGACGCTTGAGCGTCTCGCCTACGGCTGAGCGATCGCTACGCAGATAGCGTACCATTACGGTACTTCTTAAGTAAACAGCGTACAGTGTTCTTAGCTTCATAAAGGGTTGTTTATACGACAAAGGAATTTAGCATTGTCAATACTCACCAGAGACATATCCCCCGCAAGGCCCTCTTGAACTGGCCTGTCGAGTTGGGAATGACATGTGTCAACCAGCAACCTGCTATCACAGGTCTTTGTGATATACCAGTCTATCCCCAGGCTCCTTCAAAGCCGAGGAGCCAGGGACCGGTCTCTTCAGACAGGCGTGAGACAGATGTCAACAGCCATGGGATCTTCACAGTTTTTCCTGCCTTCAGGAGAAAATGGGAAAGTGTTAAGAAGCGTCTGGCCACCTAGAATATTTTATCAGGATTTTTCCAGGTCAACTTTAAACATATCATCTAATTCCTTAGAATCAGGGAAAGTGACGCTAACCTTTTTCTGTTAGGAGAAAACCAATGCTTTAGTGCATTGTCTTCTACTGGGAGTTGTAACACATCCCTGATAGCAAGTATGAGGGGCTCAAGCCCTTGTGCAGGAGATGAATCCTCGGTAATAGTGTCCAGCTCCCCCTTCTTCTGTTCCTCTTCATCAGTTACTGAGAGTAAGTCAGGTCACCCACGTGTATGTGGCCCAGAGCTAGGGAGAGAGGTCTGTCCTCTGCCTCTTGTAGCCAGGTCCGCTACAGCCTGCTGCAGTCGCTGTGTCTTATGACTATTTGCAGAGGGCTGAGAGAACATGTCCGCCATCCAGGGAGTATAACCAGGATGGCTGCTGCACCTCCCTCCTCCTCACAAGCCTGTGAGGACTTGTAACATTGTTCATGAGAAGAGGGGGGGATCTGCATGTGCATAAATGGTGTTTACCATACTCACAGGAGACAACTCTCACACACAACACACAGACACTGTACAAGCAAGCCTGCCCTTGGTATGTGAGGAGATCCAGAGGAAATGACCAGCACACCAAGCCTAGCAGACTCAGGGAGACTGCAGGCTGTGACTTTATACTGTGACTCAGTGGGACACCGGTGTATGGTCCTTATCAGGACTCTATTTACCAGTATAATAGCTGCTGTACCCCTGTCTAACACTCCTATATGTATGTGGGGTGTTGGATGAACTGTGTGCCTGCTGCTGCTGGAAGCAGAGGAAGGTGTCAAGAAGCCGCTGGTCACGCTCTGAGGTAACTCCGCCCACTGCAATGGCACCAGAGCTATACACTTATTTGTACTGGAAATACGCCTTTTGGTGTAAAAATAGGATTTTAATTACCTACCGGTAAATCCTTTTCTCGTAGTCCATAGAGGATGCTGTGTACCTTAGTACCATGAGGTATAGACGGGTCCTTTGGGAGCCATGGGCTCTTTACGAGATTAATAGTGTCGGCTGGCTCCTCCCTCTATGCCCCTCCTACCAGACTCAGTCTAGAAACTGTGCCCGAGGAGACGGACATACTTCGAGAGAAGGAAATACACAGATAGTGGTGAGAATCACACCAGCTCACACCAAATTGAAAAAATCATGCTGACTAGCACGCAACATGGAGAAACCATGCCAATATGAAGAAATCATGCAAAACCGCATGAAACATGAAGAAACCATGCCAACCAGCAGGTAACAAGAAGAAACCACGATAACCAGCAGGCAACATGAATAAATCACGCCAACCAGGATGAAACATGAAGAAATCATGCCAACTCTCACGGAACACGAAGAAACCATGTTATCTAGCATGAAATAGGAAGAAACCATGTCAGTCAGCATGTAACCTGAAGACACCCTGCTAACCAAGCATGAAACAGGAACAGCAACAGCTGAACCAATACTTAACCAAGTAGAAATGCAGGAAAACGAAGCACTTGGTGGGCGCCCAGTATCCTCTACGGACTAGAGAAAATCCTATTTTATCTTATGTCCTAGAGGATGCTGGGGTCCACATTAGTACCATGGGGATGTACCAAAGCTCCCAGAATGGGAGGGAGAGCGCGGAGGCTCCTGCAGAACTGATTGACAAAACTTTAGGTCCTCAGAGGCCAAAGTATCGAACTTGTAGTACTTAGCAAACGTGTTCGACCCTGACCAAGTAGCTGCTCGGAAAAGCTGCAAAGCCGAGACCACACGGGCAGCCATCCAGGAAGAACCCACTTTACATGTAGAGTGGGCCTTAACAGAATCTGGACACAGCAGGCCTGCCGTAGAATAAGCATACTGGATAGTAAACCTGATCCAGCGAGAAATCGTCTGCTTAGAAGCAGGACACCCAACCTGGGCCCTCATTCCGAGTTGTTCGCTCGCAAGCTGCTTTTAGCAGCATTGCACACGCTAAGCCGCCGCCTAGTGGGAGTGAATCTTAGCTTCTTACAATTGCGAACGAAAGATTCTCAATATTGCGATTACACACCTCTTAGCAGTTTCAGAGTAGCTCCAGACTTACTCGGCATCTGCGATCAGTTCAGTGCTTGTCGTTCCTGGTTTGACGTCATAAACACACCCAGCGTTCGTCCAGACACTCCTCCGTTTCTCCAGCCACTCCCGCGTTTTTCCCAGAAACTGTAGCATTTTTTCACACACACTCATAAAACGGCCTGTTTCCGCCCAGAAACACCCACTTCCTGTCAATCACACTCCGATCGCCTGAACGAAGAAAAAGTCGTGAGTAAAATACCTAACTGCATAGCAAATTTACTTGGCGAAGTCGCAGTGCGAACATTGAACATGCGCACTAAGCTTAAAATCGCTGCGATGCGAAAAAAATTACAGAGCGAACAACTCGGAATGACCACCCTTGTTGGGAGCATAAAGGGCAAACAGAGAATCTGCTATCCTGAGAAGAGAAGGACGCTTCACGTAAATCTTCAAAGCCCTCACAACGTCCAAGGACTGTGAGGTAATTGAGGAGCCAGTAGCCACTGGCACCACAATAGGTTGGACAATATGAAAAGCTGACACAACCTTTGGAAGAGATTGCTGACGCGTTCTGAGCTCAGCCCTATCCTCATGGAAAATCAAGTAGGGGCTCTTGTAGGACAAGGCCTCCAATTCTGACACACGCCTAGCAAATGCTAATGCCAACAGTGTGACAGCCTACCAAGTAAGAAACTAGAGTTATACCTTCTGGGAATGCTCAAACCAATCCGATTGCAGGAACTGCAGCACCACATTAAGATCCCACGGTGCCGTAGGCGGCACAAACGGTGGTTGGATGTGCAGAACCCCTTTCAAAAAAGTCTGACCTCAGGGAGAGCAGGCAATTGTTTCTGGAATAAAATGGACAAGGCTGAAATCTGGACTTCTATGGAGTCCAAGCGTAGGCCCACATCCACACCTGCTTGAAGAAAGAGGAGAAACCATCCCAGTTGAAACCCCACCGTACGAAACTTCTTGGATTCACACCAAGACCCACACTTTTTCAAAATCTGATGGTAATGTTCAGACGTTACTCCCTTCCTAGCCTGTATCAGGGTAGAAATTACTTTTTTTCAGAATGCCCTCCCGAGCTAAAATCAGGCATCCAACCTCCATGCCGTCAAACATAGCCGCGGTAAGTCTTGATAAGCGAACGGCCCCTGTTGCAGAAGGTACTCACAAAGAGGAAGAGGCCATGGATCCTCCAGCAGTAAATCCAGAAGATCCGCGTACCAAGCCAGTCTTGGCCCGTCCGGAGCAATGATCGCCTGAACGCTTGCTTCTTATTTGTTTGAGAATTCGTAGACGCGCGGAAGTGGAGGGAACCCATACACTGACTGGAACACCCACGGAGCTACCAGGGCGTCCACCGCCACTACCTGTGGGTCTCTCGACCTGGAACGGTACCTCCGTAGCATCCTGATGAGGCAGGAGGCCATCACATCAATTGGAGGTACACCCCAATGACTTGTTACCTCCTCGAACACCTCCGGGTATAGGCCCCATTCTTCTGGATGGAGATCGTGTCTGCTGAGGTAGTCCTCTTCCCAGTTGTCCACTCCTGGAATGAAGATTGCTGACAGCGCCACCGCATGGTTTTCCGCCAAGAGGCGGATTTCTGTTACCTCTGACACTGCAGCCCCGTTCTTCATTCCGCCCCGCCTTTTCATGTAGGACACTGCCGTGACGTTGTCCGACTGAACCTGAATGGCGTGATCTTGCAGAAGAAATGCTGTTGTATAAGGCCCGTAAATACAGAATATTTATCGGAAGGACGTATTCCAGACTTGACCACCTTCCTTAGAAGTTTTCCCCTTGGGTGACTGCTCCCCAAACACAGAGACTTGCATCTCAGAAGGATCCAAATCTGAATCCCGAACTTGCGGCCCCCGAGAAGGTGAGTAGTTCGCAGCCACCAGGAGAGTGAAATTCTGGCTTTTGGTGACAGTCGTATTCGCTGGTGCATGTGAAGGTGTGATCCCGACCAATTGTCTAGGAAGGACCCCGCATGGCATCTTTCAAACTTTAGAGCCTCGCAGGAGGCAACCATCTTTCCCAGAAGGCGAATGCGCTGATGATACGACACCAGGGTTGGCTTCAGGACATCCCGGACCATCGATTGGAACACCAACGCTTTCTCCACTGGTAGAAACACCCTCTGCACTTTGTCAAAACTCACTCCCAGGAAGGGCAGCCTCCATGTCGAATCAAACAGGAAAATTCAGGAACTACCCAAGATCCTGGGATAGTAGATTCGTGAGATTACCACTCTGTAATAACATCTTCCTGGAGGATGTTAAATTTGTCCAGGTATGGAAGTATGTCCACACCCCTTTGCGGAGGATGAGCTTAATTTCTGCCATGGTCTTGTAGAAGCCAAGTGCAGTGTCTGGAACTGGAAGTGACATTGCTGTAACGCAACCTTAGAGAGGTCTAGAGAGATGGCCAGAATGGAATTTCTCTACCCGAGAACATCGCTCTCAGACCCCCTTGGAATTGAATACCCACCAGTGAGGGTTCAATGACCTTAGGCTTGAATATTAACCCCTGTTATGTAACATAGTAACTAAGGTTGAAAAAAGACAATTGTCCATCAAGTTCAACCTATTTGTGGTCTCCTATGCAGTCTTATTATAGGACTAGTTATTTTTATGTTAGGACTAGTTATATTAACTATAATGCGTGCCTACACACCATAACCCTGAATATCTTTATCCAATAGGAATTTATCTAACCCATTCTTAAAGGTGTTGACTGAGTCCGCAGTTACTACTCTCTCAGGTAGGGAATTCCAAACACGTATTGTCCTTACTGTGAAAAAACCTTTTTGCCTCAATGTGCGGAAACTCCTCTCCTCTAACCACGTGTTCTTTGTGCTGATCTTATAGAAAACAGGTCCCTCCCAAGCTGTGTGTATTGACCCCTTATATATTTGTAGATGTTGATCATGTCCCTTCTTAGTCTCCTCTTTTCCAATGTAAACATGCCTAGCCTTGCAAGCCTTTCCTCGTATTCCAGCGTCTCCATGCCCTTGATTAGTTTGGTCGCCCTCCTCTGAACCTTTTGTAGCTCCAGGATATCCTTTTTGTAATATGGGCCCTCATTCCGAGTTGTTCGCTCGCAAGGCGATTTTAGCAGAGTTACACACGCTAAGCCGCCGCCTACTGGGAGTGAATCTAAACTTCTTAAATGTGCGACCGATGTATGCGCATTATTGCGATCACAAACGAGTTAGCAGTTTCTGAGTAGCTTCAGACTTACTCTGCCTGTGCGATCAGTTCTGTGCTTTTCGGTCCCGGCTGACGTCACAAACACACCCAGCGTTCGCCCAAGCACTCCCACCGTTTCTCCGGACACGCCTGCGTTTTTTCCGGAAACGGTAGCGTTTCCAGCCACACGCCCCTAAAACGCCGTCCATCCGCCCAGTAACACCCATTTCCTGTCAATCACAATGCGATCGCCGGAGCGACGAAAAAGCCGTGAGTAAAAATACTATCTTCTTTGTAAAGTTACTTGGCGCATGCGCAGTGCGAACATTGCGCATGCGCACTAAGAGAATTCTCACTGCGATGCGATGAAAATCTCCGAGCGAACAACTCGGAATGAGGGCCATGGTGCCCACAATTGCACACAGTATTCAACATGTGACCTCACTAGTGATTTATATAATGGGAGTATAATACTCTCGTCCCCTGCATCAATTCCCTGTTTTATGCATGCCAATATCTTATTAGCCTTCTTTTCTGCACTCCTACTTTGGGTACTGCTGCTTAATTTGTTATCTATGTGAACCCCTAAGTCTTTTTCCAGTACAGAATCCCCTAATATTACCCCATTTAGTATGTTGGTGTTATTTTTGGTCTTGCCACCGCAGTGCATTACCTTACACTTGTCTGGGTTGAATCTCATTCTCCATTTTGCTGCCCATGCTTCCAGTTTAGTTAAGTCATTCTGAAAAGACTCAGCATCCCCCTCCGTATTATAACCTTACACAATTTGGTATGGTCTGCGAAAATTGATACCATGCTCTCTAGACCTACTGTTAGGTCGTTGATGAAAATGTTCAACAAAAGTGGTCCAAGTACAGACCCTTGTGGCACACCACTTAGCACTTTAGTCCAATTTGAAAATGATCCATTGACCACAACGTGCTGCTCCCTATTATCTAACCAATTACTGACCCAAGTGCATATTGTGCTCCCTATCCCTATTTCTTGTAGCTTATAGATAAGACACATGTGTGGTACAGTGTCGAAAGCTTTGGCAAAGTCTAAAAAGATTATATCCACCTCCTTACCCTAATCCAGGTTCGCACTTACTGTTTCATAGAAGCCAAGTAAGTTGGTCTGACATGATCTGTCCTTCACAAATCCATGTTGGTTCCTTTTAATTACCTTATTTGCTTCAAGGAACTTTTGAATACTGTCCCTTAGAATACCTTGCAATACTTTCCCCACTATAGATGTAAGACTAACTGGTCTATAATTACCTGTTTCAGCTTTGCTCCCCTTTTTAAATATTGCCACTACCTCCGCTATATGCCAGTCTTTGGGAACCATACACGGTTTAACTGAATCCATGAAGATCAAAAATAGAGGTCTTGCTAGTTCAGCGTGCAGCTCCACAAGAACCCTCGGGTGAATTCCATCGGGACCAGGTGACTTTTTAATCTTTAACTTTTTTAATCGGTCACAGACTACCTCCTCACATAAATAAGCATTTAGCAGTGGGACATTATCTTTGTTGAGATGTTGTGTTAGACTCAGCATTTGGTCCTCTCTGGTAAATACTGTTGAAAAAAACTTTTTTAGTTTGTTTGCTATGTCATTATAATTTTTTATTAAGACTCCCCTCTTGTCCTTTAAAGGGCCTATACTCTCCTTCTTTAGTCTCTTGCTGTTGATGTACTTAAAAAAAAATTGGGATTCGCTTTGCTTTCCTTTGCTACTACTTTTTCAGTTTCTACTTTAGCCGCTCTTATTCCTTTTTTGCATATTTTGTTACAGTCCTTATAGTGTTGAAATGACTCCGCATCCCCCTCAGATTTGTATTTTTTAAATGCTTGTCTTTTTTTGTCCATTAATTACTTTATATTTTTGTTAAACCACATTGGTTTGGGATTTTTATTCCTTTTTTTGCTGCTGGTGGGAATAAATTTACGAGTATTATTAATTAGCAGTGATTTTAATACATCCCATTTCTCTGTAGTATTTTCTCATACATCCTAGAGGATGCTGGGGACATTCAAAGAACCATGGGGTATAGACGGGATCCGCAGGAGACATGGGCACTTTAAGACCTCAGTTTTAGAATTGTGCCCAGGGAGATGGTCACACACTAGGGGAGCTCTACTGAGTTTCTCTGAAAAGACTTATGTTAGGTTTTTTATTTTCAGGGAGGCTGCTGGCAACAGTCTCTCTGCTTCGTGGGACTTAGGGGAGAGAAGTTAGACCCACTTCTATTGAGTTCAAGGGCTCTGCTTCTGGCTAACAGGTCTCCTACCTGAGGGTGCTGAACGCCGGGTACGCTCGGATGCTCACTCCCGCAGCCTGCCGTCACCCTCTTACAGAGCCAGAAGACAGGTGAGTAGAAGAAGACAAGAAGACTTATCTCCTGTGACGCCATTCTGAGGTACCGTGCAGCGACACAGCACGGCGCGCCATGCTCCCACAAACACATCACCACCGCAGGGTGCAGGGCGCAGGGGGGGCGCCCTGGGCAGCATAATTCCTCATGAAATGACTGGCTGAGAGGGGACATATGTGCCTAGGCACTGTCCTAACCCCCGCCAGTATATTTATTAATTTAAAAACGAGTGGGTCCGAATCGCACCATTAAGGGGGCGGAGCTTCATCCCGGCAGCTCACACTGCTCGGGGCCATTTCCCGAGACGCTGGTCCTTCCTCACTCTGCAGACAGGTTTTCAAACAACCAAGGGGGGGGGGGGGGCGGACATATTTGTTTATATATATTATATACAAAGCGCTGCAGTCCTGTGAAATAACTTTTCAGTCCTGCTGTATGCTCTGGGCTGTGAGCCGGCAAACTCCCTTTGTGTCTCTCTGAAAGGTTTTTGTGTGGATCTGTCCTATTGTAAAGACATGTCTGAGGTAGAAGGTTCCTCCCAGGAGGACGTTTTGTTGGGGACACTGAATGCAGGGGGGGGGGGGGGGGGGGGCGACCCTGTCGGCACCGCCGATGGCTGATTGGGTGACTGTGTTGAATGATTTGAATGCTAATATGGCTCTTATTCATAAACGGCTCAGACCCAGATATGGAAAAATAGTGTGGAAGATATCTTGACACAGGTACAGGACCCTTCGGGGTCATTTAAAAGTAAGATGGCCGACACAGATACCGACACGGACTCTGATGCCAGTGTCGACTACGCAGATTCCAGGTTAGATCCTAAATTGGCAAGGAGCATTCAGTACATGATTGTGGCCGTTAAAGATGTATTGCATATCACGGACGACCCTGCTGTCCCAGATACTAGGGTCTGTATATATAAAGGGAAGAAACCTGTGGTAACTTTTCTCCCCTCTCATGAATTGAATGATCTCTTTGATAGGATTTGGGAAACTCCTGACAAAAAGTTCCTGACTCCCAAACGGATTCCGGTGGCTTGCATATTTCCCACATGCTGATTGGGAAAAGTGGGAAACTGCCCCCGTTGTAGACAGAGCCCTGTCACGTTTGTCTAAGCAAGTGGCTTTGCCGTCATCTGGGACTGCAGCCCTTAAGGAACCGGCGGATCGTAAACTGGAAACTACGTTAAAAACCATTTATACGACCATGGGTACGCAACTCAGGCCTATCATTGCTTCTGCGTGGGTGAGTGGCGCTATTGAAAAGTGGGCAGATAACTTGTCATCTGGTTTGGATACCCTAGACAGAGATAGCATCCTACTAACACTAGGTTATATCAGGGATGCTGCAGCGTACCTAAAAGAAGCTGCGAGGGATAGTGGCCTTTTGGGTGCAAAAGCCAATGCCATGTCTGTCGCTGCTAAGCGGCCATTATGAATTAATCAGTGGCATGCGGATGCTGACTCCAAGAACAATATAGAATCTCTACCGTATAAGGGAGGTTCCCTGTTTGGTGACGGCCTCACTGACTTGGTGGCTACGGCTACCGCGGGTAAGTCGTCTTTCTTGCCTTCTGTTCCTACACAACAAAAGAAAACGCACCACTACCAAGTGCAGTCCTTTCGCGCCAATAAGTACAAGAAAGGTCGGGGTTCTTCCTTCCTTGCTACCAGAGGTAGGGGAAGAGATAAACGAACAGCCGCTGTATCAAGTTCCCAGGAACAGAAGTCCTCCCCGGCTTCTGTCAAATCCAACGCATGACGCCGGGACTCCTCTGCTGGAGTCCGCTCCGGTGGGGGCACGTCTGAAGCTCTTCAGTCAGTCCTGGTTTCGCTCAGACCTGGACCCCTGGGTTCTACAAATTGTGTCCCAGGGGTACCAACTAGAATTTCAAGACGTTCCCCCTACCCCGTTTTTCAAATCGGCCTTACCAGCTTCGCTTCCGGACAGGGAGGTAGTATTCGACGCAATACAAAAATTGTGTCACAACCAGGTTATTCTCAAGGTTCCCCTGTCGCAGCAAGGAGAAGGTTTTTAGTCCAGCCTCTTCGTTGCTCCAAAACCGGATGGCTCGGTCAGGCCGATCCTAAACCTGAAAAATCTCAATTTCTACCTCAGAAAATTCAAATTCAAGATGGGGTCTCTCCGAGCGGTGATCTCCAGTCTGGAGGAAGGGGATTTTATGGTGTCCTTGGTCATAAAGGATGCCTACTTGCATGTTCCCATTTATCCTCTGCATCAGGCTTACCTGAGGTTTGCCGTTCAGGATTGTCATTACCAGTTTCAGACGTTGCCGTTTGGTCTGTCCACAGCTCCAAGGATTTTCACCAAGGTGATGGCGGAAATTATGGTTCTCCTCCGCAAGCAAGGAGTATCAATTATCCCGTACTTGGACGATCTCCTGATAAAAGCGAGATCCAAGGACCAGTTGGTAGCAAATATTGCACTAACTCTAACAGCACTTCAACAACATGGTTGGCTACTGAACTTGCCGAAGTCACAGTTGATACCGACGACGCGCTTGTCGTTCTTGGGAATGATACTGGACACAGATCTCCAGAGGGTTTTTCTTCCAGTGGAAAAGGCTCTGGAAATTCAGAATCTGGTAAAATTTCTGAAACCAGCAAGAGTCTCCATTCTTCAATGCACTCGGTTGCTGGGGAAGATGGTTGCGGCCTACGAGGCCATTCAATTTGGTCGTTTCCACGCCAGGGTGTATCAGTGGGACCTATTGGACCAATGGTCCGGTTCCCACCTGCACATGCACCGACAGATACTCCTGTCCTCTAGGACCAGGGTATCTCTCCTGTGGTGGCTGCACAGCTCTCACGTCCTGGAGGGGCGCAGCTTCGGGATCCAGGACTGGATCCTAGTGACAACGGATGCAAGCCTCCGAGGCCGGGGTGCTGTCACACAGGGGGAAAACTTCCAGGGAAGGTGGTCAAGTCAAGAGGGTTGTCTCCACATAAACGTTCTGGAATTAAGAGCCATTTACAACGGCCTCCTACAAGCAGTACATCTGCTTTGCGATCTGCCTGTTCTGATCCAGGCGGACAACATCACAGCCGTAGCGTACATAAACCGCCAAGGCGGGACAAAAAGCAGAGCAGCTATGGCAGAGGCCACAAAGATTCTCCGGTGGGCGGAGAAGCATGTAAGCGCTCTGTCTATAATATTCATTCCAGGTGTGGACAACTGGGAAGCAGACTTCCTAAGCAGACACGATCTCCATCCAGGAGAGTGGGGCCTCCATCAGGAGATCTTTACAGAAGTGACAGATCTTTGGGGAGTTCCTCAAATAGACATGATGGCGTTTTGTCGCAACAAGAAGCTTCAGAGATATTGTTCCAGGTCCAGGGACCCTCAAGCAGTGGCAGTGGATGCACTGGTGACACCGTGGGTGTTTCAGTCGGTGAATGTATTCCCTCCACTTCCTCTCATACCAAAGGTTCTCAAGATCATAAGAAGAACAAAGGTTTAAGCGATTCTCATTGTCCCAGACTGTCCAAGGAGGGCTTGGTATCCGGATCTTCAAGAGTTGCTATTAGAAGGTCCTCAGCCTCTTCTTCTTTGCGAGGACCTGCTGCAGCAGGGGCCGTGCGTCTATCAAGACTTACCGCGGCTGCGTTTGACGGCATGGCTGTTGAATGCCAGATATTAGGCCGTAAGGGTATTCCTCAAGAAGTCATTCCACTCTTATTCAGGCCAGAAAAGGGGTAACGTCAAAGCATTACCACCATATTTGGAGAAAATATGTTTCCTGGTGTGAATCCAGGAAGGCTCTTACAGCGGAATTTGAATTAGGGCATTTTCTCCATTTTCTACAGGCGGGTGTGGATGCGGGCCTTAAATTGGGCTCAATTAAGGTTCAGAATTCGGCCTTATCGGTTTTCTTTCAAAAACAGTTGGCCTCCCTTCCAGAATTTCAGACTTTTGTGAAGTTACACATCCAACCTCCCTTTGTGCCCCCATGGGACCTAAATGTGGTGTTGCAGTTCCTTCAATCACATTGGTTTGAACCTTTAAATAAGGTGGAGTTGAAATTCCTCACTTGAAAAGCGGTCATGTTATTGGCCTTGACGGTTGTCTGAGTTAGCGGCCTTGTCTCACAAGAGCCTTTATTTGATTTTTCATGATGATAGAGCAGAGTTGAGGACTCGTCAACAATTTCTGCCGAAGGTGGTTTCGTCTTTCCACATGAACCAACCTATTGTGGTGCCAGTGGCTACTGACCCCTTACTTGAATCAAAGTCTCTGGACGTGGTCAGGGCTTTGAAAATTTATGTCGCCAGAACGGCTTAGATCAAGAAAACGGAGGCTCTGTTTGTCCTGTGTGCTACCAACAAGATTGGGTACCCTGCTTCCAAGCAGACTGTGGCACGCTGGATCTGTGGTACGATTCAGCAGGCTCATTCCACAGCGGGACTGCTGTTACCGAAATCGGTGAAGGCCCATTCTACTAGAAAGGTGGGCTCATCCTGGGCGGCTGCCCGGCGTGTCTCGGCATTACAGCTTTGCCGAGCTGCTACCTGGTCAGGGTCAAACACGTTTGCTAAGTTTTACAAGTTTGATACCTTAGCCGATGATGACCTCAAGTTTGGTCAATCAGTGCTGCAGACTCGTCTGCACTCTCCCGCCCGGTTTTAGAGCTTTGATATAATCCCCATGGTTCTTTGAATGTCCCCAGCATCCTCTAGGGCATATGAGGAAATAGGATTTTAATACCTACCGGTAAATCCTTTTCTCTTAGTCCGTAGAGGATGCTGGGCGCCCGTCCCAGTGCGTACTGTATCTGCGGTATTAGTTGTGGTTGCACACACTCGTTGTGTTACTCTTCTGTTCAGCTTGTTGCTGACTTTGTTCATGTCCGTTGACGTGTTCATTTGAATGCCATGTTACACGGCATGCTTAAGGCGTGAGCGGGTATGACGCTCGCCTTGGTTCAACTATAATTCCTTTCCTCGAAACAGTTCCTATAACTGAGGTCTGGAGGAGGGATATAGAGGGAGGAGCCAGTTCACGCCCCTTAAAAGTCTTGAAGTGCCCATGTCTCCTGCGGATCCCATCTATATCCCATGGTTCTCTGAATGTCCCCAGCATCCTCTACGGACTAAGAGAAAAGGATTTACCGGTAGGTATTAAAATCCTATTTTTTACTTGAAACAGAATTTCCCATTCAATGTCCCTCAATGCTTCCTTCATCATGTCAAAGTTGGCTTTGCTGAAGTTTAGAGTCCTAGTTGAGCCAGTACAGGATATGAGGTGGAACCGGATAACGCAAATGTTTGAATAACTACCAGCAGTATCGTACCCTTCGCCTGAGAAGCTAGTAATCCCGAGCCGAAGAATCCATGAGGCGGGAAAACTAGAAACTCTAGTCCACTCCCTTGGCAACCTAACTCATTCTAGCGGCCTAGGCATGATATCACCGGGATGTTTGAGTGAAACCATTTCCCCCACCTGCCTCATCCCCAGGCAGCGAGGTCCACCATCAAACCGAAGGCTTTGAGAAGGCAGAACCCGAATCTGTCCCTGGGAACTTGGCGGTGCAGGTTTTCTGTATTTTCCCCAATGTCCTCTAAAGGAAGTGGAGGAACCCTTGGATTTATGTGTAACCCTTGCCGTTCAAATGTATTGCAGTGTATGCGGAGGATACAATATTCTGGTTAGTACTGAAGGAAGACATATCGACTTACCCGCAGTCGGCTGGGATAGTTAGGTATCCAGCACGTCCCCACCAGGGTCTCACCTGTGAAGGACAGACTCGCCATACCTTACTCTGTATCCGCAGTCCATTGGTGTCGCCACCGTCCCCTGCATGTCTAAGCCGCCAGGACAGAAGACCCTGCGTCATGCAGGCCAAACTCCGTCACGGCCACCAGCCGAGAAGTCTGTAGAATCCTGTATGTGAAATAGAAACAAGGAAATGTCACAGTCATACCTAGAACCTAAATCATCAAGTAAGGAGCCTGACCAAGTTACTGAGTTACACCTGTATGTACAGTATTAGAGAGTAGTCTCAATCTGCGATCAGCCCAATCCCTTATGGAGGTTGTACCTTATGGATAGGTAACACAACCCTCTTTGACAATTTAGACACTCTTTAGGGATGTGAAATACGCGTGTATTCAATTGGTGTCGAATCCTTTGTGTTGTCGAAACCGGGGCTCTTTCGACGAAAAAACAATGTCGAATTGGATTCGACAATTCAACACGTTTTGACAAAAAAAACGTTGGATCCGTTTTGACATTTGACAATTCGACAGTCAAATTATTTTTAATAAGATTCCTCATCCCTAATAGCCTCAATCATATGTTACACCCCTCATATGCATTATTTGGGCAAGACTACGCTTTCTATGGTACAGAGTTGGGGTGAGAGGCACAGCTGTGGGATTTGAATCCCCAGAGTTCTCAAAACTGTGGCTCCTTCCCAGTATGGGATATATTTGTATAAAAATACGGTATAGTACACCTTGCTGAGGCCACCCCTGGGGTTCTGTCCCAGAAGCCTGATCAGTACAGTTTTGAGGATAGTATAGACTCCCCGGTAGAAGATACACACTCTGCAGCACAAGACTCAGAGTCCCTAGATATGATTATGTGAGATATACATATTTACACACAGAGACAGGAACATGTCAGACACAGTTTCCCCCAGAGTACCTTCAGAGAGTTACAGAGTATAAGGAGCCAGCCACACAGCGCCCCTGTAGGCAGTTATTATGATAAAAGCCCGGCGCTGACTAACTACCCTTAATAGGGTACTCAGTACTATAATCACCCTCCCCCCCTCTTCCCTGTCTATAACACCCTGGTACCGCAGAGGTATGCTGGATTTATGTGGAGGGCAGCGTTCTGTTCCTATGATCTGCAGGGAGAAAATGGCGCCGGTAAGGCTGGATCCGCTATGAGGAGAAGCTCCGCCCCCTGTAATGGCGCGTATTCCCGCACTTAGAGATTATACTGGTCTGAGATATTTCTGCAGCAAACAGTGGATTAGACCGTGAAAGTTATTTTGACCAGTGTAGGATATATGGCTGGCCCAGGACGCCCCTCACTGTGCCTAACACCGTGTGTCCGCTGAGCCTTCCGGAGAACAGCCTGTCAGAGCTGCGCTCCCACCCTTGTGCCGCCATTCTCGCGGCGACCCGCTTTCCGGGGCACCGGCGTTATAATCACCACTCTTCTTTCTTCTGGCTCTGTTAGGGGGTGGCGGCCGTGCTGTGGGAGTGAGCGGTCGCCTCGTGGGCTTGTGATCAGCACCCTCAGGAGCTCAGTGTCCTGTCAGCGGAGATAGAGAACCATTAACTTCTAGAGTTGGTTCCTACTCCCCCCCCTAAGTCCCATGAAGCAGGGAGGATGTCAGCAGCCTGCCTGTACCTAACAAACTCTTAGAAAATACTAAAACTAGAAAAACTCCTAGGAGCTCCCCTAGCTGTGACCGGCTCCTCTGGGCACATTTTCTAAACTGAGTCAGGTAGGAGGGGCAGAGAGGGAGGAGCCAGTACACACTATTAAACTCTTAAAGTGTCTATGGCTCCCAAAGGACCCGTCTATACCCCATGGTACTAAATGGACCCCAGCATCCTCTAGGATGTAAGAGAAACATAATATAAATACCTGTTTCCACTACTGCTTGCCAGTGTACACAGGCGGCTATAGTGGGTCTGCCCCAGGAGGGTCCCATATGCCACCCCTGCGTGTTTGCAGCACCATGAACCGGGAGACCCCCCTAGCGGGGCCGCGGTTTGTAATCACCACATTCGTCACCTTCAGGCTACTATTAGGGGTGTGCGGCGATTGTGACCGCTAAGGCGCAGTGCCTCCTGTACAACAACCTCTCGGGACGGTGGTCCTGCAGCGGGGAAGCGGCTCTGACACCTTGCAAGGCCTGTGACCGCACCCCCCCCCCCCCCTCCTAACTCCCACGGTGCAGGTATACTGTTACCCATCTCCGGTATACAGTATACAGAAAATAACAAAGATTGAAAAGAAACTAAAGAAAACTCTCTGGATCCCCAGAGAGGCATCCTCTCCTGAGGGCACATTTTCTACACTGCCTGTGGGAGGGGCATAGAGGGGAGGAGCCAGCACACCCAGTGGAAGAAATTTAAAGTGTACTGGCTCCTTTGGATCCCATCTATACCCCATCGTACTAGATTACCCCAATATCCCTTATGGATGCTAGAGAAACAATAATAATAGTACACCACAGGCTGCTCCCCCTGTATAATAATAATAATAACAGGACACCACAGGCTGCTCCCCCTGTATAATAATAATAATAATAATAATAATAATAACAGGACACCACAGCCCGCTCCCTCTGTATAATAACAACAGGACACCACAGGCTGCTCCTCCTGTATAATAATAATAATAACAGGACACCACAGCCCGCTCCCTCTGTATAATAACAACAGGACACCACAGACTGCTCCTCCTGTATAATAATAATAACAGGACACCACAGGCCGCTCCATCTGTATAATAATAACATTACACTACAGGCCACTCCCCCTGTATAAAAATAACAACAGGACACCACAGGCTGCTCCTCCTGTATAATAATAATAATAGCTACTCCTCCTGTATTATAATAATACTAATAATAATAACTGGACAGCACAGGCTGCTCCCCCTGTATAATAATAATAATAATAACAGCACACCACAGGCTGCTCCCTCTGTATTATAATAATAATAATAACAGGACACCACAGGCTGCTCCATCTGTATATTATGACAGCACAGGATGCTATCCCTGTATATTATGACAACACAGGCCGCTCCTCCTGTATACCATGACAGCACAGGATGCTACAACTGTATATTATGACAACACAGGCCGCTCCTCCTGTATACTATAACAGCACAGGATGCTACCGCTGTATTACGGTAACGGTGGGGTCTGCGCCACCTGTATTACGGTAACGGCGGGGTCTGCGCCACCTGTATTACGGTAACGGCGGGGTCTGCGCCACCTATATTACGGTAACGGTGGGGTCTGTGACGCCTGTATTACGGTAACGGCGGGGTCTGCGCCACCTATATTACGGTAACGGTGGGGTCTGTGACGCCTGTATTACGGTAACGGCGAGGTCTGCGCCACCTGTATTACGGTAACGGCGGGGTCTGCGCCACCTGTATTACGGTAACGGCGGGGGCTGCGCCACCTGTATTACGGTAACGGCGGGGTCTGCGCCACCTGTATTACGGTAACGGCAGGGTCTGCGCCACCTGTATTACGGTAACGGCGGGGTCTGCGCCACCTGTATTACGGTAATAGGACACTAGAGTGTCAGCCACCTGTACAGGGATAATGCAGCACCAGAGGCTGCTCCAGCTGCACTATAACAAGGCACCAGAGGCTGCTCCCCCTGTAGTACAGAACCTGACACCAGAGCTGCTCAGCCTATAGAATAATAATAATAATAATATCATTACCTGCTGCCAGACACAGCAATGGCTGCTCTCTGCTCCTGCTGCCTTGTGGGAATGATAGAAGGAAGGCGGAGCTCAGATCAGGGGAAAATGGCCGCCGCTCCTGACGTCACTACACGGCCAGGGAACCTATTGCTGCTGCCGGACTGGTCTACAGGAAAATGGCCGCCGGCCTCCTGCACTGAGGACATGTATGATAATAGTCCTTACAGAAGGCGGAGCTGAGGGCGGGGCGTGGGATGGGAGGGGCCAGACGCCAGGAAGCAGCCTGTGCCTATCATTCCCTACTTCCGGCCTGTGCGTTGCACCTTACTTCCGGTCACTGCATTCCGTTCCACACAAAGGAAGCCTCAGTGTCCGTAGAGATCAGGTAATGGCGTCTTAATATACAGGGGGAGCAGCCTGTAGTGTCATGTTATTATTATTATTATACAGGTGGAGCAGCATGTGGTGCCCTGTTATTATTATTATTTTTATACAGGAGGAATAGCCTGTGATGTTCTGTTAATATTATTATACACGGGGAGTAGCCTCTGGTGTCCGGTTGTTATTATTTTACAGGGGTAGCAGCCTGTTGTGTCCTGTTACTATTGTTGTACAGGGGGAGCAGCCTGTGGTGTCCTGTTAATATTGTACAGGGGGAGCAGCCTGTGGTGTCTTGTTGTTGTTGTTATTATTATTATACAGCGGGAGCAGTCTGTGGTGTCCTGTGATTGTTTTACAGGAGGAGCAGCCTGTGCTGTACTGTTGTTGTTGTTATTATTTTACAGGGATAGTGGCCTGTGGTGTACTGTTATTAATATTATACAGATGGAGCTGCCTGTGGTGTCTCGTTACTATTATTATTATACAGGGTGAGCTATCTGTTGTGTCCTGTTGTTGTTGTTATTATATAGGAGGAACAGTCTGTGGTGTCCTGTTGTTGTTGTTGTTGTTGTTGTTGTTGTTGTTATTATTATTATACAGGGGGAGCAGCCTGTGGTGTCCTGTTATTATACACGGGGAGCAGCAGTGGTGTCCTGTTATTATTATTGTTATACAGAGGGAGCGGCCTGTAGTGTCCTGGTGTTATTATTATACAGGGTTAGCATCCTGTAATGTCATTTTATTATTACTATAAAGGAGAGCAGAATGGGGTGTCCTGTTATTATACACGGAGAGCAGCCAGTGGTGTCCTGTTATTATTATTATACAGAGGGAGCGGCCTGTAGTGTCCTGTTGTTATTATTATACAGGGGGAGCATCCTGTAATGTCATTTTATTATTACTGTAAAGGAGAGCAGAATGGGGTGTCCTGTTGTTGTTATTAGTGCTGTACAGGGGGGGGGCATTTTTTTTTTGTACGGTTATTATTATACAGTGACAGCAGCTTGTGGAGTCCTGGTATTATTATTACTATTATTAATTTTATTATGTAATTGTTGGGATTTAAAATATTGCTAAAATTCTAGATTATATTAAAGCAGAGACCATAATATCCCTGGCATGTGTAACAGATGATAATTGGAGCAGTATGAAGCAAATGTATATCATACTCCTGGGAATGTCACTGTGACATCGCTTATCTCTATAGTAATAATACAGGGACATGACTAGGAAGGTGAAGGGATCTGGGAGTGTCACAGTGACATCACTTATATCCATTGTAATAATACAGGGACATGACTGGGGAGGTGAGGGGATCTGGGAGTGTCACATTGACATCACTAATATCTACAGTAATAATACAGGGACATGACTGGGGAGGTGAGTGGATCTGTGGGTGTCACAGTGACGTCACTTATATCTATAGTAATAATACAGGGACATGACTGGAGAGGTGAGGGATCTCGGAGCATTTACATTGATATTGATGTCTTCTCCATTTTGCAGGTTAACAAAGTAGTGAAGAAGACATCCGGTGAGTGTGAGACACCCAGCAGCCATCGCATTGTGTGTAGGACTGAGCAGGACCCAGAGCCCCATCACGGTGCCTCCACCTCAGTCACTGATACATGAGGTACAATAACCAGAAGATCCTGGAACTCTCCAACAAGATCATTCAGCTGCTGACTGGAGAGGTGACTGCTGGGATTGAGACATTATACAGTAATACCAGGGGACGTGTCTGGGTGATGACTGGAGAGGTGACTGCTCGGAATGGGACATTATACAGTAATACCAGGGGACGTGTCTGGGTGATGACTGGAGAGGTGAATGCTGGGAATGGGTAATTATACAGTAACACCAGGGAATGTGTCTGGGTGATGACTGGAGAGGTGACTGCTGGGAATGGGTCATTATACAGTAACACCAGGGAATGTGTCTGGGCGATGACTGGAAAGGTGACTGCCGGGAATGGGACATTATACAGGTGCACCAGGGGACGTGTCTGGGTGATGACTGGAGAGGTGACTGCTGGGAATGGGACATTATACAGTAACACCAGGGAACGTGTCTGGGTGATGACTGGATAGGTGACTGCTGGGAATGGGGCATTATACAGTAACACCAGGGGATGTG